>NC_135480.1:196251694-196563900 GCF_052094955.1 Ictidomys tridecemlineatus | reverse complement strand
TAAGTGGCTGTGTGGTTAGTGCTAGTAATTTGCCTTGTTGAACTATCTTAGAGATATCTTGACTTTGATTTTTTTCTTTCTCTCCTCCAGAGTAATGAGATAGATATGTGCAGCAGGAAGTTTTTAGAGCAGCCAGGATAACAGTCACTATGTCATTTCTGGAGAATTCTGAAACAGATAGGCCATCCTCGGGTTTTCCTTTGGAACCTATTAACTTAAAAATCCCATAAACCTGCTCTTCTTGTCTAGAGGTAGTTAAAAGCAAAAAATTATTATATCCATTCCTTAATTCAGCCAGTGGCCAGCCCCTGCTGTCAAGCCCCAAGCTGTACTTTGTCTGTACATTGGCTTCATGCCAGACTCCGGGGGTGAAGTGCTTGGGATTCAAGCTTGAATGTCATTACCCTCGAGCCCAGGACACTGACAAACAAAAAGTTATGGTAGACATTGAATGATTGGTGTGAAGAGAGATTTATGGGGTCAGAGTCAGGTGAGAGTTTCTGCAGAACCTGACCTAGGAGCTGAGACTTGGAGGGGGTTAGGGAAGGAGAAGGGGAGAAGGGTCAGCTGTCTTTGACACAGGAGATGGAGCATGGCCCATTTGAGGAACAGGAAAACAAACCTGTGTGCCACCAGTTGACCTGGCCCACCCCTCAGCCTCTGTGCCCACCCCTGGGCCTTTGTATGGGCATCTGTCCTTCTTATCTGCCTGCTGTCTCTCTAGGGCTCAGTTCAAAGCTAGTCCCCTTCTGTGGCTCTCCTGTGGCCTGTGTAGTTGTGCTTTCACTTCATTTCATTTATTCCTGTTGGCTACTTTTAAAATGTCCCAAATGAAACCAGTCCTCACCCACTTACATCACCTCCAGCCTGGATTCTCCCTGAGTTACCCTCACAGTCTCCTAAGCCCCTTGCAGTCTGTTCTCAGCCAGGCAGCCAGAGGGAGCTCGTAGAAACCTGAGTCTGCTCATTTCACTCTCTTGCTCACAATCCCCAGGGGTAGCTCCGTCTGTAGAAGAACCCACAGGGCCATGTGCAGCCTGTCCCTGGAACCTCTCCTGTCTCCTCTTCTACTGTACCCTTTGTGTATTGATCTTAGCGGTTGTCTCATGGCTGGTCCTCAGAACCCAGGGGCGCCCTCCATCTCAGGCATCTCCCTGTACCTGGAGTGTTCCTCTCCAGGCCACTGGCTGCTTCCCTTCAAGTCTGCCAGATGTGGCCTTTATCGGTGAGGCCTTCCTCAGATGCAGTGCCCACCCCGCCCCTGGCATTTCCCACCCTCACTCACTTTGTCTCCATGCTTTATTACCTTTTAACATATCAGGCAATTGCCTGATTATTTTGTTTGTTTCCTGTTTTCCTCTGAATAGCAGCTCCATTTGTTGCCTGATGTGGCCACATCCCAAACTGTCCAGCAGAAAGTCGGCTCTCAGCACACCTTTGCTGGGAGAGTGAATCAGTTCATTTTCTGCACACACACTTACTCAACACCTGCAAAGCTCCAGGAGCTGGCTCAGCATGCTCACAGTTTGTTGTCCTCTCTATTCTGCCCCCTTGTGGGAACCCTTGGGTGCAGGATTTTGTCTTCATCATTTCCCCCAGCACATAGGATGGTGCTTGGTGCAGAGCAGGTGTTTGCTAAGTGTTTGTTGAATTAAGTTGTGGAAAAACTTGGGTGCTGGAAAAGTCAGTACTCATCTAAAGCTGGGGTTGACTGTTGGCACCCATTAGCTGACTTAGGAAGAACTCTTATTGGAATGCACCACATTGTTATGAGTTGGTTGTGGCTGTTTTTGTGCTATTGCAGGAATCAAGTAGCTGTGACAGATTTTAGGCTTTGTTTGTAGCCTGCAAACTCTAGAATGGTCATTGTCTGGTGTTTTTAGGAGAAATTGGCCAGCCACTGCTATCAAGTTCGTTAGCCATACTTTGTTCCAGAGTCTGACTTGAGAGGTTGAGGAAGCACGTGTCAGTACAATCTGCTGTTCTCTGTGCCTGCTGTATTTTTTGCGTTCATCCTCCGAAATGCATGGTTACACTGGGGATAGTTTAAGTACCTTGTCAGTGTTGAAATAAAATGGTTTAGAGCTTTCCCTAGACTTGAATCAGTAAATCACAATAGGCAGGAAGCGCCAGCATGGCACATGTGGAAGCTATTCTTGTCTTCTCGGGGCTCTAGGCCTTAAAGGGAATGTTGGGCAGTTTGCATGCCATGACGTTTTCTGTCTATTTTGCCTTTTTCTAGAGCTCCCACAAGTGTCAGAAGAAAAGGTGTCTCCCACCAGAGTACGGAACATGAAGGACTTTGAGAATGTAAGTGGAGATGCCAAATCATTATTCCTGACAGATCAAGCCTGCTGCCGCTGTCCAACCAGACCCAGGAGAGAGCTCCTTTCTGGGGACTGTGTATTCTCTGTGCTACTGTTCCATATGCACACAGTCAGCCTTTCATATGAGGGCCACTTGCAGGTCCAGCTTTGGGTATTTAATGAGGGTGTTCCATATTGCGCAGTTGAGGGTAGCTAGCATTTGTTGAAGGCCTTGTAGTAACATAAGGCACGTTATTTATGGCTCCTAATTAGTCCTTGCTTCAACTCTTCAGGTATTTTGTATTATCTCCACTTTACAAACAAGGAATCTTAAGAGTGGGAAAGACTTGTTTCAGGTCATATGATATGTGAGGGGATACAGAGCTGGAATTGGATTCCATGTTTTTAGTGATTGAAGAACCATTATTCTTTCCAGTGCCTTGCACCCCCCTGGTATTTTGTAGACGTGGTCGCTGTTGAGCGGGCCACGAGCAGCCTGCACACAGCACCAAGGAGTCATTGTGTGCCAGTGTCTTCCAGTGCTGTGTCTTTCATTTGTTAGCCGAGGGATTTTGTTGTCAGGTATCAGGAAAATAAGGTTATTTTCCCAATTCCAATTCTCTTTAACAAGTTACCTGCTCTGTGCTCTCATTTATCATGGGAAGAATTAGACCCTTCTTCATTTGTAACCAAATGAAATCCATACTATGCAAGACACAGGAGATATTTATCAGAGAGAAGACGGAGGACACAGAGAGAAGGACGCGCCACAATTATGTTTCTCTCTCCCAGTTGTCTTTACAGAACAGAGTGGTGCTGTCTCTGAATTTAATTTAGAATACTCATTACTGCTAATAGTTATCTGCAAACCACCAGTGACCAATTGAAGAAATGACTTGTCAGATCTCTAATGGAAACAAGTAATTTCTGAGCTTTGAGTTGTTATAATTTCAGCTGTACAATGCGATCTATGCTGTGGGTCTAGGGCCTCAAATGCATGAGATTTGATTATTCCATATTGTGTATAATTAAAATCTACTCTACTTTTAAGTGATTGTTCCTGTTTTATCATAAGAGTAATAATAGCTACTGTTTATCGAGTTCTTGTTCTGAGCTGGGAACTTAAAGTGTTAAACTATATATATTACTTTACTATTAAAGCAGCTTTGCAAGGAGGTGATTATTTTTGAAGGGCACTGTTAAAGTTTAACAAAATGGTAGAATTTTGGTTGTGCATTTCGTTGCCTGCCTTTTGAATGGGAAGGAATCCTGAATCTAGCTTTCTTTATTACATGGAGGAGAGACTGAGGGCTGGGCATGAGTGTGGCAAAGCCATTCTAGAGGTGTCCATGCTGCCTGGGTCCTACCACAACTTCTGGGGTCAGATTATGTTTGTGCACTTCTGCTCAGTGACCTTGGGTCTGTCACTTAACCTTTAACATGGGCTTGATAGTAGCCCTTACTTCATAAGGCTGTTGGGAGCTTCATGAGGGCAGCATGCGTTCCAGCACCTCCTGCGTTCTTTGTGTGGCTGTTTGTCCTTCTTTTTCTTATTGTTATTATTATACTTGTCACTTTTCTCCACTTTGCCATGTGATGGAAGTTTCACTTGTTCAGACTGCTCTTGACAGTCTATATCCAGTTTTTTTTGAAGGTGAGAAAGAGCCTTCTATGCCAGTATGTTTTAGGATTTATGTTTTTTCTTTATGACTGTGGTCCTTTGGCTGCTGTTAGGTTTTTATGGTATTAATATTTTTTATTGTACATTTTCAAGAGCAAATTCTGCAGCTGAAATTGAAATGACCACACTGTTCTCAGTATCTCCCTTTCAGGTCTTTATTGGTCACTGAAATTTTTCCTTTGGCCTTTGCTTCATTTTCGTAGCTCAGGTCATAGATCTCTGTGTGGTGATAGTCTGAACTTTCTGTGGGGTGCCTATAAAAAGTACTTGTAATATCTAAAGCTAATTTTAGAGTCAGCACATATTAAAGAAGGGACTGAAATACTTTTGTTTTGAAGAGGAATTTCATGACTCCTATCTAGTCTCAGATGACTGATATCTAAACGTGAGCAGTTGCATTTAGCTAGAGTCTAATAAGACCTAGGCCCTCTCATGGTCTTGCTCAGGGTTTATCCATTCAGTAAGAGTTTTCACAAAATATCCCTGTGCCAGGCTGACAACCAGGGTGGGGGAACCTGCAGTGGATTAAGACCAGGTAAGTTTCCCTGCCAAGACACTCGGTGTTAGTTGGAAAGATGGGTAAGAAAATAGTCCATTGGTGAAATGTGGAAGTTCAGGCCCTGAGGGGCATGGGTTGGGTCTGGGCCTGCTGGGGGATTCAGGGACGCTTTCTTGGAGGAGCTGTTGCCTGAGGTGGAGCAGGAGGGACAAGTCAGGACTGGACAGGTGGAGAGGGCTGGGAGAGCATCCCTCTCAGGACGCATGTGTGGTATGAGACAGTGGGGCAGGCATGGTGAGCTTAGGGCACTGCTCATACCCTGGGCCTGTGAAGCAAGCTGGGGTCCCAACCCACAGGCTCTTGAACATTATGCTGCTTTGTTTGATATTAGTCCTGAAGGTGAAAGGGAACCAGTGAAGGATTTTAATTGTGGGGGGAAAGGACCAGAATTGTGCTGTCAAAAGATGACCCACACTGGCGATTGTGAGGAGCAAGTTTTGGAGAGGAGAAGGCTGGTGGCCAGATGATGAGGTGAAAGGCTGCTGTGGTGGTGTGGACCAGAGGGAGGAATGCCAGAGCTCAGGGCGTGGAGTCCAGAGGTGTGGGGTGGGGTCAGGACATCAGCTGGAGGAGCTCGGGCACCATGTCATCCAGCCAGCCCTCAATGGACACATGGAGGCTGGAAGCCCAGAGTGGATGAGACTTATTCAGTCTTTGACCCAGGTCTTCTGGCACAAAAAGTCCTTTCTGGTGTGTTCTCTGTGCTGCCTCAGTACTCACTGACACGTGGGAACCACACACTGCTTCCTGTGGGTCTTTGTTAGCCAAGGATGTGGTCGCTGGGGAAGGCCCTGAGGTGGGAAGTTAGTGAGCCATCTCAGTCTTCTGTGAGACCTGGTCTCATCAGTTCTTTCTAGATGATAATGTGGGGAGCTCCCTGGCTGGAGGAGACCTGGGAAGCGCATTTTGTGAAGGCCTGAGTTTATCTGCTGTGACCTATTCTGGATACTCTTTCTTTCTTTAAAAAAATTTTTTTTGAAGCTGGGCACATGCCTATAATCCCAGCAACTCAGGAGGCTGAGGTATGACGATGGCAAGTTTGAGGCAGCCTTAGCAACTTAATCGAGGGCCTAGGTAACTTAATGAGACCCTGTCTTGAAATAAAAACTAAACAAAATTTAAAAAGGGATTGAATGTAGCTCAATAGCAGAGTAACCCTGGGTTCAATCTGCAATACAAAGAAAGTTTTGTTTTTTTGTGTGTGAATGAGGAAGACCCAGAATTTGGTGTGACATGTCCACATGATTGTCCTTATCAATATATAGAATAGTTTGGTTTTGGCCTTTGACAGGGAGTGACATCATTAACTTTCCATCTCATTACTGATCAAATGCATTATTTAGTGACTGTGTAATATTTCATAAAGGCTTATATTAAAATGGTAGATTGAATCAGTTTACATAATTGCCTACTGTTCGACATTTCAGGTTGTTTCTTGTTTCTCAGAATTACAGGCAAAACTGTGAAGAAGCTTTTTGGTTTGATGCCATCCCATTTATTGATAATTGATTTTACTTCCTGTGCTTTTCTTATTAAGGAAGTCAGTTCTTGTGCTGATATGTTGGAGTGTGGGCCTATGTTTACTTCTAGTATGTGCAGGGTTTCTGGTCTAATACCTAGGTTCTTGTTCCACTCTGAGCTGGGTTTTGTGCAGGCTGAGAAACAGGTTAAATTTCATTCTACTATGTATGGATTTCCAGTTTTCCCAGCACCATTTGTTGAAGAGGCTGTCTTTTCTCTAATATGTTATTGGCACCTTTGTCTTGTGTGAGGTGAGCGTGAAGAGACAGCCAACAGGACGGGAGAAAATCTTCGCCACCTGAAACTCAGAGCATTAATTTCCAGGATGTATAAAGAACTCAAAAAACTTAACACCAAAATAAAACCAAATAACCCAATCAATAAATGGGCAAATGAACTGAACAGATGCTTCATAGAAGAAGAAATATAAATGGTCAGCAAATATATGAAGAAATGTTCAACATCTCTGGCAATTAGAGGAATGCAAATTAAAACTATACTGAGATTCCATCTCATTCCAGTCAGAATGACAATTTTCAAGAATGCAAGTAATAATAAGTGTTGGAGAGGATGTGGGGAAAAAGGTTCACTTATACATTTGGGTGAGACTGCAAGTTGGTGCAGCCACTCTAGAAAGCAGTATGGAGATTTCTCAAAAAGCTTGGAATGGAACAACTATTTGACCCATTATCCCACTCCTTGGTATGTATCCAAAGAAGTTCAAATCAACATACTACAGTGATGCAGCCACATCAATGTTTATAGCTGTTGTAATAGTAAAGCTATGGAATCAACCTAGGATCTGTTCAATAGATGAATGGATAAAGAAAATGTAGTATATATACACAGTGGAGTATTACTCAGCCATAAAGAAGAATGACTTTATGACATTTCCCAGCAAATGGATGGATCTGGAGACTGTCATGCTAAGTGAAGTAAGCCAGTCCCCCCAAACCAGAGGTTCAGTGTTTTCTCTGATAAGTGGAAGCTAATCCACAATAAGGGGGTCGGTGAGAGGGAGAATAGAAGTGCAGTAGACATGGAGAATGGAGGGATGGGGGTGATAAGCAAAGGAAAGACAGTGGAATGAATCTGACATAGTTTTCCCATGTACATATATGAAAACAATACAGTGAATCTTACCACCATGTCCATCCATAAGAATGGGACTCCAACTAGAATAAGGTATATTCCATGCTTGTATAATTATATCAGAATGGATTCTGCTGTCATATATAGCTAAAAAGAAGCAATTTAAAACAAAAACAAAAAAACTGTGATATAGTTTTGTTTATTTTATTTTTTTTTAGGGTAAATTCCTGGAAATGGGATTTGGGGATGTCAGAGGTTTCAAATATAAATCATATGCAACAAACAGTAGAATACTGTTTGTTGCATATGATTTATATTTCAGAGCAGGATTGATTTCAGTGGCCTCCTCTGTAAGGGACAGGGAGACCCTTAGCCAGATGGGGCTGAAACACTTGTCTGTTTCTGTTCCCCACCTTTGTCTCTTTGTCGTTGTCCTTTGCTTGACTTGTCTCATACCCAGCTACCCAGAGGTATCTATGTTCTTGTATTGAGGTTCTTACTTATTTGTTGAAGATTTTTGTTCTTAGTTGAGATAGTTGGTCAACTTGGAGTGTCTTACCTGCTTTGACAAGGAGATTGCATCTTTAAACTTGCTCTGTAATAACTGTATTGTGAGTTTCTTATTATCAGAGAGCACCCCCACCCTTCCCATTTGTGTAGCCCCGAAGCTTTCAGAAGCACCGTGATGGGTAGATGCAACGTAGACTTGACATGATGAGGATTGGTTGGAGGTCTAGTTGATTGGAGGTCTGGCTGGTTGTAGGTCTTCACTGACTTGTGGCCTTGCCTTGGTGGCTTCCAGAACCTCACATCAAGTAGGCCTAATAGAGTCTTTTGTTCAGAGTCACATGAGGATTTCATGAGCTGTGGTATGTACAGTGCCCACCTGGCGTGTCACCTGGCATGTAATGGGCACTCAGTGAGCACGAGCATGTGCTCCAGTCGGAAGGTCAGTCTGTTGTAGCCACTGCCTTCGGGGGCTGCCTCGTCAGTTTTAATTTTCTGTTGGTCTTTTTATGTTCAACTTTGGAATAAAATCCCTAATTTCTTGCCATGACCCCTGAGGTCCTGTCCTCAGTGGTCGGAGCTCCCTGTCTCTCTGAGCTCTGCATGTTCCTCTCTCCCCTGTTACTGCCTGGCCACACCAGCTTGTTCCTGTGTCAGGGCCTTCAGCATGTCCTACTTTCTTGACAGGACACCTCTCTCCCTTTCCTTGAATGTCAGCTCCCAGACCTGCACGTCTCAGCTTTAACGTAACCTGGTTAGAGAGGCTAACCACCACTCCCTGCACTCGGGCTCTCTGTTCTAGCTTGCACTTGGCACCTTTTCTTTTCTACCGTGGATTTTATGATAGTTTATTTTTCTGTCTTTATTCATGTGCTTGCTTAACATGTCTGTCTTTACTGTATGTCTAGTACTCAACCCTGAACCCAACAAGATAGTAGACACTTAACAAACATGGGTTGATTGGATGGGTGCACAAGATAATAAATCTTCAAGTTTTGATTGCTTTATCTGTTAAGTAAGAAAAATAATATTTATTTCACAGGCTTGTGGTGAGGTTTAAATACCCTGCCAGGACAAGGCTAGCCTCTCAGGTCTTCAGTCAATGGTTTCTGCTGTGATTAGCATTAATAAAGTGTCTGGAGACAGCGAAGCTGGAGGGAAACAGTTTGGTAATGAGGGTGAGGCATGCGGAGCCAAGGTCCTAGGAGAGGAAGCAGTAGGGAGGGCCAGGCGAGGTGAGGGTGGGAGACTGGGGTGGGGGGCTTTTTGGAATAAGCCAGGAGAGGAAGAATGGGGGTGAACAGAGCAGTGGAAGACGCTGAGGAACAGGTCTGTAGCTGGCAGTGAGGTCGCAGCCCCTCTGCACACAGAGGGCTTTGTGGATGGAGTCCAGCACTTGGAATAGGTTTGGCCCAGGGCTGGGGTGGCTGTTGGTGGTGACTAGAGGAGTTATAGGTCTGTGTGGGAGCCTGGCCTTTGCTCACTAGATTGAACTCCTGAGTCTCTGTACTTCTGCACGTCTGGCCATGCCCTCCAAAACCCTGGCCAGATGGTGGCCTGGGTAGAGTACATTTTTACAATCTTTTTGAAGGCCATTTGGAAACAGATTTTAATAGTCTTAAAAATAAAATTGCTCTTGAGCTCAGTAATCTATTTTGGGGAAAATTGTCTCCTAAAGAAACAACCTGGTGGAAGGAAAAGATCTGTTCGTGAAGGTGTTTGTTGCCACGCTGGGTATATAACTGTGAAACACTGGGAATGGGGAAACTGTGTTTTACATTTGTCATTGCTGACTTCCTGTAACAAGATTGGTTGAGGGTGTTTCACAGGTGAGGAAGCTGAGGTTGAAAAGATGAATGATTTGCCCATGAGCTTGATTTGACTGAGAAGCTAAAAGAAGTCAAGTTAAACCTTGTCTTTTTGATTGTAAAGCCTGTACAGTTCCTGCTGCAGCACTCAGAGTCCATTAGTTAGTGCTCAGTAGAGAAATGGTTCCGTAACTCTTAATCAATTCACTGGGCTTTTTAGTGCAGTCATTTTAAGTGATTCTTAAGTGTAATTCTGCAACAATATGAAAAATACTTAAGATGTAATCTTTAGTGAAAGCAATGGAATATATGAGTTCACTTATTTTTTATTATATTTTAAAATTTGTTCTAATTATACATGAAAATAGAATGCATTTTGACACTTCATACATAAGTGAGTATGACTTCTCAAACATGATATAGAGATACACAGGTCATATAGTCATGTATGCACATAGGGTAATAATGTCCAATTCATTCTACTATTGCTCCTACTCACAAATTCAGTGATAATTCTACAAAAAGGTATATTCCTGATCAGAGACTGAAAAGCTTATGAAAAGAGTGGATTTCATAAGGCAATTATATGCCAGGCATTGTTTGGGTTCCATTTAAAAAATTTGTTATTGCTGCAGTGTTGTTTGTTAGTAAATAGATATTTGCTTAGTAACAGTGTTCCTGATGATCACCAGGGACAATGTTGGCCTCACAAACTCATTCCAGATTGTCCTCATTTGACTGTGTTGGTAGAACTACCTTACGTGCAGTCTTGTTTACCACAGTTGGATTTGGGACAGCAAGAGTGCATGTTTTTTTTGTTTGTCTAGGTGAGGTCTCACAGTTTCTGTACTTGCAAAGAGAGTGAAAGATTATTGGCAACCCAAAGATCAGCTGAAGTGAGACATGGATTCCTTTTTAAAGCCACACCATGTTTATCGCTTGCTATGTGCTGGGCTGTGCCAGGTGCTTAGCTCATTAGTTGTCAGAACACCCCTGTGAGGTAATTGATTTTATCCTCATTTTATAGAAGAGTTAACAGTGGTTCTAAGATGTTAAATAGTCTTCCCAAGGTCACAGGACTCACAAGTAGCAACACTGGGAGTTGAGTCAGTTTCTGCTGCCCCCAGAACCCTTGCTGCTGGCCCTGCTGTCTAGGGAAAGGTGATCTGGTAGGGGGGGCTTCTGCTTTGGAGCCCAGGCTCTTGCAAGCTGGTGAAGATGATAGCCAGAGTGTTATGTTTTAGATGTGAGGTGTTCCCTAAAAGCTCATGTGTGAGAACATGCAAGGAAGTTTAGAGGTAAAACAATTGGGTTATGAGAGTTTTAACCTACTTAGTACATTAATCCCCTGATAGGGATTACCTGGATGGTAACTCTGGGCAGATGGGGTGTGCCTTTGGGATACATATTTTGTCCTGTTGAGCAGAGCTCTCTGCTCGCCATGTTCTGACCTGCTTTCCTTCACCATACCCTTCCGCCATGATGTTCTGCCTTACCCTGGGCTTTAAGAAATGGAGCCAGGCATCTATGGACTGAGACACCTGAAACCATAAGTCCCCAAATAAACTTTTCCTCCTTTAATTGTTCTTGTCAGACCTTTTGGTCACAGCACTGAAAAATCTGGCTAAAACCCAGAGGTAGGCAGCTTGCTTAGATTTCAGTCGAGGCAGGGCTGGTTGGAGTTGCCCTAATTCTTTTTTTTGGGGGGTACTGGGGATTGAACTCAGGGGCACTCAGCCACTGAGCCACATCCCCAGCCCTATTTGTATTTTATTTAGAGATTAGGGCCTCACTGAGTAGCTCAGTGCCTTGCTTTTTGCTGCTGCTGGCTTTGAACTTGTAATCCTCCTGTCTCAGCTTCCTGAACTGCTGGGATTATAGTTGTGTGCCACGGAACCCTGCCCGATTCTTTTTTATGTCGTGGGTTTGAATTTTTCTTCCCTTTTGGATGGAGCATGAGGCTAAGCTAGGTTTTTGACAGAGTGGGAGTAGGAGGAGTTGGGGACAGAAGTTCGAACGACTGACCAGGAGTCCTGTAAAATTTCTCCCTCTCTCCAGCTTCAGAAAGCAGCATCCTCAACCACGCTGGGATATTCCGTTTCAGATGGCTGCAGCCCACAGTAACCCCTGGGCTCCGAGGCTGGGATTGGCAGACACAGCCCTTGCTTGGGCTGACTTTTGAGCATTATGTTTCTAAGTCATACTTGGTGGGTTTTATATTTTTGGGTGTTTATTCCTACTGTGTGGTAAGTTGTTTTCAATTCTTCCACTTCAAGTTTCTTTTCCTCTCTTAAACTTGTTCTCGTAAAGGGAAAAGTACACATGAGAAAAATATTAATGTGGGTTAAATTCTTATGCTGTGCTAGGTATGCTATTAAACATTCTGGTTCATTTCTTCTAATTCTTATAGTAACTATGAAATAGGCATTTTTATAATTCCATTTTTATGGATGAAAGAACTGAGGTGCACAGTGAACTTGAGTAAGGTCATCTGCATTGTTCATTAATTTATTCACTCACTTATAAATGTTGGTCAAGTGTCTACTGTGTTCCCAATTCTCTGCTAAAAACCTCTGAGAAAACAGCCATGGAAGATTAAGTTCCTGCCCAAGAAGGGATTATATTCATGGAACAAACATGATAATAAATAAGAAACATGTAAGTAAGCTGGGCGTGGTGGTACACACCTGTAGTCCCAGTGGCTTGGGAGGCTGAGGCAGGAGGATTGTGAGTTCAAAGCCAACCTCAGCAAAAGCAAGACACTAAGCAACTCAATGAGACCCTGTCTCTAAAATACCAAATAGGGCTGGGATGTGGCTCAGTGGTCAAGTGCCCGAGTTCAATCCCCGGTACTATCCACTACTCCCAAATGAAACGTGTAAATAAATAAGGTGAATACAGATTGTGAACAGTTCTTGTTAGAAAATAAGAGCTGTGTGTTGCCGAGTGACATGGTGGGGAGAGATGAGCACTGCTTGAGACCAGGTGGTTTGGCAGTGATAGTTGAGCTGAGATGGGAGAGATGAGACCCAGCCACCTGGCTTTTGCTACAGGAAGAACATTGAAGGACAACAAGGGCTTGGCTTTTGAGGACCAGAAAGGAGGCCAGTGAGGCTGGAACACTGTGAACCTGCTGGAGAGGCAGCAGGAGCTAGATCTTGTAGCTCTTTGTGGCTGTGGCAGGGAGTTTGATTCTAACAGTGATGTGAGAAAACAATGGAAGGTTTAAGCAGGACAGTGATATAGACCGACCTGACTCTGAAGCCCATGTGGGTCTCGTGACATATACTTCCATGAGAAATTCTTAGGTGTCTGTCCATCCATCCATTGGCTGTTGTGTTTTTGACTGGAATGTGCAAGATGGCTGTGTCTCCCCATCTCTGAGAGGGGTAGCTAGAAAGGCAGTAACTAAGGTGTAGGCAGAGTGGCCATGTCTGTGATGGGAAAGTAGAGGGTGTGTGGAAGCATTTGGAAGGGTCCCCAGCCCAGCAGAGGAGACTGAGAAGTGATGGTGCGCCTAGCTGATGGCCGGCCACGTGGAAAATGTGCTGCTTGCGTTTCTTTTTATTCATTTGGGCCTTTCTGACATTTGTGTGACCTTCTGAAGGCATATTTGCTTTTCTCTTATGTTTTTTTAAACTTCTTTACCTATAAATAGGACACATATTCCTTCAAGTGTTAAGAAGAATTTTAGCATTATGTACAATGTGGGTATTCTAAGCAACTGCCATAAATATTTTATTGGTAGCTGAGTAATAGAATAAGGTTTCTTTATAGGAAGCATCTGGTGGGATAGGCTTTTTTGTTTGAATGAATGTTTTATGTGCTGTTTCCTTAAAACATTTAAGAGGAGGCTTTAATGAGCCTACCAATTGTTTCTTGTGCTGTTCTTGTTAGCCACAAAATTGAAATCTTAAGCAGTGCTAATGAGAGGGCCAAGGGCAGACTGTTTGAAAATACACCGAATGTAGAATACGCTTATCATTTTCTTTAATCCAGTCCTAAACCATGTTCATTCAAAAATATTATATGCCATTAAAGTTACTTTTTAAAATGCTGAAAAATGCCCAATGAGTGTATATATGTGGAGAGGTACTAGCATCCAGTGTGGCTATTCACATTTTTCTATATTTCATTTTAGTTATCTTTTTAAAGAACTTATATTGAGATATGATTCACATAAAATAAAATCACCAATTTTAAGTGTTCTATGAATTTTGGCAAATGTGTACTAATTACTATCATAATCAAGGTATTTTTTTGTGTGTGTATGTGGACAGTTCTAGGCTCATGTAACCGTCACCACAATCAGAATAAAGACCAGTTCCATACTGCCAAGATGGTCTCTTCTGGTGCTTCTTTGCGGTCAAACCCTCTCTTTGCCCCAAACCTCTTGGCAACTAGTATTCTGTTTTTCCATCCCTATAATTTTGCTTTTCCCAGAATGCCACTTAAATGGAATCACACAGTAGGCATTCTTTTGAGTCTGACTTCTTTGTCTCCACAAGTCTCTGAAACTCCTTCATGTCCTTGTGTGGGACCTGGTAGTTGAGAACTTTCCTATTATCAATGTGCACTATTTGTCCATTGACCCTGTGAAGGACATTTGGGTTCTTACCAGGCTTTCATGATTAATAATAAAGCTGCAGTAAACATCTGGGTGCAGGTTTTTGTGTGACCTCAGGTTTTCCTATTTTTTTTTTTTTTTTTTTTTTTAGGATAAACATCTAGTATTGCTGAGTCACATGGTAATTGTAGGTTTTTGGTAAGAAGCTGCCAAAGGATTTTCTGGCTTGAATGCATTCCTGTGGGCAGAGGAGGTTTCCATTTGTTCTCATTCTCATCAGCATTTGGTCAATTAAAAAAAAATTAGCCATTCTAATAGGTGTGTATTGGCATTTCATTGTTATTTTAATTTGTATTTCCCTAAAAGCTGAGGTGTTTAAAATCTTTTCTTACACCTATTTACCATCTGTATTTCTTCTATTGTCACATTGCTGTTCAGATCTTCAGATACAATGTAGAACAGGAATTTTGGGAGTGGATCTCCTTTCCTTATTATTGACTTTAGGGCAGATAAAAAATTCAGGTTTTTTTTTTATCTTTAGTTAAACATGTATTGTTTTTAGTAGATGTATGGCTTTTTTTTGTAGATGCCTTAGCAGATTAATGAAATTTCCTTTACTTAATAGTTTGATATAATTTCCCCCCCATGAATGGGTTTTATCCCATGCTTTTTCTCATCTATTAATAAGATCATATTATTTTTTATTCTTTATTCTGTTGGTATGGGGATGTTTCAGTCAGATTTTTCGCTGTTGTGACTAAAATATCTGACCAGAACAAGGAGGAAAAGTTTGAGGGCTCATGGTTTCAGAGGTCTTAGTCCATAGAAGGCCGGCTCCATTCCTCAGAGCTCGAGGTGAGATTGAACATCATGGCCAGAGAGAGTGGCAGAGGGAAGCAGAGACTCCCGCTTGCCAGATACAAGTATGTACCCCAAAGCCACAACCCATGCCCCACCTCCTCCAGCCACACCCTACCACTTCAGTTACCTCTCAGTTAATCCCGGTCAGGGGATTAATTCACTGGTTGGCACTCCTACAACCCCTAATCATTTCTCCTCTGAACCTTCTTGCATTATCCCACACATGAGCTTTTGGGGGACACCACGTCTAAACCATAGCAGTAGATTACATGGATTGACATTCAGGTAGCGAATTAGCTTTGCACTGCAGGGATGAAGTCCACTCATAATGCATAAATAAATTTACTCAGATTACCAAAATTTAGTTGAAGATTTTCTGCTTATGTTCATGAAGCCTTTGGTGGACAATTTTCCTGTAATATTTCTTTCTAGTTTTGGTGTTAGAGTAGTGCTGTTTTCATACAAACATGTGGGAAAGATTCCTCATCTTCTGTTTTTTTTTTTTTTTTATACTGGGGATTGAACCCAGAGGTGCTTACCACTGAGATATATCTTCAGCCCTTTTTATTTTTAATTTTTATTTTTAGATAGAGTCTCGCTAAGTTGCTTAGGGTTTCACCAAGTTGCTGAGGCTGGCTTTGAACTTTTTTTTTTTTAAATACTTTTTTCAGTAATAGTTGACACCATACCTTTATTTTATTTATTTATTTTTATGTGCTGAGGATCGAACCTAATGCTTTACACATGCTAGGCGAGCATTCTACCACTGAGCCACATTAGCCCTGGCTTTGAACTTGTGACTCTCCTGCCTCAGCCCCCCATTACAGGCATGCGCCACCATGCCTGGCCCTCATTTTCTGTTTTCTGGAGAAGATTGGGTAGACTTGGTATTGTTTTTTTTCTTTAAAAATTTGATAGAAATTACTACTAAAATCATCTACATCTGCAGTTTTCTTTTTAATAAGATTTTTAAGTACAAAATCAAATTTTAAAATAAATACATCAAAGGCTGGGATTGTGGTTCAGTGGTAGAGCATTTGCCTTGCATGCATGGGGCACTGGCTTTGATCCTCAGGACCACATAAATAAATAAAATAAAGGTATTGTGTTCTACAACTAAAAAAAATACATCAAGTTAGTTTTTATTTGAATTTTGAAAAATTGTGACTTTCAAGAAATTGTTATTTAAGTCGTCTAATTTATGTGCAGAGTTATGTGCAGTATTTCTTTCTTTATGAATTGTCATGGATCTGTGTTGATGGGTCCTCTTTCATCTTTTGTTTTTCCTTTTTGTGGTACTGGGGTTTGAACCCGGGGCCTCATGCATGCTAAGCAAGTGATCTACTACTGAGCAATACTGCAGCCCTCTTTCATTTTTTCAAAAACATTTTTTCTAGTTGTCGATGGACCTTTATTTTATTTATTTATATGTGGTGCTGAGAATCGAACCCAGTGCCTCACACATACTAGGCAAGCGCTCTGCCACTGAGCTACAGCCCCAGCCCTCTTTCATTCTTTATATTAGTAATTTGTATCTTCTTTGGTCTTTGCCAGTCTTGCCAGAGTTATATGAATTTCATTGATCATTTTGAAAGAACCTGCTTTTAAAATTGATTTTTCTCCATTGTTTTTCTGTTTTCCATTTCAGTGATTTCTGAAGTTTATTGTATCTTTCTTTCTGCTCAGTTTGCTTTCTGTTCAGTTTGCTCTTTTCCTGGCATCTCAAGGTAGAAGTTTTGATTGATTTGAGGCCTGCCTTCTTTTCTAAAGCATTTGATAGTATAAATTTCCCCGGAGCATTGATTTAGCTGCATTCTACAAATTTCAATATATTGTTATTTTCATTTTTGTTTAATTCAAAATTTCTCCTAATTTCCCTTGAGGCTTCCTCTTTGATCAATGAATTGTTTAGAAATGTGTCATTTAATGTCCAAGTGTTTGTAGATTGTTCAGTTTTTTTTCTGTTATTGATTTTTAGTTTTTAGTTTAGTCAGAGAACATAGTTTGGTTTCAGTTCTTCTAAATCTGTTGAAGTTTGTTTTGCGATCCAGGATATCTTACAAGTGTTTCGTGCTTGCTTGAGTTACTGGGTAGTATTTTATAAATGTAAGTCAGATCCTGTTGGTGGATTGATGAAAGAGGAGTATTGATACCACCAATTATACTTGAGTTATTGTCCATTTCCTCCTTCAGTTCTATTAGTTTTTACTTTATGAATTTGAAGGCATGGTATTAGGTTTGTGTACATTAGGACCTTAGAGTTTTCATTGTGTAATGTTCCTCTGGGTCCTTGAATAATTCTCTTTGCTTTGTACTCTACAGTTTCTGGTATTAATTGCCATTTGAGCTTTCTTTTATTTGGTGTTCACATGGAATATATTTTTTCCTATTCTTTCATTTATTTATTTATTTTGGGGGGATATTGGAGATTGAACCCGGGGACATGAACCACTGAGCCATATCCCCAGCCCATTTTGGCATTTTATGTAGAGACAGGGTCTCACTGAGTTGCTTGGTGCTTCACTTTTGCTTCTGCGTTGGCCTCCTGAGCCGTTGGGACTACAGGCATGTGCCACCGCACCCAGCTATTCTTTTACTTTAACCTATCTCTATCATTATATTTAAAGTGAGTTTCTTGTGGGTGGCATAAAACTATTTTTAAAATCTGTTCTTACAATCTCTGTATTTTAATTGGTGTGTTTATTCCATTTACATTTAATATGTATGAAAGTGTTTTGATTTAGACCTATTTTTCATTCTTCTGTTTCCCTTTTCAAACCTCTTTTAGATCATTTGAATTATTTTGTATTCCATTTAGACTTATGTAATTGTTTTTGGAACATATCTCTTTGTATAGTTTATTTAAAAAGATTACAAATTTTAAGTTGGTATTTTTGAGATTACTACACACATCTACACATACAAGGAGCTTTACTACTGCTCATCTCCAATATGTATAATATCAACATACACTGAAAACCCTACCTGATCCTTTTACAATGTTGTTTTCAACTGTCATATATAGATATTTTAAAGAGCTAGGTATCCAGATATTACCATTTGTTTTTCTCTTTCTTCCATTTCCAGAGTTCTGCATTCTCTTCTGGTATCATTTCCCTTCAATCTGAAACACTTCCTTTATCATTTCTTTCAGAACAGTCATTGCCAATGCACCTATTTGCTTTCCCTTAATTTGAGAATGTCTTCATTTTACCTTTCTTTCTCAGGATATTTTTGGTGGATATAAAATTCTGCATGGTGATTTCTTTGAGCAGTTTAATATTTCCCCGTGCCCCTGTATTTTTTTAAAAAGTAATTTTAATTTGTTCCTTTTAGTTATAATGACAGTAGAATGTATTTTGGCACATCATACATACATGGAGTACATAGCCCCTGTAGTTTTGATGGAAAGGTCAGCTGTCATTTGAATCATTGTTCCTTCCCCATGTGTAAGATGTCAGTTTCCTCAGGTGTTCGAGAGTTGTTTTTGGTCTTCAATGTTCATCAGTGTGTGAGGAGGGTATGTTTCTTTGAGCTTATCTTGTTTAGTGTTTAGTAAGCTCCTTGAATCTGCATATCTTATGCTTTTTTCAAAATCAGAAAGTTGAAAAGTATCATTTCTTCAAATATTTTTTCTGTACTGCACTCTTTCACCAATTTTTCATCTATTTTTTCAGGCATTGTGGTGAATGTTGGATCTTTGGTCGTTGTCATAGAGGCTGGGCTAATTTATTTCAAGTTTTCTTTTCCCTTTGTTTTCATATTGGAGGGTTCTTGTTGATCTCTTTTCAAGTTCATCTCCATTTTTTTTTAAGCCCATCTACTCAACTTGTTATTTGGTTCTTGTATTTTTTGGTCTAAAAATTTCTGTTTGGCTCTCTTTTATATTTCTTGACTGAGACTTTATATCTTTCTATTCATTTTGAGACTATTCATCCTGTGGCTTGGATCATGGTTTTACCTCTTGGAAATATCCTAGGCCTTTCAAAGATGTTCCCTTTTGATATAGTCAAATGCATTTATCTTCTTTTCACAAAAACCTGAACTCAACTTTATTATCCTTATGTTAGAATGAAGAAACCAAGGCTCAGAGGGGTAGCATGTCTAGGATTCAGTGTGTAACATGTACATTGAACTTAGTATTGTCACAAAGCCCCTGGTCTTTCTGGTTTGGCTGAGAACTGATCTTGAGTAGTGACTTTGTGAATGGGAAGGGGACAACAAACACATGACTTACAGTGTGGGCAGACACTAGGTTAGTAAAACATCAGCTCTCTTTACATAATACAAATAGTCTTTAAAAAGACTGTATTCATTTATTATTACTTCAAAAGTATTTTATTTTTTATTAAGGAATTTAAATTCAAGAGATAAAAAGGGTATAGAGCATACTACCAGATGAATGCCATTGTATCAAGCCAGTAAGCATGCATTCATAGCCCTGAATATAAGCGTGTTTTTAATTATAGTCTCATTCTGTGCAGTAGATCACTAGAGCTTATTCTGACTGAAACTTTGTCCCTTTGATTAACATCTTTCCTTTCCCCACTTATACCCTCCTTCCCCTGCCTTGTATAGTAACCTGCCATATAGAATCTATGCCATGGAATTATTTAACAGTGCATCTTGATAATAATGAATAAGCCAAGTGGTCTCTCACTCTTTTTTTGTGACTTTACAGTATTATGTTAAGTGGATATATTATAATTTACTTAATGATAAACTAGTTGACTTTTAATGATTTAAATTAAAATAAAAATTTTGTTGTTGTTGTCAATGAGACCTTTATTTTATTTATGTGTGGTGCTGAGAATTGAACCCAGTGCCTCACACATGCTAGGCAAGCACTCTACCACTGAGCTACAACCCCAGCCCCATTAATAATTTAAATTAACCATGGACTTTTTGACTTGAAAAACTTTTAAAAGTGAAGTATGACATACATATGGGAACATATACATGTGTGACTAGTTCAATGACTTATCAAAGAAAGACCATATACTGTAATCGTCACCAATGACAAGAAATGGACCATTCAGTACCCAGTGACAAGAAATGGACCATTCAGTACTCTGTGGCTCCTTCCAAATGCCATCCACTTTTTGTCTCTAAAGGTAACCACTACCCTGGACTGACTTTCAGTCCCTGCTTAGCCTGTGCCTCTGTCATTCTCTTTCTTGCAGTGCCACGGAAGGATATCTTTTTCATAAGGCTGAGACTCAAAGGTAAAAAATTAAGCAGAGAAGGAGAATGTGGGGGACGGTGGAAGGACTCGGAGAAGATTTAGCTATTTAAGCATGCAGATATAAACATTTGAGGGAGGTGCTTTTGTGTGTATTCTGTTCTTGGAGTTAGGTTAGCCCTCCCAGCAAATCTTGCAAACCAACCAATCCAAAGAAATCAAATATTTTCTTTTGGCAGTGAGGTTTAGTGACAGATTATAGTCACTGGAGACACCACAGCGTAGGAGTCCCAGTTCTTGGCTGGTGGTGTGGTCTTTGATCATGGGTACAGCAGGGTGTGCTTTCATGGTGTGTTTCAGGACTGAGAGACTCTGGACACCAGATGTGGGCCAGTGCTTTTAGACATGATAGGTTCTCAGGATCAGTCCTCTTCATACGCCCCCCCCCTTCCCCAAGCTTTTATTTTTGACAAATTTCAAAATTTTATGGTAAAGTTGTAAAATGGTACAGCACTCTAGATTCTTCATCCAGATTGAACAGTTAATAATTCTTAGATTTGTGTTCTCCCTTTTGGTCCTCTTTCCCCACTCAAGGGAGAGTTAGTTACGGATATCATGACACTCCCTTTAGTACTTCAGCACGGGTCTCTTAGAATGTTATCCTACAAGATCAGAATGCTGTAACCTGATATCAAGTTGTTATTATCATCTTGTAACATTTTTTGAGATTCAGTTGCATGTAGCACTCATGCTTCTCTAACCTCCATCTAACACCTTTCGCTTCAGATTGTCATCAAGATGTTTGAAGAGTTGAGGTCTGTTGTTTTGCAGAATGTCCTTCAACTTAAATTTGTCTGATTGACTCCTCTTCATTAGATTTGGGTTAATGGTTATAGAGAGGAGCACTTTAGATAGAATTAATTGCTCTCAGTGATTTATTTCAGGAGACACGTGATGTCAGTTTGTCCCATCAATGTGATATTAGATATATTTTCTTGATTAAGCTGATACATGCAAGATTCTAAGTTATAAAGGTACCTTTTCATTTGTAGGTTCTAAGCCATCTGTGGGAGGGTATCTTGGGACTGATATCCTGTTCTCCAGTAATTTTTCGCCTGATGCCTTATATTACCTGAATCAATCATTGCTTTAGAAGTTGCATCATAGTGATTTTCTTTTTCTGTTATTCTTCATTTATTTACTGGATTTCTTTTGTAAAGGAGACTCCCCTTTTCCTTTCTTCCTTCCCCATC
Organism: Ictidomys tridecemlineatus; assembly: GCF_052094955.1. Lineage (NCBI taxonomy): Eukaryota > Metazoa > Chordata > Mammalia > Rodentia > Sciuridae > Ictidomys > Ictidomys tridecemlineatus. The sequence continues at coordinate 196,542,563 of NC_135480.1, read as the reverse complement.
TCATTCTATCTTATCATGTGGACTCATGAAATTTTTTTTTTATTTAGTTGTTCTTCATTTCTGTCATTATTCATTTTTATGCTCAAATTTGGCTGGTGGGACCTACTTAATCTTCTGGGTTGATATTACTGTAGCAAAGGTAAATTCTCTGTATTTAACATTTGAATTCATTTTGTAGCCTTAGAAGCTGTGGGGATTAATATAGGACTCATCAGTTAGATGCTCTGCCTTTTGTTTGCCTTAGATAACCTTTCTGTGCTCATTTTCCAGCAAATCACTGAGTTGAAGAAAGAAAACTTTAACCTGAAGCTCCGTATCTATTTCCTTGAGGAGAGGCTGCAACAGGAACTTGATGGCCCCACTGAACACGTCTACAAAACTGTGAGTGGCCCACTTCTGCTGTCTTCCCTGTGTCTGTTCTCACAGTCATTCCAAGCAGATATTTTATTGATTTTGTTCCTAGAGTTGGCATGAATAGATGGAGACGCTAGCATTCGATTTGGATTGATTACAGGGAGCATAAAGATACTAGGCTGACCCTCATGTTAAGCAAATAGGTACATGATTAATTTTAAGGAAGTCTTTTACTCTCTCTTAAAGGTCAGAATTCTGAGCCACTGTCTTTTTATCTCAGTTGCCTTTTTATAATTATTTACTTGGAAGCAGGCAGTGGAATGATAGAATGGCTTTGGATTTAAGTCCTACTGTTACCAATTAACTGGGGTAACTTCAGGCAAGTCACTTTAGCTCTCTGGGCTTGTTTCCAGAGTTGAGTGATAATCCCTGTGTCATAGAGTTGTTTGTGTGGATTAAAAAGGAATGACAGATGGAAAGCTCCGGCACAGGGTCAGTGCTGGATAATTATCAGCATAGTCTTATTGAGGCTTCCTTTGGCCACCCCAAGTTAGGATTGTCAGTTTTTCCTGTGATTTGACTCTTCTGTATTCTCAAACTCTTGCTTAGAACTGTCAGGAAAAAAAAAAAAGTTTATTCCTATTTGAAGTCTTGACCTGGATGTCTTTATCTGAAAATAAACCTTGGCTCTGAGAGTTGAAAAAAGAACTTGGCTTTCTTGAAAAGACAGGAGTATAAACAATATTTCGGTGCCCCCTGTTTTTAGCTTTTTCTAGTAGATTAGCCCTTGGCCTGGGAATTATTCCATCTTTTCTCCTCTGAAGTTTATACCAGTGGAAACTTTTGAAGGAGGAAAAACAACTCTCCTTGAATGTCAGTGGAGGAGCATAAATGGGCTTTTCTTGAAGAGAGCTTGTATTGTCCTTTGCAGGAATTGAAAATCTCCCTTGTCCCTGAAGGCACAGTTTTCTTTCTTCATAGGGGTAGGGGTGCAAAGATGACAAGGCTGTCCCGTTTTCTTGAAGGGGATGGTGATGCAATCAGAATTTGAAAGAAAAAGCAGTAGTTTGAAACCTTTTTTGTGTAAGTATTGTGGCCATGCATCTTGGAACTTCTGGGGTTATTGGAAGCCACACTGTCAGGCACCTGTCCGGCACCATCTTGGGTGTTTGTGCATCTCAGGACAGCCCTGTGCAGTGGAGGTTATCCTCATCTTATAGGGGAGGAAACAGATGCTCAGGGAAGATCAGTAGCTTGGTTGATGTCATTTAGCGAGGTATGAGGCAGATTTTGAGTGCAGGTATGGTTACCTCAGTGTACCATGCTGCTTCACCTGTTTTTTTCCCTGTTGTCTGTGTAGATGGACTGATACAGTTACCTCCCTCCCAGTTAACTGTGTGGATAGGTGCACATGATTCAGAACTCATAAAACAGAAAAGGGACACACTGAAAAGGGCTCCTATATCTACTCAATATGATTGATCAATTGATTGTGTGTGTGTGTGATAAGAACAAGCATGTTCTGCCCGGTTCCTTGTATTTTTCATTTAATTATGTCTTAGATATCTTTGTTTGTTTGTTTGTTTCTTTTTTTTTTTGTAGCAGGGATTAAACTCAGGGGTGCTTAACCACTGAGCCATATCCCCAGCCTTTTATTTATTAAAAAAGATTTTGAGACAGGGTCTCATTAAGTCCTAGGACCTTGATAAGTTGCTGAGGCTGACTTTGAACTTGCAATCCTCCTGCACCAGCCTCCAAAGCCTCTGGGATTATAGGCATGTGTCACTGTGCCCAACACTTAGATTTATCTTTTCTTGGTAGTTTAAGAACTTCTCATTTTTTATAGCCTTATAATAGTCCATTTTATACTTAGAAAATGTTCTGACTTTTGGTTTGGAAATCACTATCACTTATATAAGCTTATAACTTAAGATATTGGCCATGTCGGGTCCCATGTTTAAATCTGCCAGGTTGGGTTCCATTTGGCTCATCACAAAACAGAGCTCTTAGAACATATCAGTCCACTCGGTCTCTGCAGCTCTGTTTTGTGAGAGTTGGGAAGGGCATGCTGCATTTGGAGGGTGTTTCTGTAGTTTCCATAGAGCCACACTTGAGGCACTCAGTGTCCTGGCCTATTGCAAAGGTCACTTTCTTTTAGGAAAAGTTCTGCTTCATAGGTGACATCTTCAGTTCCTGTTGTGCACAGTGAAGAGGGTAATGTTGACTTCCTGTGCCAGCTGAGTCAGTCCTCAGAGCCCCCGGCACGTGGGCTTTGTGCTTTCCACTCGACACTCGAGGGGTCTGAATGGAAAGCACAAAGGAGCATGGCTTTCTCACCCTGACCATGTGCTGGAGAACAGGCACAGACCACATCTCCAGATTTGTGCCTTCTGTGAGCATGAAGGCAGGGCCTGGGGCGGTCTTGTTTGCTCCAGTGTCCTCATTGTTTGTTCTGTCACAGGCCCAGGGCAAGTGCCTGCAACAGGAAGGAGTGAACAAGCGAGTGTCCGCTGACTGTGGTCTCCTCCTGGGGAAGTGTACAGGTGGAATTCGAACCTGTGGGTCCTTCTGGTTCCATGTTCAAGACTTCCATTTTATTAGTACTTTCAACTTGGTGTGCTCATTCCCTCAGAACTGCTTGGCAGAAAGAAGGGATAATATAATATAATCCTCTGTGATTATAAATTTTACTGGAAATAATAATAATGATAGATTATAATTATTAATAACTCTTAATATTATTACTATTATTATTATTATTAGGTACTTGGGATTGAACCCAGGGATGTTTTACCACTGAGCTACATCCCAGTCCTTTTTAAAATTTCCAGACAGGGTCTGAGTTGATGAGGATCTTGCTAGATTTGTGATCCTCCTTCCTCAGCCTTCCCAGTCTTTGGGATTATAGGTGCATGCCACCACATCTGACTGGTTATTTTTAGTTGAAATAATACATGTGTCATGGAGTAGAATATAAAATTGTCACTAATTATTAAAATAAAACAGGAGAGTGAATTTAGAGGAATCTTGGAATGCGAACTCTGTACTCTGAACCCCTGTCTCTGCTGCATGCATTCTTCTCATCATTCTCTCTGGGATACATGAAGGGATAGGTTTGAGAAGCCCGCCATTGCTCCACTATGTCATGTTGTGTTCTGTCTAAGATCCTGTCTGAATCTCACGTGAGTTGTGGTGTGTGAGGATGGTGTGTGTCTCACTTTGTTCCCGTCAATTAAGAGAAAGCTGGTTGGAGAACACTGTCCCTTAGTGTCATCCTGCTCCATTCGGTGTGGCTTTTTTGTGAGTACCCTGAAACCTTATATCTAAGCCACGCAAACCATGATGTGGACTCCCACTTACCCGTTCCCAGGTTTTATTTATTTTGTTTAAGCTGTAGCATGTTCTCACTGCTACAACCACCACATGCATGATTGTAAACAACCAGAAGTAATTGCCTGGAATGGTAAAAGCAAACTGTAAATTTGCTTGGCGGAAGGCAAACAATTTTTAAATCAGCCTCACTTGTATGACATTTATGCCTCGATATTTGAATGCTCTGGCTGTTAGAAGCTTGCAGCATTTACATAATTGTTCCAAGTCTAGAGAAACCCAGGGCTCTCTTTTGAGACCACCAGTGTTTAATAATTCCCTTTTCCCTGTGCCTTGAGGCTAATGAGGGCTTCGAATCTAACATCTGCTGTTAAAGTGTTGCAGGGTCCGTCTGTGTGGGGGGCGGCTCGCCTACCGATGAGATCTCGAGTCTTAATGCTGCTTCTTTTCTTTCCTTATCTCATCTGGAAGAACATCGAGCTCAAGGTGGAAGTAGAAAGTCTGAAGCGGGAGCTGCAGGAGAGAGAGCAGCTGCTCATCAAAGCCTCGTGAGTATGGTCGTGCTGCCCAGCTGGGAGGTCACCTGGGCTTTTCACGGCGGGCGCTAGGCTGGTCAGTAACTGCTTTTCTAAGCCAGTTGTTCTCTGCTTGGCCTCCAAGGACTCCAAGGAAGTTTTGGTTTTATTTAATTACTAATTTTTCAACGAACTAGCCTAGAGAAATGAACAGGTCTTAAGTGCAGCATGGTGAATTTTCACCAAGCAAACACACCTGGGGAACCATCCAGACCAGGAAGGAGAACACTATGGGTTTGAAGCCTCCTTGTGCTTCTCCCCAAGGTAACCACTGTTTTGATCACTCTTGTCATGATTGCTTAGTTTTCCCTGGTTTTCAACTTCATATAATTGGAATTATACAATAATGTATTCTTTTGTGTCTAGCTTCTTTCCTTAGCAATATATTTGTGAGATTCATCTGTTGTTAATTGTGTCAGTGGTTCATTCATTGTAATTGCTGTCAAATTAAAGCGGACACCGTGGCGCACACCTGTAATCCCAGGGAGGCTAAGACAGGAGGATCAAGAGTTCAAAGCCAGCCTCGGGGAGGCTCTGAGCCTCAACTCAGTGAGACCTCTGTCTCTAACTAAAATACAAAAAAGGGCTGGGGATGTGGCTCAGTGGCTGAGTGCCCCTGGGGAAAAAAAAAGGTCAAGGGGTCCTGGTGGGTGAGGCAAGGAAGCAGAAGGTGAGGTAACTATTTAGAAAATCTGTTACAGGCCCTAGGATCCTTATAATGTTTTGTTTGAAAGGGGTTCTGTTACTTAAAAAAAAAAATTGAAATATTTTAGTATTTCCATTAATTAGTTCAATATTCAAATGTTAATGTATTTGTTGAACAACAGCACAGTTTAGAGAACACAGCCTGCAGTCAGCTGCTTCTCCATTCATCCATCAACATTTATTACATAATGACTTGTGTCACACACTGAGGCCCTGAAAAGAGACACTACCTCCTCCCAGAACTCACTGGAGCTGCCGAGTGGTTTATATTCTTGTGAATGAGTGGAGTGTGGAGGGGCAGTGATGGAGGGCATTTTGGGGGAAAGTGGGGCTCGATTTGCCTCCAAGAGTGGAATACGACTTCCCAGGGCTGCCTCGCTGAGGCTGGCTGGAAGCTCACGTGGGCATGCTCCCTTTATCATGGAAGCAGAGCTCCTGCTGGGCGTGGCGGGCTCTTTGGCTTGGGACACAGCTGCTCCATGCCAGGCCAGGGTAGCTCCTCTCACTGCCGTAGTCTGGCAGCTGGGCATTGGTCTGTGTTGGCTTTGAGCAGATGAGAGGTTCCCAGGCCTGGGCTTCTCCTCTGAGCTATGCTAAACTTGCACAGGCAGCATTTTTCTGAATGCGTAAATGAATAAATATAAGCAGATTAAAAGTCTTTGTTATTATTTATTTATTTGTTTATTTTTGGAAGCATGTCATTCTCAGCTGTGAGGCAAATCTACTTTCCTAGGCCTGGAGATCAATAATAGAATTTAGTGTGTTTCCTGTACATTGCAGGCCTGCAGGTCTTGACCAGGCCTTGTTATTAGCTGAGCATGTCCATAGGGAAACACCAGTTGACAAGGTCTCATGTGCACGCTTCAGGGACAGCATGCAGCATGGAGTGCTTGGGGCCTTGCACACAAGTTTGTGTGCATATATTTTCCAATCTTCCCAGGCTGGTGTTCAAGGCTCTTTGCCATCTGACCAGCAGATGCTGTCTCTGTTGGATGGGTCAGCTGTTGTGCTGCACTGGACAAGGTTCCTGAGGTTGCAAAGTGATGATGAAGCTTAGGTTCTAGTGGAGCTGATGGCAGTCAAGTATTTGCAACAGTAAATGCATGAATGCAAATTGGGAAAAGAGCTATACGGAGAAAATAAAGGGAGCAGTGGGGGCTTATAGTTGTGGGAGTAGATATGTATGTACGTAACTGGGAAGGTGAGCCTGTGAGGTGGCATTTGAAATGAAATCTGAGGCGTACGGAGGAATTGGCAGGTGAGTGGATGGAGAAGCGTTGAAGGAGAAGGGAATGCATATATGTCTTAGGAAATGAGAAGTCTAGGACCCTAGTGATTTTGGTTTTTCCCCTAAGATCAAATGAACAAGTGACACAATTAAGAGTTTTGCTCTTGAGAAGGTCACACTCCGTGCTGGAAGTGGGTGGTGGGGAGAGCGAAGGGGAAGCAAGGAGGCCAGCTAGGATGCTGTTCAGTGGGCGAGGTGAGAGCCGCGTGCTGAGTGGTGGTGGTGGGAAGGACACTCGGGCAAGCCCACAGGCCTTGGTGTGAATGAGGAGGAGAGGGCAAGGCTGGTGCCTCCTGGGGTTAAGAGCGTGAGCTCTGCTCGGAAACGTCGCTGGGACTTCACCACTTTAGCCTCCTCTCCACCAGCTCTGCCCTGCTGCGTTGAGGGCTCCACTGGTGCTCCTGTTCTGGCGTTCTCACCTCGCCCTGGTGGGCTCTTCCCCTTTTGCTCCCCCCAGCCCAGTGCCTTCCCACTGCCTTGCCCTTGGAAAGGCTCCAATGTGGATCACCGAGGCTCCTCCAGTCCATGTCAGTCTCTTCAGACTCTGACATGTAATGATAAGTCCATATGCACACCACTTTTGAGGTTAAGAACACTTTTACTCCCCTTGACATCCCATCATTATTCCGAGCAGAGCAAATCTAAAGGAGTACCCTCATTTTATAGAGGAGAGGTTTTGGGTCTGGCAACAGGAAGGGTTCTAAGCCCTAGTCAGAAAGGTCAGAACGAGGGTGAGTTCCCCGACATGGAGCACAGCTCCAGGCTTCAGATTTTGTTTTTTGATTTTCATGCATAGATGGAAGATACCTTTGCCAATATGCTTCCCTCAGCTCTCTTTTCTGCTGTATGATTTTTGGTGGGAGTGGAATATGGGACCTGCTATAGGAAAAGCCCTTGCTTTTCCCTGAAAACTATAATTAGAATGGAAAGAATCCAGAGAGAATGTTGAGGATACAGGTTAATGAGAAGAGAGCTGGGATGTAGCTTCATTGTAGAGTGCCTGCTTAGTGTGCTCACTGGGGAAAAAAAATAATGAGGGTAGTATTTCTAGAAGGTTCTTTCTTATGTTGGATAGAAAGCTGGATTAGAACCATTTCCCTATAGTCTCCTTATCTCCCTGTATCTCCCTATCTACCTGTTAGCCCAGATTCTATAAGAAAAGCAAGGGTAGAAGGGGGGAACTAACAAGAGCTAGATCCTACTTTGTCCTAAATCCTGTTCCTAGCACTTAATGTGCTTTTTTCTTTTGATCTTCATAACAGTTATGTGAGGCAGCCAGTGTTCCCATTTGAGTGAAGAGAAAATCGAGGCTCAGAGGAGAGGGGAAACTTGCCTGAGTTGGTCACTGAGCTGGGTCTGATCTGGCTCCAGAGCCCACTCTGCCTTGCTGTGAAGTAAACATATTTGTTTGCTCATTTTCCATTGTTATATTTATCAGTTACAATAAGGAGGCATTAAAAACAAAAGCAGTCATATTGTTGGGAGTAAATTTTATCTCCGTAGCTTTAAAACACAAACAAAAAATAATAATTCCATTAGCAGAGGAAAATTGTACCATACTGCTGAGTATAAATTTTATTGCTACAGTAACTGTAAAATACAAAGATGATAAATGAAAAGTTGGAACATTTATTATTGGGAATATATTTTATTGGTATAACTAAAACACAAACAAACTGAATAATACCAGTAGTTGTTAAAAATTGTAGTCAGCCTCTTGACAGTGTACATGATTCAGGCTGTAAAATGCCAAGGTTAGATGGGAGCTGGTGGAGGGAGGCTCTGCTCTGGTGGGTGGGGTGAGGGCAGGGGTTAAAGAGGGGAGTGATTTTATAGTGGAGGCTCCATAAAGCCCCAAGGGCTAAGACATTTGTGAGCCACCCGTGGCAGGAACTTGGGGCCAGAAAAACCCTCTGTCTGTGGCACAGGATGGAGGGCACGGGATGGAGCGAGTCTGGCATCCTTTTAGCCCTCTCTCATGCCCCTTGAGGGGCCATAGAAATGATTGTAAGTCACTGTGAGTTTTCCGAGTACTGAAACGAGTTAAGGGAGAGGTTGCCGAGGATACTTAATGGCATTAATCAGGAGGTGGAAATGATGGTCCTGGTTCTGGCTGGGCGGGGGGGCGGTGAGCTATTCCAGCTCAGAGCCCAGAAGAGGGATGGCAGGAGACCTCCTGCAGCAGCTCAGCAGAGGCCTGTGCTGCTCTGGCCTCACAGGCAGCAGCCTCAGTGTGGGGCAGAGCACTCAGATGGAGGAAGAGGCACGCACGTGTCAGCCATTAATTTTAAGAGGTAATCATGTCGTTTTTCACATGAGGAAACTAAGGGGTATCTGGTAATTTACTGAGGCTAGGTAATGTACCCAGAGTCACACTGGCACTAGAATAGAGCGAGACTGTGGAAGCGGATCTGTGTAGCTTCAGAGCCCATGCTCTTTACTTGCAGTTGTTCACACTGAATTCCATTAACATGATATCACAACCCTGGGACCTTCTCCAGCCTTATTGGGGAAAGGAAAAAACAGATATAAATAAGGTCTTTATTTGCAGGCAACTCCTTTTTGAGTCTTGGACAGCAAATTGGCCCTCTTGATTCTGCATTGTTCTTGGTAAAACGGTCACACAGCCTGGATGTGTGAGTGCCTGATCACAGGGTTCTCTGTTGGGGAAATTTTATATACCCCTAAAGTAGGACATGGGAGGCTAGTGGTGAAGACATTTTTTTTCTGTTGCAGTTTTTCTGAGAAACAGCTTTAGGTGGAGCCATTTCCTCTGTTATCCTGCTTTCTGGAAACCTGTAATCATTTAGAGATCCGACACAGTCTGAGTCTGCAGATCCGTGTCTGACGCGTTTTATTGTGAAGTCAGTGGTTGTGGCCCACATCTGCCCGGGCGCTATCCCCACGCTGCTCAATGTGCAGAAAGGATATTCCAGGGGCCACAGTGGTTGCCTTGTATGTTTTGTGTCATCTCCCTCTTTTTTCCCTGAGAGGTAGCCTGAGCTGCAACAGATGGACCTAGCTGTATGTAAGGTGCTGTCCCCTCTTGCTGGTACAGCATGACACTGTGCTTCTTAGCCCTCCAGATGCACTTTTGTTGCATTTGCTCCTTGGCATGTTGGTTGTTAGACCAGCTTTCCTATATCCCTGGTGGACATGACGTGTGCCTGGTCAAGAGCTTCCTGGTGGATATTCAGGCAGTAACTTCATGAGTCTTAAAAGTGTACTTGCCCTTTGACCCACCAGTTCCCTTTCTAGGAATCTACCCTAGGAAATCAATGGATGGTAGACATACAAGGATACTTTTATCATAACACTGCTTGGCATATTAAACAATGGCACTAATGCTTATTGAATGCTTATTTCATACCAGCCACTGATCTCAGATTTTTATGAGTATTATCAAACATGTTAAATCAGAAACAATTTAAATATTTAAAATATAAGCAATTGATTTAATAAATCATGTTATATTTTATACAGTAAGTTGATAGGTAGCTTTTAAAATAATGCTCTAGATTTCTATTTACTGACCCAGAAGAATGTTTATAGTGTATTAAGTAATAAGGTCAGTTCACTGATATGTATTAAATGGTTCTGTTTGTGTACAAAATGTCTGAAAGGCTACCTACTGAAATGTTGACTTAGTTATCCCGAGTGACAACATTATGCATGAGTCTTACTTTTTCTTATCTGTGTTTTGAAATTACATTAAAAAAAGAAAAAAGAATCTTGGCTTAGGGAGGTGAGAGAAATGACTAATAAATATTCCTTGTCTCTGGGGAGCTGCTGAAGTTACCCACAGATTCTCACCCTAATGTGTTTTGCCCTCTGCCTTTTTCTGCAGCAAAGCAGTTGAGAGCTTAGCTGAAGGTGGTGGCTCTGAAATTCAGCGGGTGAAAGAAGATGCTCAGAAGAAGGTGCAGCAGGTGGAAGATCTCCTAACCAAGAGGATACTCCTTCTGGAAGGGGCAAGTCTGCAGACCTGAGGGACTGTGCTTCCCACCGCGGGTTGATGAGTGACGGGCTGGGTACAGTGTTGTTCCTAGACTGTCAAAAGAGTTTCAGCAGGGGGCTGGGGATGTGGCTCAAGTGGTAGCGTGCTCGCCTGGCATGCATGTGGCCCGGGTTCGATCCTCAGCACCACATGCAAACAAAGATGTTGTGTCTGCCGAAAACTAAAAAATAAATATCAAAAATTCTCTCTCTCTCTCTCTCTTTCTGTCTCTCTCTCTTTCTCTCTCTCTCTGTCTCTCACCCTCACCTCTCTCTTTAAAAAAAAAAAAAAAAGAGTTTCAGCAGTCGCTATAGGCACCCTCACCCTTATTGAGCATCTCCTGAGTTTACTCCCCATTTTAGACACTTTATATACAGAATTCATAACCATCATACCCTGAAAACTGGCTGCCATTGTCTTCATTCCTATATGAGACACTGTGGTTCAGAAAGAAATATTAACAGGTCCAAGTTAAATCCTAGATTTAGAGCTGTAACTGCTGGGTTTTGAACCTGTGCTCTTTTGACCACACCACTCTGTTTACTATCTGGTTTGGTCCCTTTATTATAAAGATGAGGAAGCTGAGGCCCAGAGAAGGGGAATGACTTCCTTACCTAAAGCTAGCTGAGCCTGGAACCAGAAATCCTGGCCTTTAGCCATTGCCTGCCTGTTCAGCCCCTGTCCCTCTGGCCTGACCTCATCTAACCATCCTGCCAGTGCCCACTGACTGTCCTTTCTCTATGAGGCCCTGTGTATAGCTTCTCCTTCTACTCATTCTCAGTTATGTGTTTCCTGTGATCATGATGCAAGCCAGGATGTTTCCTGGCTAAAAAATCCTGTTTGTGTCCTGGGTTACAAAGTTTTCCTCCATTTTAACTATTATTAACTAATATGGGTTGAGCGTCCTTATCTGAAATGCTTGGGACCAAAAGTGTTTTGGATATGGGGTTTTCTTTGGATTTTAGAATATTTGCATTTACATAATAAGATATCTTGGAGGTGGAACTCATTCTCAATATGAGAATGAGTTTATATTTATATTTCATATAGTACATATATTTCATATATACTTTAAGTACATAATTTCATACAATATTTTTAGTGTGCTTGTGTTTTGACCATGTCACGTGAGGTCAGATGTGGAATTTTCCACTTGTGACATCATGTTGGTACTCAGAAAGTTTCAGATTTTGGAGCATTTAGAGTTTGGATTTTTTGATTAGGGATTCTCAGACTATTCTAATTATTTAATTCCTGGTCTTTGGAGTAGTTTGATCTCAATTTTTCTACCCATAACTCTGATATCTTTTTAGTGGATGCAAAGAGAAATGGCTCCAAAAAGCACTTCTGGGTGTAAAAAGCAGAGTCTGTATTGAGCAGCTGCAGCTAGCTGCCACTCAGGTTGTGTCATCAGCCCTTACCTTCCCTTGGGCCACACAGGCGTTAGGCTCAGAAGGAGCGAGAAACTATCTAAGCCAAAAGTGGTCGAGTGGGACCTTTAAAAGAAGGATTTTCTGGAGTGTAGTGAAAATATAATTATGATGCTTTGAAGTGACGTGGCTTTTGATTTGGCCTCCTGGTTTCCCCAGTGTGTGCTTCTCCGTGTTTTGGTGTGCCACAACCTATCTTTGTCACCTTGGACAAGGCATTTGCCTTTCCTTTGCCTCTGATTCTGTGAAGAGTGCCGCCTGCTTTGTGGAGTAGAGGGAACCAGCATCTGCGGAGGCTGCTGGTGGGCGAGGCTCTCTCCCAGCGCTGCCTGTGCACACTGACCAATTAATCCTTTCAGTAAACTGAGGAGGCAAATAGTTTTACCACTCTTTTTCTCCTTTCTTTTTAAACAGATGATGAAGGAGGCAGAGTGGCTGAGTCACAGCTCCAGGTCCCGGGTGCACATGTCCGGTGGTCTGGCTGCCAACCCACATTCTAGAATGCTGTTCTGTACAGTTTCGGTTATAACATTTTAGGGTTGCTGAGGATCAACTGTGATATAAATAAAGCTTCTTGCTTAGAGCCTGGCATTTAGTAGGCACTTAGTAAATAGCAGGCTTTATTGTTTGTTGTCTTAGAATATGGGGGATGGTTTTTGCCAGCTTTCACTAGACTGACAGGCAAGCCTCCTGGGGAGACAGGCCTCAGGGGTACTGTGGAGGGAAAGGGCAGGGAGAAGGAAGTCAACATCTCTTGAGCTTCCTGTGATGCAACATGTTTTTAACAGAGGTTCATAGCAGCTCTTTGATGAGATAGTGGTTATTCCTGTTCTATGGATTGGAAAGCTTGGGCTCAGAAAGGTTAAAGGCCTATCTGAAGTCACATAACAAATAAGTAGGAAAGCTGGGTTTTGAACCCAGTTTGAATTGATTTTATCTTTGCAGTATAATCAGAGGCAGGGGGCTTTAATAGTTGGAGATTTAGGCCTGCTCCTAGGTTACTCGTGTGAGCACTGGAACCTTTTCCCCTAACACAGACACTGCATGGGTAATTTATATAATTTTCTTGGTGGATTCTCTGAGCTCTCAAGAAGAACACAGAGTTTTTCACCACCTAAATCACTTTGGAAATCTAGAAAATGTACTTTAGAATTGTGTAGTCATTATCTTAAAAAGAAATGGGGGTGGGGGGGTGGAATGAATCTGTGTGGTGATCATGGTGACTCTTTGGAATTTATGTGTGTTTAGTATTGAGAGGCGCATTTCTCCTTGTTCTCATTGAAGCTGTAAATATTGATCTGATTTTTCAAAACCAAAAGTACAGTTCTTGTAGAGTTGATTCTTTTCCATTGGAAATGCCTATTACTCTTCAGGATACAAGAGGGAAAAATGGCTGGCAAATGTATTTATTACCGATTCTTTCCATGTATAGTACAATTCAGGGAGGGGAAATGTGCCGGAGAAAAAGTCATAAATATTTATATTTTAATCCAATTTCCTTTCAAAATGTTCCCAATTGTATTGAAAAATTGCATCAAATGCATTTAATTTAACTCTAGGATGTGAAAGCCGCCCAAGCAGAACTGGAAAAGGCCTTTGCAGGAACAGAAACAGAGAAGGCTCTTCGGCTGAGTTTGGAAAGCAAGCTTTCAGAGATGAAGAAGATGCACAAGGGGGACTTGGAGATGGTCCTGGTTCTGGAAGAGAAGGACAGGTCTGGCTCTCATCTTGGTGAAATCCTAACGTCTCATTATCTGCGGCGTGGGGAAAGGATTGTTCCTTTCCTTTCCTTCTTTTTCTCCATTCCCTCCTTGTCCCAAAGCTGTGAGTGGCTTACTGGAACATCTCCAAAACAATAAGATAGCAAACTGGGGATGACATTGGGCAGGAAAGAAAAGGAATAGAATGTAACATGAGGCAGAGACAGTAGATAGCTATTCACGTGGGTAAGTTTCACTTAGATACTAAATCTAGCATTCAGTGTTAGCTTTAAGATTCCTGGTAACCAAGGAAAAAAGGAAAAACAATCTTGGTGGACATGAGATTTGCATTCCTCCCTGGGTAAAACAAGCCAGTAGCTCAGAGGAAGCCCAGTTGTACTTGGCACTATCAGAGAAAAATTTCTCTTGTGGTTCTTTCCACGGGAAAATTAAGTGACCATATCCTCATAATAAATACTAGTGAATTTTGTGTGACCTGTTTTCCATCATATCTTTGAATGCTGGCAGGAGGCCCAAATCGGTACAGTATAGGGAGCCAAAAGCAGAACAATGTCAATTAGATACAGAGTCTGCTGGAGTCCAGAGAAACAGTGGACAGTAGGCCTTTTGGCCATCTTTAGTGCTCATCATATTTTACAGCCAAGCTTTTGATAAAAACTCGTTAGGAGAATGTTTACGTTTTATTTGTTACCATGAACCTTACATTTTGATACTCCTGCCCTGTGTTGGTAGTTACTAAATGGAAGGTTGAGTTAGTTAAATGTCAGTGAGACTACTAGCTAACCTGTGACCTATCTGTCAAAAGAGTCAAGCTTGTTTGGAATTTGATGGAAATTGTTCCAAAGTGAATGAACTAAATCCAGGGAATACTGACTAATTCCTTTTATTAAAAAAAAAAAAAAAAAAGTCATTGGTGCCTCCTGCTTTGAAACACCCCCTGCCCCCACAACGTAGTTTAGTTCTTATGTCCAAATGCTGGTGGCTTTTACTTTTCTCTGGGTGCCATCTTTTGAGATTTGTGTCTGCTACTTACTTTCATTTATGGGTTGGAAAAAATCAGATGAGCAAACCTTTTGCGATTTCCTGTGAAAGAGGAGAGCCCGTGGTCTCCATGTTTAGGTGCTCTAGCTTCTGCGTTTGGAGGAGCTAGCATTGTTGAGCATGCTGTGGCCTTTTCTTCACTTTGAAATTAAGTTTTGTGATGAGGAAACTGAGTTCTCTGTGGATCCCAGTGGAGGGAGTAGGGACCATCTCGGCTTACCATTTGAGTCCTGTGTTTTTCTTGATCACATTGCTAGGAAGAGAAACTTCCCTGGAGTGGGGTTTTATCCTAAGAGCATGTAGAAGCCACTGAAGAGTTAGGGATGAGGTGCAGCATGACAGGATCAGGTTTAAATTTAGAGAAGCTACCTTTGGGTCTGGTACAAGACTGGTTCTCAGGCTGATACAGACTTGCAGACAGGAGGTGATGTGATCAGCACGGGGGAGCGGTTGGAGCGAAGGAGAACAGGCCGAGATGGAGAAGGTACGGGGGATGTGATGACCGAATGGATGTGGGCTGGGGGAAAAGGCTGCAGGCTGAGCTGTATCCTCTGGGCCAGGGTGGAGCCCGAGCAGCTGTGGGATGGGAGTGCAGTTTGCTGAGTTGGGGAAGAAGGGGAAAGAAGCCGTGTGTTGGGGGGTGGGGGGGGGAAGATGCTGCTTTCTTTCCGGACCCAGTGGGTTGAGGACTATGAGTGAGTGAGTGGAGCTGAGGAGGTAGGTGGGTCTGTACATGGATCAAGGCCGGATGGAGGATGAGTAGATTCATTCCTTAACCAGCTGCTGAGCATGGCCTGGGGTGCGCATAGGAAACAGAGGAAGCACAGTCCTGTTTATTTGGAGCTCTGGGTGGAAGAGGCAAATTCAGGGCCCTGTGCTCGGTGAGGGGCAGGGAAGGCTCATCAGGGGAGGAATCCTGGAGGTGCTAGCTCAGGGAGTGGTGTGTGCAAAGCCTGTCACACAGCCTGATTGTGGAGTCCCCGATAAGCATTCCCGGTTTGCGTTGCTGCGAAGCATGATTTCTTGTTTTGTTTGCTGGGGGAAGAGGGACTTTGGGAGGATGAGTACTTACTTTTGTCCGGCTGGTGGGTTCTCCGGGAATGTGGGTGGTCATTCAGAGCTTTGGTAAAGGCTTCATCTTCCTGGGGTTCCCGTAGTTCCATCTAGATGGGCACAGAAATCTGGTTTGTCAGACTTGTGAATGTGTTTTTCTCAGAGCTAGAGGTGTCCCGGCTGCACTGCCAGACTGGCAGCCAATTGCCAACTCCAGATTTGTGTTCAGGATTTGACAGTCTTTATGGTGAAACTCTGGGGACACAGATCTGTGTGCTCCCTCTCTGAAATCAGTCCTGCCTACTAGGCTCGTGGGGGTCAAGAGGTTAGCACTGCAGTGGAACAGGGGTCCCTGGTTACATCCTGGTGAGAGGGGTGCCAGATCTGCCAGAGTGACTCTCTGTTGGGCCTAGAGTTGGATCCTGAGGCCTGGCCCCTCACTTGGGTGGGCACTGCCAATATCTTCTGGGCTCCCACCACCCCTTTTCAAAGACACAGGTTGTAGTTTTAGTTACTTTATTTCCTTCAGTCTGGCCTTTGAACTATTCAAATCTTAAAGGCAGTCAACTTTGGGGACCCTGCAAATCGAATATGGCCTGCAGATATATTGTCTTTTCTTTGGTCTACACAGTAGTTTTTAAGTTTGAATTAGTTGCCAATATCTAAAACAGACTTTCATGTAAAAGTCTGGATTTCTAGTTTCTCTTGAAAATCTCCAGATGCTGCCTTGCTGGGTTGAAGCTGCTGTTCCCTGTGGATGAGCCAGTCCTTCAGTTGGCCTCAGACTCCACAAGCTTGCCCCACTTTTTTCACTCCCTATCTGAAACTTGCTTTATGGTAACTGAAAAAAATCAATTTTATTGAGTTATAAATTACATACAATACAAGGCATCCATTTAGAAGTGTATTGTTGGGTGACTTTTTACCTCTCCATTGATGATGTGATGATTCCGAGCTAGACCCCTAGAGGGCAGTCTTACTCCTCCCTCCACATTTTTGGGGGCATCGTGCAGGTGCAGCCTGGTGCCCCATCCCAGTGCATTGCTAGCTGTTCCAGCTGCTGTGTCTCCTTTCTAGCCTTATCTGGGGGACCTGAGTGCTTCAAGAGGGCTGCTCTGCTGTGCTTCCAATCCTTTACTCTTTTACTAAAACTGAGTTGCTTCCTAGGTTTAGCTACAGAAAGCGTCTTCTGAGTTCCTCGGACAAAATGCTAATTGTTGAATGTTGAAAAAGGTAGTAATTGTAACAGCTGTCATTTGTTGAGTTCTGCCACAGGCCACGAGCTGTGAGGATTGTGTTAAATGGCTTAACTGCAGTCCACATGAGTAAGTTATCCCTTTCATAGCCAAGGAAATGCAGGCTCAGAGAGGTCAGATGACTTGCTATGGTTGGGGAGCGGTTGATATGGGTACTTTCGTTCTCAGAAAAGAATGTGTTCATTTCTCCCTGTTGGGGCCACTCAGGTTGTGGATGGCAAAGCTTTCCTTAAGGGGAAAATGCTTAACCAATGTGACCTGGTGGGACAGATGGGAGTGGGTGGGGCAGGGCTGGGAAGGACATTCCAGGAGCAGCTTATACAAAGGGATGGAAGCACACAGTCTGGTTTGGGAGAGAGCTGGAAGTGAGGCTACTACCTAGCGGTGGAGGTAATGGTTTCCTTTGAGATGAGACTGAGGCTGGGATATCTTGTCTAAGAGTTTGGCCTTTAACTTGAAAGTCAGTGTATTTAAGCTTTGCCCTGAGGAGCTGTGGAGGAATCCCCTTGTTTTCTCCACACTCACCAGAGCAGCTTTCCATCAATTGTGTTTGCACAGACTTCTTTTGGAGGCAGGATTTTTTTACCCAGAAAAATATTAATCCACTGCAGTTGGTGGGGGCAGTTGAGGTCTTTGAATAAGGGTGTGATCTGACCAGTGTGGCTGCCCAGAGTTGGATTCACGGGGGCCAGGCTAGAGGCAAGGGGACCTGTTAATGTCATACTGATTCTGGCCTTTGACATCTGATCTGCAAGGTGTGTTTTTATTTATGTTTAGTCACTGGACCTGTCTATTTTGAACATGTCTGGCTCCATTTCCTGCCTCTTCCTGCTCCACTGAGCTAAGAGAACAGCATAGAATTAATATTTAAATTTTGTTCTCTTTTAGACTGATTGAGGAGTTGAAGCTGTCTTTGAAGAGCAGAGAAGCTTTAATTCAGTGCCTTGAAGAGGAGAAATCTCAGACGGCATGTCTTGATGAGAATGTGTCATCTGGAGAGCTCCGAAGACACTCTGCTGCTCTGAGAGAGGAAAAGGAGAGAGATGCTGAGGTGAAGTGTCAGGGCACCAGGGGGCGCTTTGCCAGATCCTACTCCTCTATGGGAGATGGACTGGCCTTCATTCTGTGTGGTTCATACATGGTCAGCTTCCAAATATGAGTCCTGTGAGCGAAGAATCAGCGAAACAGCCTTTGTCAGGACCTGGCATTTTCTCTCCCCTCTCACATGAAGAGTTGGTTAGAAAAACAGTGCCCGCTGGTCTGTCTCATCATGTGTTAATCTGTTGTTGCCTGTTTTCATCATTGGGCTTTCTTAGAGTAGAACAGTGGTGCATTGTGCTTGTCTGTTTAACCTGTGTGGTGAGAGGCAGGCTTGAGGCCAGCTTTGGTTTGAAACTTCAGAGGTAGTGGGGGGACGGAAGTGAGCCCAGCTGGGCCTGGTGGCATGCGAGGGGTTCAGTGGACCACCTCATTCAGTCTTCTCAGCCACCTGGCCAGGAGGAGATCCCCGTCCCCTTTTGAGTTTAGAACCAGACTCAGAGGAGTTGTTATATTTTTCCAGGCTCCAAGAGGTGGGTTGCTGGTAGCTGACCCCAAACCCCTAGACCTCTGCCCTGACTCTAGGTGGCCTCCACAGCTACTGTTTGGAAGAGGGAGGTCAGGGCCAGGAAGTGCAGGCGGGTCTTGATCTAGACCTTCCATTCTTTCTTTCCTTTTTTTTTTTTTTTAAGTTGTAGGTGGACACAATACCTTTATTTTATGTATATCTTTTTATGCTATGCTGAGGATCATACCTCTCGCCTCACATGTGCTAGGCAAGTGGTCTACCACTGAGCTACATCCCCAGCCACTAGAGCTTCCATTCTTGCTGGAGCAAGGGTGGTGGCTGCTGCATGCAGGGGGTTCACAGTGGGGCATGTTCTGGGTGCTTATGAAGGTCTTGGTTCCTTTATTGAGCAGGGCCTTTGTCTCTGCCTTATCAGTGAGTTCTTTAGCCTTGCCAGGAAATGACATTGCCTCCTACTCCTCCTTTTAAGCCTCCTTTGCACTCCACAGGGCAGAGAAAAGGAGAGAACCCTTGACTTAATGAATGCCACAGCAATGGGGAAAAGTAGGTTCATGAGGTGCTCATTCTGTTTGTTTTAGGGAAGCTATTGTGGGTGCCGTCTCTCTGGGTCTAACGAATATCTTTTCTTAGGCTGCACAAATGGAGCATCAGAAGGAGAGAAGTCATTTTGAAGAAAGGATCCAGGTATGTTGATACATTTTATTGAAGATTTCTCCTATTCTTGCTTCTTGTTTTATTCCAAGTGTGATAGACAATTCTGTGTATCATCAGCTGTCAGTTATTGAATGCTCCTGGGTGCCATTAAACTTAAGAATCTTTAGAGGGAGTTTCTCAATCTTTGTGGTAACTGTGTAGACAGTCCTGTTTTACAGATATGGTATCTGAGACCAGGAAGGTGAGGTCACTTGTCCAGGATCACATAGCTGGTTAGACTATGGTGAGGACTCAGACCTGCCAGTCCACGTGCTCTCCCAGTCATGGTAGCCGGATTTGTGTTGTGCCCGCAGCATAGAAAGTGCTTTTATGTCCATTACCTCATTTGACCCTTACAGCAACCCAGGAGGGAGGCAGCAGTGATTATCTTTAGAAATAAACTTAAACTGTAAATGTGTAGTTTAGTCTCCATCAAACCAGATTCTCTGCTAGCTTTTGTAGCATTAAGGAATGAAATTAATGATCTGTTATTTCCCTCCAAATAACCTGGTACAGTTCAAAGACTCTGATGTGACTGTATTCAGATTTTGGAAGGCACTGGAGTCCTTCCCATAGGAATAGCTGTCATCATCTCAGCTGATCTGATCCCCTTCCCTTCACCCAGTCCTGTTGCTGAGAGCAGTAACAGTAACTTGGAGCTTATGCCACTGCGTTCAGCTCGACTTGGAAACATTAATCACAGGTTGACAGGAATAAGATAGAATAACTGCATTTGAGTGTGCTCTTAAAGATATATTTACAGTGCATTTTGGTTGCAACGCATCAGCTTAGTGAATCTTTTTCTAATCTAATTTAGGCACTTCAGAAGGACCTGAGAGAAAAGGAAAGAGAAATTGCTACAGAGAAGAAAAATAGTTTAAAGAGGGATAAAGCCATTCAGGGCCTAACCATGGCATTAAAATCAAAGGAAAAAGAGGTATGTCTGATACACTTGAGGTGAGATTTTTCTTTATTAGTTTCTGTCACTGGCCTGTTCTACCCTGAATTTTTAGCTTTAGGTAAAAAGTTCATAAGAGAGCTGAGATAGTATGAAAAGTGGGGAAAGGATCCTTTATTTCATTGGAAATCCAGTGCACCCAAGAAAAATATGTTAAACATGTAATTTAAATTTCCTAATAGTCACATGAAAAGAAGTATAAAGAAACATGTAAAATTAATTTTAATAATATATATGTCCCAGATATCATTTTAATATAAAATCAATAAAACAAGGTTATAATGAGACATTTAGCTTTTTTCCTCAGAATTTGAAGTTCAGATGTTCATCTCGGTCCATACTTGGCACAACTCATGTGGCTAGTGATTGCCCTAATGGACAGTTATAGTCAAGATCTGATCTTTTGGTGGATAGTAGAAAATTGAGATAAAGGAGTTGATGAGCCTGTGACTAGACCAGTTAAAGAGCCATCTGGTTGGTTGTCTTTGGGATCCAAGGAGATGGCTGATGGCTATATTCTTGTCATTGGAGCTGTCAGTTGTGTCCCAGTGATATGCTAGGCACAAGGCCCCACATGGAGGGGACCCTCAGCTCT
The DNA here is from genome assembly GCF_052094955.1 of Ictidomys tridecemlineatus. Taxonomy (NCBI): domain Eukaryota; kingdom Metazoa; phylum Chordata; class Mammalia; order Rodentia; family Sciuridae; genus Ictidomys; species Ictidomys tridecemlineatus. The sequence continues at coordinate 196,522,000 of NC_135480.1, read as the reverse complement.
GCTTGCAAGTCCAATGTAGAACCAAGAGTGATAGGTGTGATTGAGGGAGGTTCAGGGGCTGGGGTGGCAGAGGGTGGAGCAGATCCTGATCTGAATTTTAAAGAAGGAGAGTGTGGGTGTTAGACGGGAAGGAAAGCAGAGATGGGAGGCCATTTTGGACAGAGGGAAAATGTTGGTCAAGTCATAACAGGATTATAGGCCAGGGTGTGTGTATGGCACCAAAACCAGCCTGGGGCTGCCCGAGCACAGAGTGGAGAACTTGTGTGAAGCTAAAGAAGAAGCTGGACTGCTTGCCAGGGGCAGTCAGAGGAGGGGACTAAACGTATTTTCAGCTGCTCAGGGGGCATGCCACCGGGGGCTCTTGGGTAGGAGGGTGTGGTTCCATTTTCCTTTTAGAGAGGCCTCTGCAATATTTGGAGAGTAAATTACGGAGGGAGAGAATGGAAGCAGAGAGGTCAGGAGCCCTGTTGAGAGTTGTAATTGAAGATTAGAAATAAGGTTGTGGAAATCTAATGTTAGATGTTGGACTTCAGATAAGGGATAGTCAAGGGTGACTTTAGGTGTCTGACTCGCATGTCTAGGGACCTGGGGGTGCCGCCAGTTCAGACCATAGCATAGAAAATGGAGTCTTGTGGTGAGCTGGGGCAGTGGTGGGGCTGATGGGCTGTTTAGAGAGTACTGGCCTGGGAGCCCTGGCTGAGCTGTCCAGGAGGCAGATAGATCTGCAAGTCTATAAAGCGTGGAGAGCATGGTCAACCTGAAGAGCTGACTTGGAGTCACTCCCCTGTCTGCAGGTGGGCTTTAAAATCTGAGAGTTGGCCTGTTTACCCAAGGAGAGAGTAGAATGGGAAAGGAGGCTGAGGGTGAGACTGCGGGGGACTGCAGAATTTCAGGGACAGGGTCAGGAGCGCACAAAGCAGGCAGCAGGAATGGTTGCAGGAGTAGGAGCCTGAGCAGGAAACCGGTCCTGACGAAGCAAAAGGAATGCAGGAGTTTGGTGCAACAGAGGTTTGGCTCCTAATAACAGCAGCCACCATTCTTGTCATGTGTTGGAAGTTCAGGGCCCAGCTGAAGCTGGAGACCTCACTGTGTTGAGGAGCAGTTCTGGGTGCTAGCAAAGTATAGGGTGTGGTCATGGTAGTTCATAGCTGACCCTAGGGTATAGGAGGCGGTCACTAGAAGATGAAATTCTGGGACTAGCCAGGCCAGGTGGTTGGGTGGGTCATCTCTGTGGCCAGTAATAGTAGTAACACCTGGTATGAGCCAAGCACCATTTGAGCACCAGTGCATATTATCTCATTTAACTTTAACAACTCTATAGTTGGGTGAGTGGTGGTAACCTCATCTTATTAAGTACTGGAGGTGGGGTAGCTTTATCAAGAAAAGAGGTTTATTTAACTCACAGTTTTAAAGGCAGCCCCATAGGTTCAGCCTTTCTTGAGGGCCTAATGATGGTTGGTAGGAGCATGGTCAAGAGGAAGAGATCTCCAAACAGGAAGTCATAGCAAAACTAGGAGTCCAGAGTCCCTCCTAAGAGCTGACTTAAGGACCAGTTGATGTAAGGATCTCCCACTGAGCTACACCTCTTAAAGGACTCGCCTCCCAGTGTTGCCACACTGAGGACCAAGTTTCCAACACATGAACCATAGCTGAAGTTGAGAGAATTGGATCTTAAAGAGGTTAATTCATCCAGCTAGTCAGCTAGAAATCCCACTCAAGTATTTTCTGACCACAGAGCCCTTGTATATACAATTGAGCAGGAAGAGCATTTGGGCTGAGCAGAGAGGAGAGCCCAGTTATATATTTGGCTGCCATTCCTTACTTTTTGCTAGGTTGAAGAACTTAACTCTGAAATCAAAGAGCTCAGTGCTACCTTTGCTGAGGCCAAAGAGGCCCTGCAGAAAACACAAGAAGCACAGATCCTGAAATGCCAGGTGAGTGTCACTTTAATTTCAGGGTGTGTTTACCTCCCCCCCACCCCCATGCTAGGCACTGAGTGCTCATGCTCAGTGCTCATGCTCTGCCACTGAACCACACTCCCAGCCTTGGGACTATCTCTTATCCTAACTCTGGATGAGGTCAGGGCTTTGCAGCTGAAGGGAACCTGGATGATTTAAATAAGGAGAGCTGTGGGTGGTCTTTAGTGATAGAATCAGCTCAGTCTGTTTAAGGGAAAATTCTCTGCCAGCTTTGGGAGCTTCTCTAGCCCCCTCCTCAATTTGATAACAGTGATAACTATTCCCAGAGTTGCAGTGCTGAGTTTACTCTGTGCAGTGTATGTGGATTATCTCTTGTAATCTCCCCATCCCTGTGGGGAAGGTAATCATCCTCACCCTCATATTTGTGAGGTTTTTGAAATTCAGCAAGGGTGTGTAGCTTGTTCACTGCCACACAGCTGGCAAACTCTGGGGCCAGGATTTAATGCAGTGATTGTAAATAACAGCAGGCTTTTATTGAACAAATACTTTGTGCCAGGCCCTGCTAGGTGCTCCCCATAGATTATCTCAGTTATCTGTCCAGCAGCTCTGTGAAGTAGGCACTGTTAATATCTTGTTTTACTGCTGAGGAAGTCCAGGTTGACAGATTGAAGTAACTTGCTAGGGTCTTTACACTGGTAAGTGACAGAGCTGGGGTTTGAATCAATCTCATTGCCCAGCTTGAGCTTTTGCCTGCCATCCCAAACTTTCCCTCACCTGGATGCTTCAATCCTACCTCTTCCTTCTGAGTTTTGGTTCCAGAGGTCTTGCTGTTTTTATGGCTGGTCTTTTCTCTTTTGCTGCCCTACCACATTGTACTAGAGGGACTCCTATTTTCCCCTTTGTCTGTCTTTCTCTTCCTGATTTCAGTTTTGTGCTCTTTAATTATTTAAGAATTTTCTTCCCATGTTTTTGGTTTCCCGAAACAGTTTATACCTATGACTCAGGATGTAAGGAATCCGCCAGCCCAGTAAGTCCATGCTGCCCAGGGTCTTCTTCCTGTCCCTGCGTCAGTGCTGCTTGTGGTTGTAAGGTGGAAGTTAGAAGTTAAATCCAGGGCATGTGGATTCCTAATCTTCACATCCCTTCCTTATCTTTTGCAGAGCTTTGGTTCACAATAAGAATAATTGAAGTAATTTGGTTTAAATCATGGTATGCTAGATAAACCTCTGCTTTTGTGAGTCTCAGACTTGCCCTCTCCTACTGTGTTGACAGTACTTGATGAAATGGAGCTGCAATTACATTTCACTCTGTTTTTTCTCCTCTAGCTTAGAAAATAACAAGCTTTAAAAGCTGAATCCTTAGGAAAACCATCCAATTTTCCATTGCTTAAGAAAAAAATATATATGTTGGCAATTGATAGCCAGAGACCCGACATTCTTATAAGATTTGGGGTATTTTACTTATTATGTTGGGCCTTGAAGAAAAGAAAGGAGTCTTATGAATTTAAATGTTTCCCAGAATTATTGCATACATTTATTAATTTAATAACTCTTAGTCCTAGTTGAAAGACTTTCAGAATATTTAAGTCTCGCAGTGCACAGGGCTCAGGGACTGTTGTAACTCCTGGGGTTATGTAAGGTGGGCTGTTTGGAGAACCTTCTTTGAACCTTTATCCAAAAAGATAGTGTGTTTGTGAATGGTAGAGAGTTTGTGGCAGGATTTGAATTCAAATCTGTCTCCAAAGCCTGTTTTTTCCTACTTATCTGTGAATAAATGTACACAGTACACATATATTGGTTTTCTGTTTGAAGTATGTGCATGGTTTTCACAGACGTGTAAAGTGTCTCTTCCATGTATTGGGGCCTTTTGGATATCACACGCTCTGAACTAATTGCAGCAGTAGTAGAAGAGCCAAAGTTCACAGGGCTGGCTTCAAGCCTGACACTGAAGTGACAGCAAGTGATAGTTAAGCTTTGGAGTGGCTGCCCAAGCACAGATGCACAGAGACGTGAATTCTGATCCCAGGTATGACTCTGTGCGAGCTGCAGTGTGGGCTGCCTGGCGTTCTTCCAAACCCAATTAAACAAATTATTTCCAAATTGGAAATGGCATCCCTCTTCTAACTATAAAACTGAAATGCATATTGTAGGAAGTTTATTTTTATTTTTTATTTATTTATTCATTTTTTTGGGTCCTGTGGATTGAACCCAGTTTTTTTTTTTTTTTTTAAACCACTGAGCTACATTTCTAATCCTTTTAATTTTTTATTTTGAGACAGGGTTTCACTAAGTTGTCCAGGCTGGCCTTGAACTTGTGATCCTGCTGCTTTGGCCTCCCAAGTTGCTGGGATTACAGACCTGCATGTTTTTTCTTTTCTTTACCCAACATTCTTGCCACAGTAGTATATATAGATGCACTGTCTTTTTTATTTTGAGACAGTTGAGTCACATGTGGTATAGATGTCTGAATTTTTTACTCAGTTGTCAAAGGTAGCATCACCTCCCAGGTCACACAGCTGAAGCTGGCCTTGAACCCAGGGCTCTAACTCTCTCCCTTTTGAGCTCAACATGTTTCTACACAGTTAGCAAGGGTGGTTTGTTTAAGATTATATTTGGCCTTTAGCTTCTGACCATGTTTAATTGGACCAAATATTTGCCATTGAGCATCATTCAGAAAAAGGTAGAAAGCCCTCCAGAGAAGTAGATCAAAAAGCCATTTAAGGAAAATTCAACGTGGACAGTGTTATGAAATGAATAGAATCAATGCATTTAAATTCTTTAAGCTTAGATATTTAAAGAAGTTTTACCATTCCTATTTATGTGGAAATCCTGTAGAACTTTCATTGCTTGATAATAACTGTTAATATCAAAATTAGGCACATTTAACAAGTGCCTAATTGATGTTCCTGTCTCTAACCTCCACCCCCACCCCCAACTCATTCTCCTTGTTTCTTTCTTTCTTTTCTTTTTTCTTTTTTTTTTTTTTTTTTAGTTCATTGGAATCCTCACTGATCTGGGCAGGGCAGTGCAGTGCTGTGGAAAGAACACGGGCCCTGAGTCATTTGAATCCCAGATCTAGTCACTGTGGTCTGAAGACAGACTAGTCATTTAGTAGTTCTCAACTTGTTATTTAAATGGGCACAGAAATGTGTACTTTTGCAGTTGGTATGAAAAAGAGAGACACCCTATATGTAAAAGTATTTGTTTAGCTCCTTTTGTAAAATCAGTGCTTAATAAAGCACAAAAGGGGAGTTGTAACTGTTGTTCAAGAGGAATTTTAACAATCATTGTATACTTTCTTTTATTGGTTGAGTTTAAACATTTTTTTGTGGGGGTGGGGTATTGGGGATTGAACCCAGGGTTGCTTACCCGTGGAGCCACATCTCCAGCCCTTTTTATTTTTTATTTTGAGACAGACTTTCATTGAGTTGTTAGGCCCTTGCTAATTTGCTGAGGCTGAACTTGAATTTGCATTCCTCCTGCCTACGGAGTTACTGGGATTATAGGAGTGCATTACCATGCCTGGATGTCATAGACATTTAAAAAAATATTTTTGGCCTTTTGACCTAGGTTTCCCACTTTTTATTAATTTCCAAAGAAATAAAACCAGAAGCTTTCGTAAACTTACGTTGCAGTTTGATTGGTGCTCACTCTCATTTCATGTTGCTCTGTGTCAAATAAGCAATTAGGGGAACATAGGCCCGATGACTGGGTTTAGGTGGCCCTCAAACAGCAGAGGTCTGTAGCCCCCAGGTTCACCGTGATTGTAGTCCACTTCCTGAACAACTGGGTTGACACCTCAAAACCTGTGACCTGGAAAGGCCAAGAAGCTGGAGCTATTATTTGAGTCTGAATTGTAGCTTTTGAGAATTCAACTGTCAGCTCCTTTTGAATTCTTAATTTTGCATATTAGTCAAAGTAAAAGAACAGATTTATTAAAAAGTTTTATTTTCTCCTGATTAGAAGATTACATATGCTTCCACTCCTCCCCTGATTAGAAAGAAAAAGAAGAAATCTGGAAATGACCCACTCAATATTGATGTTTTAATGTGTTTCTTAATGACTTTCTTTTATGTATAGATTTTTTTTACATCATTTAAAATTAGGTTTTTTATTTTTTTCGTATAACACTGTAACTTGGATATATTCCCATGTTATTGATTCTTTGTAAATGTGGTTTTCAGATTTCATTGTGTATATTCATCATACTTTATTTTTGCATAGTTAAGTTGTTTCTTTTTTTTACTGTTATAAGTGATAATATAACATTGGTCCACTTTATGCTTTGAATATAGCCCTTGCTGCTCTGCAACTGTGTCTTATTTTTTAAAAGACATGTTTTTTTCTCTTCTCTCCTTGCTCCTACCTCATCTTAGGGAAAACAGGATCAACTTCCTTCCCCATGCTAGGCAGAGGTATCTGTCCCTGAGCACACACCCACCGTAGGAACAAAATCATGCATACTCTGGGGATGGAACCAAAAGATCTCAGAAATGACTGTCTCTCAAATTAACAAGTGAATTACAACTGTGGACAGAGAACATGTGGAATGTAGCCTTTGGATTACCTCTTTAAAAATCCTCTGTTCCCCTTGATGGGCAAAATCTCAGCCTTTGGGACAGGAATCCTCTGTGTTTCTCCTTCCCTAGCAAAGCAATACAATTTCTTTTTCTCAAAATGTGTCCTCATTATTAGATTGGTATTGGGGACAAGGACTGATGAATGACTTTGTAAATACCCCCCTCCCCCATATTTTGGGATCTTCTGAGATTCAATTCAAGGAATGGAATTACTGGGATGAGTGTGAACGTGTTTATGCTATTCAGATGTACTAGATGTATATATCAATCTGTCCATCTAGGGTTATTTACATTTCTCCCAATATGTTTCCTGGCTTCTGGGTGTTACCAAAAGCTTGGTCCTTATCCCTGATGCCAATCCAATAACGAGGACCCAGTTTTGAGAAAAAGAAAAGTTTTATTGCTTTGCCAGCAAAGGAGAAACATAGAGGACTCCTGTCCCAGAGGCTGAGATCCAAAGGCTACATTCCACATGTTCTCTGTCCAGAGTTGTAATTCACTTGTTAATTTGGGAGGCTGTTATTTCTGAGACCTTCTGGTGCCATCCCCAGAGTCTGCATTACTTTGTTCCTGTGTGCTCAAGGACAGATAACTCTGCCTGGGATGGGGAAGGAAGGTAATCTGTTTCCCCTGAGATTAGAGAGGGGGAGAGATTAGGGAGGAGCAGGTAGAGAAGAGAAAGAAATATGACCTTTTAAAAATAAGTCACAGTGGCAGAGCAGCAAGGGCTATGTATATCTCAGAATAAAGTGGACCACTGTTCCATGATTGCATGTCTGGCTATTCAAGAACAACTATGAAGAGTTGTGCCATTCACACAAGCTTGCCAGCCCTGAGTATCCCATTAAAACAGTCTTGCTTGAAATCTGAGAACTTGTTTTAATTTGCTCTCTTTAATTATTGCTGGGTCATGGCTTTTTTTTTTTTTCATGTTTGTGATCATGAATGCAGTTTTTCAGGTGAACAGTGTATTAATGAAATAAAGGTGTTCTTAACAAACTCTTGGACTTTGCTGAAATTATAGCCTTTCAAAGGGACCCTTGGAACTACCATGCTGACCTCTCCTTGTCGTCCTCTGGATTTAAGCCATCTTAACAGCTAGTGCTTAGATCCATCACTACTTTTCAAGTGAAGCTGTGAAGCTGCTGATTTTCTTCCTTTTTAAAATGACATTTTTTTTTTGTCATTATGAAAGTAACATGTTCACTTACCTAAGAACATTTGAAAATATAGAGAAATGAAGAAAAAATAAACTATACCTACTATATCTTCACCCCACTAAAGTTAGTTACTGTTAACATTTTGTGTTTTCTTTTGTTCAAAAATACTTCTTCTACACAAGTATAGGCTTTCTTTCATATCTGATCATAATATAAACATCCTCTGTTAGTCCAAAATCTTCATATTGTTTGTGCTTTGAAACCTGAATATTGTCTATGTTAATCTTTCTCTTTTCCTTTTCCCCCCAAGGCGAAAAAGGAACAGATTTCCTGGTTTGTTTAATGAGGCATGAAAATCAGCTCACCCCCTCCCTTCTTTTCCAGGGCTCTGAAGGCTCCCAGGCTGCTCTGACAGAAAAGGAAGCCCTCTTGGCTGAGCTGCGCTCAGAAAACCTTACTAAGAGTTCGGAGAACCACAGACTGCGGAGGAGCATTAAGAAGGTCACTCAGGAGCTCAGTGACCTGCAGCAGGAGAAGGCGAGACTGGAGAGGGACCTGGAGGAAGCCCGCTGCGAGGGGAGCAGGGGAGCCCGCACCATCCAGGTGAGAGGCAACCGGCCCCTGATGGTGGGTGGTGCATTTGGCCTGCCTTGTGCTGCTGTTTGGGTTGTAGGGAGATATTCAGTGCAGAAAATAGAAAAATGGGAAAAACATACAGAGAATACTTCACTCATCATCATCTCACCTAGAAACCACCAGTCTTAACTAGCTGCTGTTTCAGTCCTTTTAGTTCTCTCTTTGCCTCTCACTATTGGTATCAAGGTGAGAATGCAGTTTGTAGGCCCTTTTTGATTCAGTGTTGGTTCTTTGCATGATTGTTCTTGAGAAACACAGTTTTTGTTTCAGCGTGGTTTTCCATGACTCGGAGGTGCTGCAGTGTGTTGAATAGTCCCTTAGTGTAGAGCTTTTAGGTCGTTTTACTTTTTTTGCCTTGTAACAAATGCTGCAGCAAACATCCTTCTACGTGAGTATTTATGTGAATAATATTTAGCCACTGATTATTTTTGATAAAGGTATAATTACCGGGTCAATCAGTGAATATTTTAAAGACTTTTATAGACTCAAATTGTCCTGGAACAAAGATTGTCCCAGGTTTCTCTGTGTCATCTTTTTAAAAGGCTGCATTCCATTCAGCATTGGGTATTAGCATCTAAAAATTCTCTGTCAATTTGGTAGGCTTATTAAATTTCAATTCTATCAAAATGTAAGTATTCAGCATCTTTTAATTTAATTCCTCCTGAGAGTCACAGCCAGACACCCAGCCTTGGTGCCATCAGGCAGGACAGGGCCTGAGTCGGAGTGATCACTGACACTCAGGTTAATTAAATTACCTGCTCCAGAGCCAGGCAGTCGTTAGAGCACAGGGCTCTAAAGAGAGCGTTGGGTATCACTGGTTGGGGTTGCTTTTGGCAGGGCTGCCAGGATTAGGTGAAATCCTAATGTTAAGACTGAACAGAGAATTGAATTACAAATGTTTGTGTATTTTAATAACCATTAAGAGAGCAGTAATGGAAGTTTAGAGAAATAAGAAAATGTCAGCTACAACTTTACCACCTTAACAAAGCAATGCTGTTTCCAGTTTTCCCCTCCAGTGGGGATGCTCCTGGGCTCTGTCTAATCAGAGACTAAATCCTGTTCTGTGTTTTTGGAGCACTCGCTCTATCATAGGCAACTTCCTTCTGCGAGGCTCCACAGTGATCATGTGCAGCAGTGCATACTCTTTCACTGATGGCTTTCACGTGATGACTTAATGATTTCCTCCTTTGTTGGATATTTCTGCTGTTTAAATAATGCCACAATGACTATCTTTGGGCATAAAATCATTTTTTCTTGAAATCCCTCAGGCAGATTCTGAAGAATGAGATTACTAAGTCATATGGTGCAAATCTTTATATTGGTTAATTATGCAGCCAGATATTAGTACAGAGGACTGGTTCAACTCAGGCTGCCACCAGCAGTAGTAGAGTATACTGGAGTATTGCCTGCCATGAGCAGGCCAGTTTCCGAATTTGTCAGTGTTGTTGAACATCAAATGCATCTGGTTTAGCTGCTGAGGGAGGCCAAGGAAGCTTCTGAAGGTTTTACTTTTCTAAGGAAGATGAAATCTTATACATGACAAAGTGTAAAGCAGTTTGCCATTGAGAGCTAACTCATGTAACTTACTGTATACTTGTGCAGAAGATCCTAGAGGCCTGGAGTAGCCAGGGAGACCTTCTGGGAGGAGATGACACATGAGTTGAGTGACAGGGGTAAGACTGGAGTAGTGTGCCTTATGAATGAGGCAAAGAAAAGCCTGGCCAGAGGTCCTTTCATGGTTCATTCCAATGTTCTTCACTGTTGGATTCTCATTTATTTATTTATTTGGCTTAAAATAGTCCCCTGCCCCTGTCATCATAAAAATGTTTATTTAGTAAAATTTGGATGGTGGGCAGGTGGGGAGATACATGCACACATGTAATTATACACTCATATATATACTATGTGCTTCTTTTTTTAACCTTATTATTTGGTCAGCATTTGAAATCTCTCTATAACATTGTTGGATCCATAATTCACTTATTCATAAAATCCCTGGTGCTTCTAAAAGAATTTTGCTCTGCTGCTGACATAAGATGCACTTCTGCATAACATGTGTACATTTTCATAAGGAGGTTAGAATATTTGGCAAGGACTGGGAGGCCAGGATTGTGCTAGGAAGGGGTTGGGCAAGTACACTCTGAGGGGGGCTCCTTGGAAGCAGCAGGTACCTAGCTGACTGGTTTTGGTGAAAGGGAAATGCATTGTCTTGTGTAGTGAAGTTGCTGTAAGGGCGGATGACTCTGAGAGATGGCTGCTTTTTCTTTTTCTTTTTTTTTAATTTTTATTTTTTTTAGTCATACATGACAATAGAATGCATTTTTATATATAATACATACATGGAATGTACATACATCAATCATATTGTCTATTCTATTCTGCTGCCCTTCCTGTTCTCCCTACTCCTCCCCTCCTCTCCCATCCTTTCTATCCAATCTAATGTGACACACTTTTTTTTCTTTTTCTCATCACAACATCATATATGTATTCTGTATAACAATGAGGTTCTCCTTCCATCTTCTGTGCAACTCTCCTTCTCTCTCTTTTTCCCTCTCACCTCTCTTCCCTATTTAGTGGTAGTCTTCTTCTCATGCTCTTCCTCCCTATTCCATTTTGAGTCACCCCCTTATATCAGAGAAGACATTCGGCATTTGTTTTTTAGGGACTGGCTAACTTCACTTAGCATAATCTGCTCTAATGCCATCATCCATTTGCCTGCAAATGCCATGATTTTATTATTTTTTAGTGCTGAGTAACATTCCATTGTGTATAAATGTCACATTTTTTTAATCCATTCATCTATTGAAGGGCATCTAGGTTGGTTCCACATTCTAGCTATTGTGAATTGTGCTGCTATAAACATTGATGTGGCCGTGTCCCTGTAGTATGCTCTTCTTAGATCTTTTGGGTATAGTCCGAGAAGGGAAATAGCTGGGTCAAATGGTGGTTCCATTCCCAGCTTTCCAAGGAATCTCCATACTGCTTTCCAAATTGGCTGCACCAATTTGTAGTCCCACCAGCAATGTATGAGTGTACCTTTTTCCCGAATCCTCGCCAGCACTTGTTGTTTGACTTCATAATGGCTGGAGATGGCTGCTTTTTCTTGCATTGGTTAACTCCAGGTCCAAGTAGTGGGACCCGTCGCTGCCAGCCCTGCTGGGATCACAGGACGGAGAACTCTCACACTCCACTACCCCTGTCTTCCTGTCAGGATGGCCGGACAGGTGAGGTACTAAGAAGCCCAGAGTGGGTCACGTGCCATTTGCTTTGACAGGAGTGTGTGTGTGTGCACATGTGTACACCTTCATTGGCAGCCTCTCTAGAGCCACATGTTTGGAGGCAGGCGAGCAGGCACCTAGAAAGTAGTACTTTCAACGTAGTACTCGCAACGCCCTGGGCCGGACAAAGCAACAGCTGTGCATGCTGAGTGCTTCCCTCAGGTCTGAACTCCTGGGGCTCAGAGCTTCCTGGCTTCTCAGCAAGTCCTACACATGTGTCTGACAGGATGATTTGAGAGGGTGTTCTTCATTTCACATATGTATATTGCATCCCAATGGTATGTCTGCTTCACTTCCTTTTATAATCTAAGAATTTGGCTGTGTTCATTTCATGAGAATGTTTTGCATCAGATTGTAGGGTGTAGATTCTGGGGAGACTTGTTGGGGTGCCAGTTTTGCTTCCTGGTGAAGGATAGGCACAGGTGGAGCATAACCCTCTAGCCTTGCATATCTCATCAGCTGTTTCTGTTTACTAGGCTCTTTAATTAATTAACCTGAGTGCCTCCCACTTGCCAGCTGCTACTGGTGTTGCTTTTGGTTTGAAACAATGGGACAAAAACCCAGTCCTCTTAGTAGCCTCTCCTTCTTCCCTGGCAAAGCAAAGCGATCATTTATACATTTGGCAGCATTGGATCCATTGAACAGGCCCTCTCCTGGCTGTGGGCACAATTCTACAACAGAGATGGGGACACACTACCCTGGGAGCACAGAGAAAGGAAGTGGCTTATAGGACCAGAGAGGGTTCCTGAGGATTGTAACTTTAGAATTGGTTCTGAAGTTTGAGCTGAAGGTCAACAAGTAGGTGCCGCTAAAGGGGGATTTTGTACTGAAGGCAGAGGAACAGAATATGATTTGTTTGGAGAAGAGGAATTTGGGGCTGTAATGAAGGGCAGTGGCCTCTAGGGCCATGACTGAGGATTACCTGGAGGAAAGTTGGCCTTCAGAGGGCCTGGGATAAAGAGTTTGGGAGCTTGGACCTGACCTCTAGATTGTGGAGACCTGAGGCGGGGAATTAAGCAGAAGATTGACAGGATTAGATTTGCAGTTTAGAAGGACCTGTGGTCTGGATGATTGATGAGGGACAGCTGGGAGATGAGGAAATGAGAAGATAGAACAGCTCTTTCCCGGACTTGTTAGCCTGGTCTGAGAGGCCAGAGCGCCGAGGAGGAGGGCAGGAACCTGGCCCTGAGCAGCCTGCGCAGCTGTGGCTCCTCGCGCTGGGGCACATTCACAGTTCCCCTGTGAGGACTCCCGGGCTTTGGGTCTCATGTGCTGCCTGGAACTTTACCGAGTCCCACAGGCAGGCTGAGGAAAACACTGGTAAGAAGATGTCCAAAGCACAGTGTTGCTCTCAGACCACAGTCAGCCCCGTTTTCAACACTTTCTTTAGTCAAGGAAACTGCTATTCAGTGATGGAAGCGCAGCAGGCAAGATCTCTAGTTGTTGGTCGCACCTTGTAGTTTATAGATGTTCTATTTTCTCATGTGGCCCACAACCTTGTTCATCTGAGCCTCATAACTTCAGTGGGTTGACCATGGTTTATATATGTGACACGGACCCAGGAGTTTGCCTAAGATGTCATGTCATGGCAGTGGCGAGCCACCAGTTAAGAACCCTGTGCTTTTGGAAGAAAGGAATTTTACATATTTAGCAGACCAGCAAATTATGCCCTTAAGAAAACCAACTTGATATATTCTAATTATTTGAAGCCTTGAAAATTGTAATTTGTTCCTTTCTCTGTTTCAGAAACATTTGTGAAGGTTTACAGAAGGTTGTAAAATTCAATGCAATTAAAAATAAAGGACTCAGGGTCAAGGGAAAAACAGCTGCATGGCGAAACAGCAGCATGGAGCAAAAAGGGAACTTAAAGTTCAGCTGGTAGCTCCTGGCAGGGAGAGTAAAAAGGGAAATTCTGTCACAAGGTCGCCAGTGCCTGTAAGAAGACCATGTGAAGATGACTTCGCTGCCACTGGGCCTGAAGGAGGAATCGCCTCTGCGCTCGTGTGAGGAGGACTGTGGTGTGCAGAGCCCTCCGCAGCCCCCATTCCAGCAGACAGCTCTGCACATGGCACCAAGCTTGTGCACATTGAGGTCTCAGTTCCTGGGACTGTATCTAGCTGTTTATTTCCCGTTATTCTCTTTCTTGGACAAGAGCTTCAAAATCAGTTGGAAATACTGCAGGCGGGTTTACAGATGAGGCCTGACTTCAGGTCTGCATAGAGGACCATATTGGGTGGTTCTAGTTTCTGTGAAAGTCCATAAATTCTTTTGGTTGTGATCAAACTATCCTTAGCTCACGCCAAAAGCATTTGTTGCCAGTCTCATTGTGCCAGGTCTTAGGCATTTTGGGGGAGATAGTGCTTTTGCTGGAAGCACAGTTTGGATGAGAGGCAGATGGCTTACTGAGCCTGATCGTGCATGAACAGGAGGAGTTGGGCCAGGGGGTTGGTCGTCATGCCTGCAATTGCAGCAACCCAGTGCCAGTTGGCTCAGTATGGTCCTGAGGGAGATGTGTTCAGTGCAATTCTTTGTAATGGCACAGGCACATCATCAGGCCTTGTGGGTGCACACTTTCGCTTTTACTTTATAATGAGATAGGTTGAAAAGTGAGGCTCTCAGATAGGTCCCTTGTATTGTGCCAGAGGATCCATATTGCTTTAAGGAAATTCAGAAGACCTTTGCAAACAAACAAAACCCCTGTATTCACAATTCATTGTGCTCACGGTGGTGTTGAAGTGTCCTAGCCTCTGTGGCCTGTGATGGCCATGCTGCTGGGATTTTCTCTTCCTATTCTCTCATCTCTAACTTTCACACGTTATTTGGCCCCAGAGACTTAAGACGCTTTCTCCTTTTAGCCCAGCTTGTGTGTGTACCTGAGTGTGTGTGTTTGGTGAAGGGTGAGAGAGAGCTCTTTATTTCAGATTTGCTGTCTCTGGCTCGGGCACTCAGTATTCTATGGTGAGGAGGAGGAGCGAGGCATCATCGTCTTGTCTTTCTGTCTTTCTGCCTTTCTGCACTGCAGCCTGTGTGAGGCCTCGGCTGAGATGGCATCCCCAGACGTCTCGTAATGCTCCCCTCTGTTACAGGGCATGTCAACTGCTGTCCTGTGCCTTAGTACCTGGGCACTTGGCTCCATGGGATGCATTTGCTAGTTGAAGCCCCCAATTTAATTAAAGTTGTACCTGCACCCAGCTGGCTGATCCCATGTGCTTTCATGGAGTAGTTTAATTTCAGGAGGTTCAGCCCGAACTCCTCTAGTTCTCATGCTTCTCATTGTTGGATGGCTCCAAAGGAGATTGGGATGGCATTTAGTACATCTCTTGGAGAACCATAATCAAAACATGGTGGCTTTGGAGACAATGTCTCAGGTGGTTGATTAGGGCCAAGAACACAGAGCTGTGGTGGTGTGATTTTACCAGGCTCAGACTCTCCCCTGTTATTTTTAAAATCAAGTGTGAAGATCTTAAGTTGGCATCCTTGTAGAATTATGTGCAGTTTAAATGAACTGTGTTGGAGGAAGTTCTATCCCTGATAATTCTAGTTTCTTAAAAGAACCTGAACACAGAGACTAGAGTCACACTTGATTTGAGTCCTGGCTCTATCACTCACACACAGTTTGCCTCTCTGAGTCATGGCATCCATTTCTTATCAGAAGAACAGGGATTAGTTGATAGGGTATAGCCCTTAGCATAATACCTGGCACACCATAAATGATCAATAAGTGGAGAGATGAAGCAATGTTAGTAGGTTTCTTTGGAGTAGTGGAAGTCAGTGTGGACTAGGGTTGGAACTGCAGCTTCACTTAGAGGTGCTTAACCTCTATGCCAGCTACTTAACCTCTTAAAATGAACATTTACTTCCCTAAAATATAGTTGATTTTAATCTATCTTAGCTTTAAACAAATGAGGAATAAAATTTAACATATGTGATCCTGGTATAGAGAAGTAGATGCTCAGCTTGGTCAGATTTCTTCTTTGCCGTTTTCCTGCTGTTAATATTGTTGCAGGTGCTGACTTGGGACTTTGAATGACAAACCACTGCCCGAAAGAATCTACTGGACACTGTTGATTAACAAATGTGGTCTGCCCTTTACCAATCAAGTCACCAAGCTAGAGACATTTTCTCCTTGCTCAGCAGTAACCTCTGCACTGAAGAAAGTGCTTGTCTGTTTCTGTCTAGCCCATTGATCCCACCAGGAAGAGGGTCAGAATGTTCTAGGATTGAGAGACTTTGGAGTGTCTTGGTGGCTCATGCATGAGGCTGCTGTGACTTTAAAAGTCTGTCCCCAACAGTTTTCCTGAGGAATTGCCATAATCTCTATGAGGGCACAGACAGGGAGACCTTTTCTTATCACTCCATATTTTCTTGTTTCTGTGCCAGGCTCTGTCCTGGGCACTGGGAGAACTGGACTGAAATCAAATATGCTATTCTCTGAAGGCACCTAGTGGGGAAATGTAATAGAAATGCATGTAGCATGGTAAGTGCTGATAACAGGATGGAGTGAATGCTTTAGGAACTCTGAGATTGGGACTGTGGAGGAGGAAGGCTTCAGGGAGGAGGGGGATTTGAGTGGAGACTCAAGGATAAGGAGCTGTTTTCCCAAGGGACTGGGAGGTGGAAATGCATTCCTGGTAGAGGGAAGGGCTGTGCCAAGGCTTGGGGCATGAATAAGCCTGGCACTTGGGGAAGAGGAGGTGGGGCTGGAGGAGGGGGCCGGAACCTCGGGTGCATCCTGTGGGTGGGCTTTTAGAAAGGTGTGGTGTCTGTCTGGTGCTGACTCCACTGGGCCTGCCCGGTTTGAATTCCTGCTGCTTTGTTTCTTCTTCCCAGGAGTTCTGGGGAGGGCTGCCTTGAGCCCGGCTCCAAACTTCTGTAATCTGCACAAGTGGCCCCAGTTAGATGGGGGTGGTTGCCAGCTCTCCATGGCAGGACTTTCACTCCAGTGGCTTCCATTGTGTGTGTGTGTGTGTTTTCTTTTATTAAAGCATATTAATTCTTTGTTCATATGAACTTTTATGGAGAAAAAACCTGAAAGTGGAGCTGCGCAGGCTGAAGTGGGGGGGAGGCCTGGCATCCTTTGCTCTCCCTTTGTGACTGCTTCCTCCACAGCAATGGGGCTCCTCAGAACGTGGTTGGAACACCAGGTCTTGAACTAATTCTGAAATTCTTCTCACATCACCAAGTACCTATACCTCATTAAGATTTTGGAGAAATTTCCTTTGTATATTTAAAGGTAACCACTGAGCACTTTGACAGGCTTTCTCACAGTGCAACCTGATAAGGTAGAAATTTGATGGATGAGAACCTTCTCCTTCTCCATCTGGCCAGAGATAAAACTGACTAGCTGGCTGGAGAAGGAAGTGTGATGGCCTGACTTTTCATTTCTAATGCAATTCTAAGATTGTAGGGATATTTTATTTTTCAAATAATCCACTTTTTAAAAACCAGACATGCTGTAAGAGAGTCCTGATATGCAAAGGCAGCTCTCAGCTCAGTGTTGGCCCCGAGAGCACCTATGAATCTTCAAGGAAAATCGCCTATTAGTGTAGAAATTCACACCTGTCATTCAGTGACCTTATGCAGATCTTGCTGTGGCAGTTCTTGCTGGAAAGCAGGGTGGGTGTCTCATGAAGGATAGGGGTTTTCAAACTTTTTCTAGTAGCTCTTGTTCATAAGCAAATAAAACAGGTGCATCCAAGGGGCTCTGTAGATTTCTTAGGCATTAAAACAAAATGTGAATTTGTGTCCTCTTCCCCTTGCCAGCTGAATCAATTTCTAGTAGGGGGTTCCCTGGAACATGTAGTTGGGTGATTCTGCTAGCCAGCAACGTTTGGGTATTCCTGATCTTTGGATTTCTTGGGCTCCATTTGAAATACCACTGGAGTGATAAAAAAGAATACATAACAGGTTTCATTTTTATTTTTTAATTTTTATTACATGTGTTAATTGTGCAAATTAATGGGATTCATGGTGATATGTTCATGCTTGTGTATATCATGCATTGATCTACCATTGATCCACTGTGTCTACTCAGCTGCTTTTACTTGTCTCTACCCTCACCTATTCTTTCACATTCTTTAATAATCCTTTTACTTCCAGATTAAGATTTTATTCTTTAGTTTCTACATATGAGAGTTAGCATGTGGTATTTCAAATGACAGGGTTTTATTCTTTATGGCTGAGTAATACTCCATTGTGTACTTGTATAATTTTTTCTTTTTCTTTTTGTCACACATCTGCCTATATTTGAGCAGTAGGTGGGACACTTCTAGCAACAGTAAAAAAAATTAATTTACAAAAGCAGGGATTTAGTGAAGTGGAATTTGGTGGAGGGATTTGGTGGTTACCCTTGGGAGCTCACACGTAGATGCCGACCCAGAGAAGGAGGAAGAGGACTCCATAGCCCATAAAGAGTGAGGCCACCAAGTTGATGGGGGAGCTCTTTGCAGATATCCCATGTGTACTTGGTGGAGGTAACCTCGTAAACGAAGAACCAGGAGATGAAGAACATGCCAGTAGCCAGAAGCACCACAGTCAGATGGGGGAAGACGGCTGGCTTTACTGGGCTGGTGTATCTGTCTGCTCATGGCCTCAAGCTCCATTTTGCCCCGCACACAGTAATCTGCTGCTCTGCCACTGGAAGAACAATATTTTCTTTATCCATGCATTTGTTGACAGGTACCTAGGCTGATTACATACTGGATATTGTGAGTAGCGCAGTGATAAACATGGACGTGCAGGTATCTTTTTTTATGCTGACTTCTTTTCTTTTGGATGCATAGTTAGACATGGGGTATCTAGATCATATGGTTGTTCTCTTTTTAGTTTTTAAAAATTATAAAAATTAGCACATATTAATTACACAAAGTAATGAATGGGTTTCGTTGTGACATTTTTATAATGCGTGTGACCTACTTTGATCACATTCACCCTCCCTGTTGTCTTCTTTGACCCTGCTTCCCTCTCCTCTGACCTCTTTTCCCTTACTCCAGAGCCCCCTTCTACTTTTGTGTCATCTTTTGTGCCCCTCTAGATTCCAGAGATGAAAGAAAGCGTGCAGTGCTTGCTTTGAGTCTGGCTTATTAACATGATGCTCTTCAGTTTCATCCATTTGCCTGCAAGTGATATGGTTTTGTTTTCCATTATGACTGAATAACACTCCATTATGTAATGATACCACACTTTCCTTATCCTTTCATCCATTGATAGCATCTAGTAGGTTTATTATATAACTTGCCTATTGTAGATAGTGCCTTGATAAACATGGATTTGCAAATATCTCTATAGTACACTGATTTCAGTTCCTTCTAGTATATACCCGGGTGTGTGGCTGGATCATATGGTAAATCTATTTTTTAGTTTTCTGAGAAACCTCCATACTGTTTTTTGTGGTGGCTATGCTGATTTACATTCTCAGCAACAGTGTGTAAGTGGTCCTTTTTATTCTCATCCTCACCAGCATTTGCTGGTTTTTTTTGATAACAGCTGTTCTAATTGAGGTGAGATGGAATCTCATTGTAGTTTTAATTTGTTTCCCTGATGGCTAATCATTTTGAACATTTTTTTCATGTTATTTATTGACTATTTGTACTTTTTTTGGGAAGTGTCTATTCAGATCATTTCCCCACTTTTGAAGTTGAATTACTTTTTTGTTGTCCTTTTTTGGAGTTCTTTATATATCCTGGATATTAATCCTCTGTCATTTGAATAGCTGGCAGAGGTTTCCTCCATCCTGTGGGCTGTCTCCTCTCCCGTTTCCTAGCTGTGCAGAGGCTTTCCATTCTGGGGGAATTCTGTTTGTTAGTTTTTGCTTTTGTTTCCTGTGCTTTTGGAGTCCTATCCAGGAAATTGCTGTCTCTGCCAGTATCTTCAACTGTTTCCTCTAGTAGTTTCAGAGTGTTAAATGTTACATTAAGGTCTTTGATCCATTTTAAGTTGAATTTCTTTTTATGCAGCATAAGGGGCTGAGTTTCAGTCTTCTGCATGTGGACTTCCAGTTTTCCCAGCACCATTTGTTGAAGAGGCTATCCTTTTTTCAATGTACATTTGGGCGTCTAAGTAAAAAATCACATGGCTGCAGATGCATGGATTTATTTCTGGGTCCTCTGTTCTGTTCCATTGGTGTGTCTGTTTTTATGCTAATACCATACTGTTTTGTTACTATGGTTCTATAGTATGTCTTGAAATCTGGTACTGTGCCTTTAGCTCTATTTTTTTTTTTTATTTTTTTATTTTTGCTCAAGTTTGTTTTGGCTATTTAGGGGTTTTTTGTGCTTCCATAAATTTTAGGATTTTTTTTCTAGTTCTCTGAAGAATGTCATTTGTATGTTGATGGTATTTGCATTGAAACAGTAGCTTGCTTTGGGAAGTATGGGCATTGATTATATCAGTTTCTCTGGTCCATGAACATGGGAGATCATTTCACTCTACAGTGTCTTCTTCAGTCTCCGTCTTCAGTATTTTGCAGTTTTCCTTGTAGAGGTCTTTTACTTCCTTGGTTAAGTGTACTCCTAAGTATTTTATTATTTTTTTGTGACTCCTGTGAATCGGATTGTTTTTGTGATTTCTTTCTCAGCAAATTCATTATCGGTGTATAGAAAAGCTACTGATTTTTGTGCATTGATTTGTATCCTGTTACTTTGCTAAATTTATCAGTTCTAATGGTCATTTGGTGAAATTTTCAGGTTTTTCTCTGTACAGAATCTCATCGTCTGTATGCCTTTTATTTCTTTCTCTTGCTTAATTTCCCTGGCTAAAATTTCTAATACTATATTGAATAAGAATAGAGAGCACACTTGCCTTGTTCCTGATCCTAGAGGAAGTGCTTTCAGTTTTCTCCCATGTAGTATGGTGTTGGCTGTGGGTCTCTCATATACAGCCTTCATTATGTTGAGGTCTGATCACTCTGTAAGTAATTTATGTGGGGCTTTTATCATGAAGGGATGTTGAATTTTATCAACTGCTTTTTCTGCATCTGTGGAGATGATCATATGATTTATATTGTTTATTTATGGGATATATTGTTTATTGATTTGGGTATGTTGAACCATTCTTGAATCCCTAGAATTAAACCAACTTCATCAAGGCATCTGATCTTTTCGATGTGCTGTTGAATTTGATTTGCTAGTATTTTGTTGAGAATTTTGTGACCCAAGACACCATGGTTTATTCTTTTTATTGTGTCCTTGTCAGATTTTGGTACCAGGACAATGCTGGCCTTGTAAATGAGCTGTTTAAAAGTTTGGCAAAATTCAGCAGTGAAGTCATCTGATCTTGGACTTGTCTTTGTTGAGAGACTTTAATTTTATTTGCTTTCATTATTTGTTTTTGGTTGTTACGGTTTAGGTATTAGGTGTCCTTGAAAAGCTCCTGTGTTAATTCAAGTGTATTCAGAGGTAGAATAATTAGATTGTAACCTAATCAGACCATCCTAGTTTGAGTGGACTGACTGGGTGGTAACCAAAGGCTGGTGGGGCATGGATGGAGGAGGAGTGTCACCGGGGGTGTGCCTTAGAAGGGTGTGTATAAATACAGTTTCCATGTATTTATATAATTTCCAAAACTTCTCTTGCTGTTGATTTCTAGTTTGATTCCATTGTGATAAAAAGGTACATGATATGATTTCAGTTTTTTTAAATTCTTAAGGCTTGTTTTGTACCTTAATTATGGTCTGTTCCAGAGAAAGTTTTTCACACTGATGAAAAGAATGTTTTTTTGCAGCTGTTAGATATTATATTCTGTAAATGTCTGTTAAATCAGCCTTGCTTGGTGTAGTAATCTTGGTTGGCAGTTCTTTTCTTTGAGGACTTGAAATACATCATTCAGTACCTCCTGACCTGTAAGGTTGATGCTGAGAAATCTGTTGTTAGTCTAATTGGGTTGCCCTGGAATGTGCAGATTTAAAAACTGCAGATTTAAAAATTCCTTCTTCATCTTATACTTTTTTTTTTTTTTTTTTTTTGGTACTGACGATTTAACACAGAGGTACTCACTCACTGAGCCACATGCCCAGACCTTTTCTTATATTTTATTGAGAGACGGGGTCTTCCTGAGTGGCTAAGTACTTTGCTAAGTTGATGAGGCTGGCTTTGAAATAGCAATTCTCCTGTGTCAGCCTCCCAGTCTGCTGGGATTACAGGCATGCGCCACCTCGCCTGGCTGTCTTATACTTTTGACAGTTTGACTCTAACATGGTGTTGTGTGAGGATCTTTTCTGGTCATGTCTATGTGAGGTTCTCTAGGCCTCCTGTACCTAGATCCCATGGAATTCCCGAGATAGGGAAGGTTTCTGCTATCATTTCATTGAGTAGGTTTTCTGTGGCCTTAACCATCATTTCTTCCCCTTTGGGTATCCTAATGATGCAGGTGTTTGATTTTTTTTTTTAACGTTGTCCCAAAGATTTTGAATGTTCTCTTTATTCTTTCTTATATATTTTTTTATTTATGTCTGTCTGAATGTGTGATTTTTAAAAGACCTGTTTTCAAGCTTTGATAGTTTTCCTTCTACTTGATGTAGTCTGTTGTTGAGACTTTCAACTGAATTTTTGAGTTCTTCATTTCTAAGATTTCTGATTGGTTCTTTTTCAGAATCTTTATCTCTGCTGAATTTCTCATTCATATCCTGCATTACTTTTCTAAATTCATTTAACTGTTTATCCATGTTCTTGTGGATCTCTTCAAGTTTTTAAGAATCATTCTTTTGGGTTTTTTATCTGACATTTCAGACATTTTGATAACTTTGGAGTCTGTTATTAGAGAGTTCTGATCTTTTGGAGGGTAGATTGGGTTTTAAATTCTTATTCTACCACTTTTTACCTGATATTTAGCTTAAGTGGCTTGAACTGTTTGAACATCAGCACTCTGATTGACAAAATGGGTATGATCAGAATTCCTGCTTCTTAGGGTTGTTGTTGAGTTGAATGAGGTCCTGGGTAACTGTGCCCTGCACTCTTCTGAGTGCTGTAGAGTTTTGTAGATCATAGTGGTGGATGGTATTTTGGGAGGATGTTGGCCAGGGCCAGACTAATCAGGGAGGGCTTTGTGGAAGAGATGGCCACTTGGGCTTGGGTCTTGAAAATGGTATGCCACCAAGTGTAATTGGTGAGAATTTTACGACATTTTTACCAGGTGGAGGGGACTGGGTGGATATAGGCAGAGCCTGGAGAGTGTGTGAATAAGTGGCCAGGGGAGGGGGCTGGTTGTAGATAAGGCTGGAGCCACTGCAGGAGTCTGGAAGGAGCTACCTGCTATGAGGGCTTTGTTCTGCAATTGATTTGGAATCATTAAAGGGTTCTGAGCAGAAGGATGATCAGAGATCTATAAGATTTGGCCGGATAAACCCAGAAACAGGGAGACCAGTGAGGAAGCCGCTGTGGTGTCCCAGGGAGCTGCTGTATGAAGAAGGCAGTGGCATCTGGGTGCAGGGAGAAGAGGGGCTGAGTGAGCGAGGGGAAGGGATGCTCTTGTCTCCTAGTGGCTACAGCTTCTACCCTTCTTCCACTTGGATCCCTCATGAAGAGGAGAGTTACTAATCAGATTATTCAGAGTCCAGGGTATTCACTGGGCTGTCCTTGTTAATGAAGGTGCAGTGTTCATTGTACATTCAGGAAGAACCCAAGTCCTGGATTTGCTTGCTTTCCTCTTCAGGCCTGGGAGGCTGCACCTGGTATGGCAGGCTGACTCCCTCACTCCTCAGTGTTCGTCTGTCTTTATCCACTTGCCTAAGAGGACCGGGCAGCTCCATTAAGCTGCATGCACCCCTCTGGGAACAGTAACAATGACAGCAATACCTTGGATCTTAAATTTCCTAAGAAAGTTCAGCTTTGGATTTGGAATTGTCTGAGTTGTACTTCGACTCCCCTTCTGCTCTTGCTTCTTTGTACAGCCCCTTTGGGAACTCTGGGGTGGAAGGAGGGGTGACAGGTCAGGTTTGAGGCTCTTGGCCATGAAGAGCTCTAAATCCTCACTCTTCATTTCTCCTGTGCTCTCTACCCAGGGTGTGCTGTACCCTGAGGTTTTGGTGACCCATTGGATGATAAGGTGTGTGAGAGAGAGAGAGAGACAAGCGCTGAACCCTGAGGCCATCAGAGGAAACCAGGGAGGGGGGAGAGGGGTGAGACAGCATGGTTTGCTCCGCCTCAGCCTCTGTGCTGGGCACCTGTCCTGCATTCCCCATTTAACTAACCTTCAAAGGAGCCCACATCATTATCATTTCTGGAAAGGACATACTCATAAAAATTTAAGTTCTCTATCTGTGGTCACACAGCTGATTAGCCTAGAGCCACGATGAAAGGCAAGGTCTTTCTGTCTTCACAACCCAGGAATATTGAAGTAGGGTTGGGGAAAAAACCCAAGATTATCAATTTTCAGTTCTGATTGTTTTGCTCAGGCAAGACATGCTGTCTCCATGCCTCCCCAAAACATTTATTATAACTCCATGGGTTGCGGGAACAGGAGCCTGTCGGCGGCTTTGTGTTGCCATGGCAGCCGCTCCTCCTCAAGGCCACCTCTGTGCACACCTCCTCCCTTCCCAGTGGCCTCTCTGCTTTAAGCCTTATCTGACTACTGTTCATAAGAGGTGCAGCATCCTTGGTCCTGCCTCTTTCATTTGGAGGAGGGCCTTAGTGTCAGTCTGGATATTCCATCAGCCCAAGTCCTTGAGAAATTATAAAATTCGCTTGGGATGTTGGAATTGTTGACCTTGAAAGCCAGGTCACACACTGGTTTTATACTTCCTTTGGTCTTCGCAATAGTGCAGTTGGGTGGAAAGAACACAGAATTTGTGGTCACACTGGTTTGGTTTTGAATTTTAGCATTAGAGATTGTTTGTAAAGCTTTGGCAAAATTTTACCATCCCTGTGAGCTTTAGTTTTCTTTCTGTAAAAGCGGCATTAATAATACCACACAGGCTTTCAGAGAGGTTAGAGTGATTTCATGGAAAAAGCCCTGGCTAAAGCTGGGCTGTTGCTGGTGCTTAGAAAATGGTGGTTTCTATTACCAATGATTTAAAAGAAGAGGTGGTTTATACTTAGGGGTGTATTGAATTTACTCAAGGTTGATGATGTTGTGGGTCCTGTCCCCAGAAGTATGTACATGGACAAACTTGTGTAGGATCTCAGGGTTCAGTCAGTGCACCTCAGATTAAGAACCCTTAATCTTGGGGATGACAGAGCTACATGACTTTTGTGGAGTTCTGGAGCAGGTCATTTTCACACTGTCTTCTGTTATGTTTGGAGGGCATGTGGGAGAAATGTGGTACAAGTGTATATATAGAGGAGGGCACTTAGTCTGGAAAATGATGTAAATGGACTTAACTGTGCCTGGCAGTGGTGTACACTCTCTATAGACTATGATACCTGGACATTTTAAAATTAGGAGGACAGCTATACTACAAAGCTTTCATAATCAAAATGTCATGGTACTGGCATAAAAATGGATAGTGTCTTCATTAAATGGTACTGGGACAAATGATACTTACATGAAGAATGACATTAGATCTTTGTCTCACACCACATAAAAAAATCAACTTAAAATAGATTAAAAACTTAAATGCAAGACCTGAAACTGTGAAACTAACTAGTAGAGGAAAACTCAGAGGAAAGGCTCCATAACATTGGTTTGGGCAGTGGCTTTTTGGCTCTTATCCCAAAAGCACTGTAGACAAAAGCAGAAACAGATCAAGGGGACTCAACAAGCTGAAAAGCACATAGCAGGGGACCAGGTAACAGAGTGGACAGATGGCCTGGAGGCTGGGGGAAAGCATCTGAACCCTAAATATACAAGGAATGCCACTCAGTAGCAAGGAAACAACCTGATGAAGAAAGGGGAAGGACTGGAGCAGACTTTTCTCAAATGAAGACATACAAGTAGCCAACTAGTGTATTAATAAAGTGCTCAACATCCTGATCATCACACTGAGACACTCTCACATGGGTTAGAAGGCGATGACTAAGAAGATGAAAGATAACAGTTGTTGTGAGGATTGGAGGAAAGGAACTCTTGTGTGCTGTTGGTAGGAATGTGAATCAGTATGGAGGACAGTTCAGAGGTTCCTCAGAACCAAACATAGGAGTGTCATATGATCCAGTGATCTTGCTTCTGAGTATGTGAGTCTGCACTGGGAAGGGCTGATGTGAGCGCCGGGTGATCCACTTGCATGTTCATCTCAGCGTTATTCACAGTAGTCAAGAGTGTCTTCACCTGATGCATGGATAAGGAAAATGTGGTATACTTTTACAATAGAATAATATTTAGTTACCAAAAAGAATGAAATCCTTTAATTTGTGACAGTATGGATGAAGCTGGAATCTGAGGTGAACCTGCAGGAGTAGAGAGTATCATGGTGGTGACCAAAGACTGTGGCTGGTGGGGAAGGATAGAGGTGTTGACCAAAGGGTCCAGAGTTTCTTAGGAGGAATAAGTTTTCTAGGTCTATTGTACCACATACTAAGCATAATTAATATTTATTAGCATAACTAATTATTACATATTTCAAAGTTGCTGAAAGGACAAATTTTCATTGTCGTTACAAAAAGTACTTGAAGTGATGTATATGCTAATTAGTTGATATAATCATTCCACAATGTATACATATATCAAAACATCACATTTTACTCCCAAATATAATTATTATTTGCCAGACTTAAACAATATAACTAAAATAAAATTTAAAAGAAGGCATGATCTTCGAGGATGGTATGCAGGTTTATTGTGACTTTAAAGAGATATACCTGAAAGGCAATGTTAACATAATATAGATATTCTTCATAGCAGTTTTCATCTGGAATTTTCTAAACTCGAGTGCCAGATGAGATCATTTAAATGGACCAGGATCAAGGTATTGGTGGGTGATGCCAGAGACACAAACCTGTGCCATGGTGTCTGGGTGAACTGAGAGGCTTTGGAATCAGAGAGTGGGGTCAGGCAGGTGCTGTTCCTCATTCATGAAATAGAAACAGGGCTGGGGGGTGACTTGGTGGTAGAGTGCTTGCTGAGCATGTGCGAAGCCCTAGGTTCAATCCCTAGCACTGAAATTTAAAAAAAAAAAATAAGAAAGAAAGAGAAAAAGAGAAATCTCATCTACTTTATTCATTTGCTCATTTGTTTATCTAATAAGTATTTAGTTGGTGGTGTTCTGGGTGCTATGTAAGAGATTACTCCAGATCATCTTAAACAATAACTTTCTTATATTTCACTTTATTGGTCAAGGATTTGAGCAGGGCTTAGCTGTGTGATTTTTCTGCTTTCGGTGGTCAGGTCACTCATGGCGTTCAGCTGGTGAGGGGGCTGGTCCTGAGGGGCCTTGAATCTTTCCTCATGTGTCTGTCGTGTTGTTGGAGATGACTGAAAACTGGGTTGTCAGCCGTGGCACTTGTGTGTGGCTCTTCAACAGAGCAGTGTCAGGGTAGTCGTCATCTTGGAGGACTCACAGGGCTCCAGGAGGCAGGAGTTGGAAGCTACCAGTTTTCTAAGGCCTGGGCCCAGGATCTGGCACAGTGTCACTTCTTCTGTATGCTGGTTGCACCAGTTACTGTGTTGCCAGGATTCAGTATGAGGGAACACAGGCTCCACACCTCTCACACACGCTAGGCAAATATTCTGCCCCTGCTCCAGGCCATTCATTCTTGAGAGATCAAATTTTTGTTAGAGCTGTCCTTGAAAATTTTGTCATCCTTGGCCAGTAAGGACAGTTGATCTGAGGAGAAATGTCAGAAACAGGGTTGGCAATCAAGGAAATGCAAATTCAAATTCTTGAAGAATCATTATACCAATTATATTATCATTTTACCAATTATATTAGCAAACAGTTAAGTTCCTGGCCAGGATGTGGTAAGATAAAAACTTACACTTTGGGGTGGGACTAACACTTTGCAGCGATACTTTAGCCACTGCCTTTTTGGAAGATAGTTTGTTGGTTTGCAGAAAGAATCCTCAAAACATGTTCTGAGAAAACAAATCAAAATTAATTAAAAACTGTAAAAATAAAAACCCCAAGAAAACGTAATAGCACATTGCTGTTTGTTATATGTAAAAGCAAATGGTTGGACATGTGGTGAGTATTCACTAAAGCTAAGAAATCTGAAGGTGACGTGGAGTCTTGCTAAGCAAACCCGCCTCTCTTTCTCTCTGGCTCAAAGGATATCTGAGCCAAGGTGGCAGTACTGGGGTACTTCCGTGGACCTCCCTCATCCCAAAACTTAAAAAAAAACCAAGCAACTTTTTTTGATTTCATGCTCTTAAACTTCCCTTTTTGTTTTCAATTGTGCTTTTTATGTCCTCATTATTTAATTGCTGTGTTTTCTTCGTAGGTCATGGTATAATGTAAAAAATAATAAGAAGAAAAAGTCCAAACCAAAATTAAAATTAATTAAAAATTATGGCTGCAGATGGACAAGGACTGAAAGGAGCATTCACACTTTGAAAATGGCTTATTTTGTTGGTGTGTGATTATATTGAGGGAGAACATTTTAACTCTTTAATTTTAGAATTTGCTTGTGCTTTGGTATTACAGTCAGCTCTCTGTATCTGTGGGTTCTACACCCACGGATTCAACCAATCTTGGATAGAAAATGTTTGGGAAAAAAGTTGTACCTGTATTGAAAACATAGATTAATTTGACATTATTCCCAAAACAACAAAGTCTAACAGCTGTTTACATAGCATGTACATTGTATTAGGTTTGATAGATAGTCCAGAATGATTTGAAGTATTCAGGATGATGTATGGTTATATACAATCACTGTGCTATTTTACATATCAGAGTGTCCACTTTTACTTGAGTGTCCACTTCTGGTATATGTTAGGGGGCCCTGGAACCCCCAGGATAATAATAATAAAAAAAAAACCTTCTCTACTAGAATTGAATTTCTCTTTACTGTTTATAATTTATGATAGGTTCTTGGTCAAGTTGTTTTGCACTAAATATTTAGGGCAATCACATCATTTTTATCCAAGAAAAGTAATTAACATTTAATTTTTAGAATTTATTTATTTAAAAAAATATTTTTTAGATGTTGATGGACCTTTATTTCATTCATTTATTTATATGTGGTATTGAGAATCGAGCCCAGTGTCTCATACATGCTAGGCAAGTGCACTACTGAGAAACTGATGTGACTCCATTTTTGAGAAACCAGCCTGTACCTCAGAGCAAAGCTTGTTCATGGAAGTGGGCGTGGCCCTTGTCCTTGGAAAAACCCACAGAGCACTCCTAGGTACATACCCACCCTGGTGAGTTGTTTGTCTGCAAATAACAGGAGAGATCTGTGCCCAGGTGTCCCTGACTCAGTCAGGCTAGGTGAGGACCCATAGCAACCCCCTAGCAACCACCGATCAGCATGAGACAGGAAAATACCTGGGATGCCAGATGACCCCCCAGTAGTTTATGGTGGTTGATAACATGTTGGGAAACCATGTAGTTAAGCACGAACACCCCTCGTGGCTTAAACCAATCAGTTCAAACGAAACCCCCTCTTGTACTAACCAGTCACCCTTATCCAACTTGTTCCCACCAGTGAATGTGCTAATTATGTTTTAGAGTTGTTTTATGATTTTTCCACAGTGTGTGATGATTTGCTAAGAGATGCTATGATGTATGTGAAGTCCCTGCCTTCCCCAAAGAGTGTATAAAACTGCTGCAAACCCTCGGCTTGGGGCCTCTCAGTGTCACCAGTTGCTGTGTGCGATCGGAGGACCGAGCTAGCTCCCAATAAACACCTCTTTTGCTGCTTACATTATCTTGGTCTCTGGTGGTCTCTTGGGGGTTCTGAACTTGAGTATATCACTACCACTGAGCCACAATCCCAGCCCCAATTTTTAAAATTTAAATTAAAAAAAATTAAATTAGCACTTTATTTTTAAAACATTTTCTTTGTTTCTTCCAAACATTTGATAATCCCTGATTTTGAGATATTACTAGCCATTGATGTTTGTTTGCAAAATGGTGATAATCTCATTTCAGTATTCTATTTTTTGTTTATAGCCGAATACTTCTATTAAGAGATACTTATTTTTCATCGTTTATTTAGTTATCTTTAGGTGAAGTTCCTCCAGGAAAGTCAAATAAGAGTTTTCTGGAATCCACCAGAGGCTCTTGTGTTAGCTTCCTATTGCTGGTGCAGCAGGTTACCATGAACTTGGTGACTTAGCAATAAAGAGTTAAAATCTTAACAGTTCTGAAGTCAAGTCTGAATGAGGTCTCGCTAAGTAAGGCGGGTAGGGCTTAGGCTCTTCCTGAGGGCTGCGGGGCACCCTGACCTCTTGGTCTTGTCCAGGTTCTAGAGACGCCTGGTTTCTAGTCCCACAACCCCTTTTCATCTTCATGGCCAGCAGTGATTGGCGGGGTCTTTTCTGCTTTCTTCTTTCACTTTTAAGGATCCTTGTGGTCCTGTTGCGCCCACCTGGGCAATCCAGGGTAGCATTTCTATTTTAAGGTCAGCTGATATAGAACCTTATTCCATTATCTTTATTTCTTTTGCCATGTGGGAGTTAGGATGTGAACATCTTTGGGAGAAGGGGGCTATTATTCTGTCTATCAGATTTATGGAAGGCCTTTTTAAAAAGCACCATAAATTCATGGATCTTTTTTTTTTTTTTTTACTCTGGAGAATGAACCGAGAGCCTAGTATAAGCTAGGTGCTCTGCCACTGAGCTACACCCTCAGCCCAGACTTTTGGATTTTTGATATATGAATTAATTGTAATTATCTTTTTTAAAATTCTAATTTTTCTATTCTTGGACAATAGAATAAGCTTTTTCTAGTT
The DNA here is from genome assembly GCF_052094955.1 of Ictidomys tridecemlineatus. Lineage (NCBI taxonomy): Eukaryota > Metazoa > Chordata > Mammalia > Rodentia > Sciuridae > Ictidomys > Ictidomys tridecemlineatus. The sequence continues at coordinate 196,491,667 of NC_135480.1, read as the reverse complement.
GGTTCCTGAGTTCCTTGGACGAGAATCCTGTAGTCTTGAGAGTGTGCATAAGAATTACCTGGAGGGCTTGTGAAAACACAGATTGGTGGGCCTTCCTACATCAGAGGTTTTGGCTTAATAGATCTGAAGTGGGATCCTGAAGTGGGGATGTTTGGTTGTCTCGTGATGCTAATTTTGCTGTTTTAGGAACTTAATTTTGAGAACTTCTACTTTAAGGAACTCTGGTAGAGATTACAGTCTGGATACCAGGGAGGACACTGATGCTGGCCTTATTCAGTGGAAGGAAGGAAGTAAAATATAAGTTTACTGAGATTCAAATTTAAATTTAGAGTTACGAGTTTTAGCCTTTAAGTTTGTGTTCATTCTTATGCTTTTTATGAGATTAATAATTACTTATTTAATAAATATATATTCATATATCTAACTTCAGCATACTGCTACCAAGATTATGACTTACAACAAGATGAATGAAATAGATTTTTTGCAGCCCCTTTTGTCTTTAGAGTAAAGTATCCCACTGGGGACCCACAATTTACTCTGCATTTAAGTTATTAAAATAATTCCTGTATGTTTGCTTAGCTAATCAACTCAATACCAAATTAGATTGGTTCTTTTGTTTGCACTGTTTTTAGTTTTAGGGGATTTTTATTTTCTTTTTAACATAATTCTGTAAACATTTAAATGGTTTCAACATCACATATGTAAAATGAGTTCTAGCCTCTATTTCTGCTCTTCTACCTTGTTCTCTCTCTACCGTACAAGCAACTACCATTTAATTTGTTTTATGGTTAAATAAATGGTAGTATGCTGTCCATACTTATTTCTCTTGGGTTCTCCTCTCTCCCCTCACCCCCACTTAATATATTCTGAGGGTTTCTTTAGGGCAGTATATTTGTAGAGAGAGTTCCATTCCTTTTTCTTTATAGCTCAAATGTGCCCCATTGTGAGAACATGCCATAGTTGATTCCTCTATTGTGGACACTTGGGTTTTATAGCCTTTTGCTATTATGAATTGTGCTTCAATATTACAAATAGTACATATTTTAAGGTAGTCACGATTGTACTATAAACTGCTTTTTTTTTCATTTTTAACTCTATAACATGATCATTTCCCATATTATGGTCTTTATAAATAGTTCCATATTATAAATTCTTTGTAAATAGTATTAAGAAACTTTTTTTTCCTTATTATGAAAGTAATACAAGATTACCTAGATTTTAGGAACTCAGAAGAAAAAAGGGTAAAACTGAAAAACACCTCCCTCCCTTCATGTAGGTACACTGTTAATAATTTTTATATGTTCCCTAAGGACCTTGCAGCATTTGTGTAAACATATCGAAAACAGCATCATGTTGTATATACAGTTTGGAATCCTGGTTTGATATTACTCATAATTGTGCTTTTTCTATTCCATACTGTTTTAATTTTCTCATTATTACTTCTCTGTTGTTGGCTCCAGTTTTTTTCTGTTTTTTCAGCATTGTAAATAATATTGTGATAAATATAGGTGCACAAAACTTTTCTAAATTTCAGATATTCTTAAAGTTGGCTTTTGTAAGATTCTGAATGAGCAGGAAATACACATTGGTTAAATACATAAATTAGCTTGTTTTCTTATAGTGATAATTTGGCAAGTCCAGTAGGTAAGAGATTCTTACCTCAAAATTTTTATCAAATAAATTTCATTTTTTTCTTTTTCTCCTGGTAGGACCTGAGAAATGAAGTTGAAAAATTATGCAATGAAGTCAATGAAAGAGAGAAAGCAGTGGAGAATTGCTACAAGAGTCTTTTAAGTGAAAGCAATAACAAATTGCGTGGTCAAGAGCAAGTAATCAGACATCTGATAGAAAGTGCCAGTCAAAAGGACCCGCTGCTTCAGGTACTGTAACTTTTTTTTTCTTTTGTCTTTTAATCTTTTGATTTAGCATGGTTTTAGGAACTGTTTTCTAGAAACTGTTTTCTAGAAACTGTTATGATTATAGTTTTCATTGTTCTGTCTCAGAAAACTTTAGATGTCATTTATGTCATTTGAGCCTCAGCCATGAGGAGAGTAAGAGAAACATGAAGCTCAGAGAGGAGAACAACGTGTCCTGGGTCATCTGATGAGTGGTAGAGCCCTGACCTGTTTTTCTCTAGTGGGTACTTGCTGTTCCTTATTTGGGCCATGCCTCTTCATTACTCTGGACAACTTCTTTAAATGACTCCTTTTGGTCTTGGAATATATTTCTTGGGTAAATATATTTCTTGTAGTGAATTTTTCAGACCCAACTCAAACTTATGGATAACCATGGGGGGTTGAACATGAGTGTTTAATTCTGCTTCCTACTAAAACCTCACTAAAATAACAGTGAGGGAATAAGAAGGTATAAAACCCACAATAACTAACGAGGACAGTGGGAGCAGGTACAATAGCCATTGTGAGTCGGCATGAAAAGTTTGGAGGATAAGTGGGTGGGCAAGTGGGAATCATAGTAGGATTCAGCATTTGTTACTAGGCTATGTACCTTGGGATGAAAAGCCAAGAGAAGCAAGCCGATTTATATCGTGGCCCCAGGAAGGCTTAGTAGGTGCTGGATGCAGTGGTACCTTTGAAATGGGAGATCATGCTGGAATACCAAGCAGTTCTAGGTGACCCTCCTCTTCTCAGCAGCAGCACATGTGTGGACACCTTAAACCAGATAAACTCTGGCCCTGGGCTACCAGATGCAACTGGGAGCAGGAGTGGGTTTTGGGGATCAGAGTGGGAGGGAGTAGAAGTGTACACACAAAGCCCAGAGGTTCCTCTCAGGGGAGAAGTAAAATAAGCTGCTGGCAGCTGACATAACACTGAGGACACCATTGACATGTCCTTTCCACACTCACAGAGCTCTGAGCACTTTTGTCTATGAAAAGTAGGTGGACAGCCTGAGTTCATCAGATAGGTGAAAATGTTTGAGAAGAAAGACAAAAAGGCCCAAACAGAACATAGGTGCACAGAGGAGATGGAAACAAGGCAAAGTTGGCCAGCTTTTAAAAATCCCCCAAATTAACACTATAGCCAAGGTATACAGAGCTCAGTGGTAGAGTGCTTGTCTAGCATGAGTGAGGCTCTGGGTTTGATCCCCAGCACCACAAAACACTACCACCAACAAAAATCAACCCACCAAATTATCCCTATTAAATGATTAGATAAGAAATAAAACTGGGATATGATATAAAAAAAATCTAGAAAAGAAGAATGACCTGTTGGAAATTCAAAGTATGATTGTAGATATAAAACATTTAATAGAAGAGTTAGTTGTATTACTTACGAGTTTCTTATGAAAAAAAATAGAAGAGTTGGAAAAGTTGGAAGATAAGTCTTCTAGAAAATAGAATCACACCGACAAAAACAAGGGCAAAAGGGAGAGAAAAGTTAAGAAAATTAGAGACATGGCTCAAGGGGTCCAAAAATATGGACTAATGGAAGTTCCAGGAGACACAGCAGGGAAAGCTGAGGAGGGAAGATTTCCAAGAAATGGGAGACCATGTCCCAGATTGGAGTCAGGTCTTCTAAATTGCAAGGGCTTGCTCCATTTCTCTCATGGGGAATGAGAGAAAACCTGTACTCCAGGGTAGATCATTGTGAAATTTCAGAACACAGGAATAAAGAGAGGACCTGAAAGGCTTCCAGAGAGAGGAAAATACAGGGCACCTAAGAAGGATGGGCTCAGATGACATCAGAATTCCCAACAGTGCCCGTGGACACTGGAAGACAGAGGAGTACCTCTTTCAGACTTTGAGGAAAATTTATGAGCACTCTGTCCTCAACCATGCTGTCAGCAAGTGTAAGCATGGAAGAAAGGTGTTTTCAGATGTTCAGTTTTGTCTTAAGTTGTCAGCCTCTTGTGTCCTCTTTGCAGAAAGCTCTTGGAGGCTGATTCTGTACAAAGAAGGGAATAACCCAAAAGAAAGAGATGTTGGACCCCAAAAGGAGGAAATCTACTTGGAAAGTTGTGAAGGGGAGTCCTAGGGTCACAGCTGAGCTGCCTATGTGAAGAGCTCAGGTTTGGGCTGTTGAGGGCTAGAGTTTTAGTTGGGCTTCTCCAGAAACTAACAAGGAACTGATCAGTTACCTGATGTGTTTAACTTCATTGAGTGAAAATTCATGTTCTTTTAGAAAGTTTGGAGATAAATTTACATTTAGTATATAATTTAATTTTATGGATTACGTAAACAAATAGAATAAAATAATTATTAATTCCAAGAAAGCAAAGAATTGAACATGAATGGAAATATAATCATGGAGTGCTGTACACTGAGCCATATTTGTGTGGCTATGATAATATAAATGTGGGGTGCATGCCTGTAATCCTAGTGGCTTGGGAGGCTGAGGCTATCTCTAAATAAAAATATAAAAAAGGACTGTGGATGTGGCTTGATGTGAGGCGCCCCTGGGTTCAATCCCTGGTATAGATGATGATGATGATGATGATGATATAACTAAAGATATAATTGAGATGCAGATGATGTAAGAGCTAAATTTTTAAACCTCTATGATAGGAACCTATAGATACAATCAGAACTTAAGAAATCAAGAATGTAAAGGTAAAGAATGTAATCTAGAAATGTGGAAATAAATAGGAGAAGGAGATGAGGAGTTGCAGGTGTTTTTCTTTCCGGGTGTGGGGCTTCAAGACGAGAAGTGGGGAGGTCAGGGATTGCTGTTTTCCAGTTAAGCCTTATAGTGCTGTTTGACTGTGAAACTACATGTGTATAATTGGACTTAAAAAATGAAAGTGGAAAGTGTGATTCAAGCACAGCTGTGTTAAGGCAATTCTAGAAAGTCAGCGCTCATTGTTTGATTCTTCCTAGTACAGTTCAATGGTTTCTTATGAAGACTTGCCTCTGCTTCTTTCTTTGCATTCACCTACTGTCTCTGTTTGGCATGATAAATTAGTTCTGCTAGGGGCTTAGGAGCAAGATATGGTTTCTTCCCTTAATTTCCCGCAGGGAAAGAACAGAGCCCTAGTTTGGAGCCACCAGTCTTTAAATGCTTGATAATAGGTTCTGTGCTTGAACTTGGCCAAAGACCAGAGTAATATCCTATCCAGTTGTTGGATTCAGGTCTCCTGAAGGAGTCAGAGAGAGGAATTTGTTGTGTGTCTTCAAGAAAGAGCCTTTTGTGTGTGGCCAGACTCTACTGCCTTATTTGTAGTTTTTTTTTTTTTTTTTTTTTGTTCCCAAAAGTCAGATCTCCTTGTGGATATGGTCAGCTTAAGTTTTGTCAAAATTTATTATGTTTCAAGATAGACTTGGCTGGATTTTAATATACAAGTCCTCTGTTCACCCAGTACGCTGGCAGGATAGGAAGCAGACCCGGGATCACACCTGAGCGGGGCAGGCCCAGGACTGGGACTGTTTCTCTTGGGACAGAGCCAGGACGTTTTCTTCCACACCCGCTAAAGGGCACTCACTGTGGTGGCAAGCCTGAAGGTTCCTAGCCCTGGTGCCATCCTCAGCTCTGCCTTGCTGCCAGTCTGCTTTTCTCCAAGTTGTAATAAGGTGGAAATGGAGTTGCATTACGGTTTTATAATTGCCTAATATTTTGAAATGATGGAAATTATTTAGGGGACATGTGAGTATCATGACAAAATAAAAAATCTTCCCCTACAGGGTTTAGGACAATCTCTTAATATTTTTTCTTGATGAAAACTTTCTTATGATTTGTTTCATTTCCTTAGAAATTCAATGAAAAAGATTTGGAAGCAGTACAGCAGAACCGGTATTTAATGACTGCCGAGGATCTTGAGTTCAGGAGCGAAGGCTTAATAACAGAAAAGTGCTCTTCTCAGCAGTCACCAGGCAGCAAGCTCATCTTCTCTCAGGTAAGCTTGACTGAAATTGGATGTTCACATGCGAATGTATTCATATTCTCTTCTGAAACGTATTTGATAACTCCTCGGATCTAGCGATCCTCAGATGTCTTCTTGCTGATAATTGAGCTTATGACAGGCAGGACAGGGGGTTCTCTGTCTAGCCACCCTCAGATTAGCATTCTCCAGCTGAGCGTTTGTATTTGCCCTGCACACAAGACCGAGAATTGGCAGCTTGTTAAGAGAGGAGCCTCGCATTTGCTCTATTGGGGTCACCTCAAGAACTGTGTGGTCCCAGACGTCTGGGGGATTCTTCTGGTGAAATGCACGTGAAGAGTGCCCCAGCAGGTGGACCACTCTTATTTAGCCCCAGATTATTTCGGGTCTCATTTTTTTCATCTCCAGTAGCAGCATTTGCTACAGATTCCTGCAGATACCCTCTGTGTGCCTCTCTACCTGGGGGGCTTTTCCATCCCTGTTCACCTGCTAACTCCTGAGGGATCCTGCAAGTGTTGCCCTTCTATCTCCCTCCCTGTGGGCCCTGCTGAGAGAGGAGCCTCCTCTCTCTGGCCCACAGCCCTGTCCAGGCCCTTGCATTGTGGCACGTGCTCCTCATGTAGACCCACCTTTCTGCTTCCCCTCACTTGAACCCCAGTGCAGCACCAGGGCCAGGTACTTTGCGGGTGGCAATTGGCACTCATCCTTGAATCCCAGTACAGCCCAGTGCCCGGCTCTGAAAATGGTAGTTGAGTGAGTGAATCATGCAGTGAGGCAGCCAGACATGGGAAAGCTAAGGAGTTGGCTGTAGCCAATTTTTTTTTTTTTTTTTAAAAACCTACTTCTAATTAAGTTCATGTGTGCAGAAGACAGAAGACTCTTATGCAGATGACTTCTCTGATGAATGACTCTGATTGTGACTTGTGGTTTTGTGAAGGGTGATTCTCAAAATAATTTACAACTGGAACATCAGCCATCAGAACAGACGCAGGCAGTTGGTCTGGAGTGGGGAGATTGAGGCCTGCCTTTTGCCAGGCACCCCCACACCCCCAGGTTCCTGGATCAAGGGCAGGTCCCAGGGCAGTGGGGTGGATGGAGTGGATGGGCCTGGGCTCATTTTCCAACGAGTGTAGCAAGCATTTCAGTATTTTAGCAGCCAGTACCAGCTGGGGCACTATGTGCCAGCTGTGTCAGACCTGGTCTTGGTGTGTCATTGGCTGTACGTTTAGGATGCTTTCTCACTGTGTGTTTGTCCCTTTGCTGCTGTCCTTGAGAGTGTCAGCATGGGGTAGTGGAGTCTTGGGCTGGGCTGGGAATCTGGGGACCTGGATTTCTCTCTGGGCTCTGTCATTCCACATAGGTAGTAACCTTGGGCAAGTCTCATTACTGAGTGTTGGAGTGCTAGTATTTTGTGATTTTAACTTGCATTTAGTTATTGGATCCTGACCAAAATTAGCTGGGCTGTTAAGATGCACATTCACCTGTAATAAGGTGGTCTATTTTGAAACAAAGTCACAGACAATCTAGTTTTTCGGAGGGACATATCTTTACTAAAATGAATTCATTTAATTGTTAAACTTTGCTAATTTGAATCTCATTTTAGTCATGTAAGAAGTGTTGAACAAAATGTTTATAAACTTACTGAATGATTGAGTATTTTCCAACTTAATGTCACTTATTTTGTCATCTATACATTTTGTTTTTTTTTTGTGCTGGATGATATCTGTACCTCAGTAATATCAGATCCAAGTGACTTTTAAATTACTGTGCAAAATACCTAAGAATTTTAGTAAAGATTTTAATTCTGTTCTTCAAGACTAATTGCAAAATGTAAAATGTAGATAAAGAATTATAAATTATCACTTAAGAATTGTATATCTGTAGGTGTCAATTTAAGAAATCCAGCTCTTGCAGCTTTATATTTTTTTTTCTTTCCAAGAGAAGTATGCTTTTCAGATTGTAGTCCTTTCTTTGTAGAAAATGTGGATTTTTTTCCTGCTATGCCCTTGGTTGTTTTGTGTTGACCTAGGAATTATCCTCTGCCCATTTCTACCAAAAGCCTGAAGCTATGATGATGTCTCCATAGACTCTGGGTAGTCTGTTTTCCTTCTAATCGTTGTGTGATCCTGAGAATTAATGCTAGATGATCAGGGAATTGAAGGAGAGAGAATAAAACACACTGACCATATTTGACTTGCTACCACCAGAGATTTATAGCTTGGTTATTAACATGGTTGGGACATCGGTGGTGAATTTTCTGAAGTATTAAAATAAATGTCTTTGTTGCAGGGCTGTGACCTAACTACCAGAAACCATCTATCTACGAGGCCCCTAAATTGCCCTGATTACCAAGAAGTGATCCATTAGGCTTTCTTTACATGTCTGCTGCCTCCTCAGAGTATGGTCTGCACATGACATGTATTTCCTTCAAGTCGTTAAGAAAATGGTGGCAGTACAAAGTGCCCACTTTGGTGTCAGAATGCCAGTGCTGCTACTTACTAGCTCCGTGACTTCGGGCAGGTTGCTTAGTCTTTCTGAGATGCACCTGTGTAATCTGGGAAGTGGGAAATTTCGTGCCTTCCTCTGAGAGTATTAGAAGTAGTGTAAGAGAGGAGGTAAAGATTTTGGGGTTATAAGCTGTGGAAGCTCACATTGAGTAGTTTGAGAAAAACATCAGTGTAAGGGGATCCCAGCTGGGCAGGACTAGAGGCTGTCCCAGACTCCAGGCAGGGGTTGAGCAGCTATAGCTAGGGAGGGTAAGAACAGGGACAGTCCCTTGGACCTTGAGGGCAGAAGTCATGGGCTCTGGAGCTCTGCTTTTGACTTTGACCCTGTGACTCCAGATGTCTGGTGTCTTGGAATTCTTGGAATTTCCTAGTCCTCCAGGGCCCAGGACCTGTCACAATGGAGTGGTGTCTTCCTAGGATTCGCTTCCCAGTTTTTAGGGACATTCTTAGGCAAGGCAGGGGAGTGTGCCATCACTCCAAGGGCTGTGGAGGAAGTGCAGCAGGGTCAGACACAGTAGCTGTGAGATGGCGATAAGCCTTCTCTGTGCAAAGGGCCTGGTGGGGTGGGGCAGCTCCCCTGAGTGGCCTGGCCCTGCCTCTGAGCCGGGGCACTCTGCTGGGTCGTCAGCTCTGCAGAGGGAGCCCAATGACTTCATTCTAATGGGATATGATTCTACGTGGGCAATAGGTGATTGATGAAATGGGACCCAAACGGCTCTGAAGAGTTCATTTATTTAACATGGGTGAGCAATTTGCTTCTAGGAAGACGTTGACTCACCCTGACTTCCATTATGCAAAATACCCACAGGAACCTCTGCTCTTAAGATTCACATCAGTCCCTGTGTTTCTCTCTTACCTTTTTAATCATCAGCTCAGCAAGTATTTGTGATAGCATTTGATTTGTACCAGACACTGTGCCTGGCATGGGACAGTGCTGCTGGCAAGTCATCCTGACAGCGAGCAGGTGATGGCACACCAGCTCTGGGTTGCAGGTGAGCCTGCTGCGTGCCCTTGCAGTTGGAGAGTTTCCTAGTGAGATCGCCGAGAGGCCCTGAGTGTGTCAGTGTGCAGTGGCAATTGATGCACTGTTTCTCCTTAAAGGCAGGAGGGGGATGAGGGCAGGAGCTGAGGAGAGTGGTGGCCTGTGAACCCTGGTGAGGGTTGGGAGTGGCCTCTAGGAAGAAGGGAAGGAGGGAGCTGAGCAGGGCAATTGGGCCCTGCTGGGGCAGTGGCTGGTCCCCCTCTGTGGCTTAGAGCCCAGGTTTCAGATATCGAGTTAAGAGATAAAGTCCAGGGCTTGGATTTTTTCACTGGACACTCCATCCACCAGAAATCCACATTTCCTGATCTTTTTTTCCTAGCCCTTCTTGGTTGTCTTTGAAGTTATATATGTGCACAAACTCCAACTGGACCTATATTAGCTGACTGGACTGGAGCAAGTTAACTCTGTTCCCTGAGAAGCAGTTCCATCATCCAAAAAATGGGAAATGAATGTAGTCCTTTCAGCATTGTGATGAGAGATAAGATCTTTCAAGTATGGAGCACAACACTTGGGGCCTGGGGACTAGTTACAGATGGCATTTATGAAGTGTTGACTGCACGCCTGGTATCATTCTGTGAGGTTCATATAGATTTAATTCATTTGATCTTCTTAACAACCCCATGTGCTTTAAAGAATTATTCCTTCATTTGGATATTGAAGCACAGAGAGGTTGAGAAACTTGTTCAAGGTCACACACTTAATAACCATCACTTCCCCTCTTGTTAGGTGCTCCAGAAGCAGTAGGTTTTCTTATTTTGTCACTATCTTTTCTTTTTCTTTGACTGTCCTTCACGTGGTCTAAGTAAGGGTGGGGCAGTGATGGGTGGGCCAAAGAGCACAGGCCCTGGAGTAAGCCCTGAATCAGGACCCTGACCTTGGGCTGGGCATCCTCTTAGTTTTCTTTCATTGCTGAGAGAGTCCCACATGATGCTGTTGTGTTCAGAAGGCATTGAGGAGCCCCTGGAACTGGTTTATGGCATAGTTTACAGAAGGGGCTGGCATTTCTGTCGGGCCAGTGACTGACTTGTCAGGACCAGCCTGGTGGCTTACCTTGCAGACCGTCAACGGCAGGACCTGCCTTGGCCTTGTCTTGTTGGGCTGGAAGCACAGTGGGGTTCTCCTGGGCCCAGGCTCTCTTTTCTTTGCTCCTCTGCATCCCTTTGGTGGCCTAACTAAAGCCGAGGACTCCCTCCATGAAAACACTATATGCACAAATTATATGCAGAGAGTTATGAAGGGAACCAAATATTCTTAAGTCCAGTTTTCAAAATATCAAAAATTATGCTATGGAAGTGGTACTTTTATTCTTGTGTTAAATAACACGGTCTCGTGGTGAGTGCAGTGACTGCTGCAGTTTGAAGTGGTGATGATAATTTTTTTCAGTGCTGGGAATGGAATCCAAGGCCTCGCACATGTTAAGCAGGCACTCCCCCACCGAGCCACACCCCTGGTCCCAAGAATGAATATTTTGAGGTATCAGTGATACGTACAAAACAAGTGTATTAACTGTATTTTTTTAAAATGATAAAGTTGTAGGAATGACACAAGTACTGTCATTGTTTGGAGCAATAACAGTGTTCCTTAGCTCGTAATTGAATTTCAGCTGAGGTTAATAGAAATGAAGATAGAATTTTTTTTTTTTCCTGATCACATTCTTGCGACCCTTGAATTTTAGTGAGGTGTGATGTACTGTCCTGGCTGGTGTCTCTTGAATTCAGGAGGAAACCTAGGTCAATGTGAGCTACAGATGCTGTGGGCAGCCTGTTTCTCTGTTGACTAAGAGCTCTCGTCAGCACTTGGAGGGCACCCAGCTTGTCCCCAGTGCTGTGGATGCTGTACCCATTAACTTTTTTATTTCAACATTTTTTTCCCCCCATGGTAGTGCGGTCTTGGTGTGTTGTCCATGCTGGCCTCAAACTTGTGATCCTCCTGCCTCGACCTCTAAACAGGTGACTTTATAGGTGTGCAACTCCTATAAAGAAATGTTTTCACATTGATAGAAAAGTCACATGATTAAAGGATTATATTTTTTTCTGAGTCATCTGAGAGAAAGTTGCCCAATGGAGTCCTGTCTGCTGTGGACACTTCAGTGTGCATTTCCTGTAAATAAAGACATTCAGCCCGCCCACGTCAGCCAGGAAGTCAGCGCAGACCCATCCTCTCTTCCAGTCATCAGACTCCACTGTATTTAACACACTGTCTCAGTCGCACCCTTTGCAGCAGGAAGGTGCGTGCGCTTCTGTGTCAATGTCACGCCTTGCATCTCAACCTCGATTCTCTGTCTGTCCTCTGGTTCCTCAGCCTTTCCTCGGCTCTCTGACCTTGATACCCTGGAAGTGTCAGGTCGGCCCTTCAGTTTGGGTGTGCCTGATGTCTCTGTGGTGACTGGGGTGACAGGGGTTCTGGCCGTGTGTCTTTGGCAGGAATGTAACAGTGGCCATGTTGCGCTCTTCTCATGACGTCCTGTCCCATGGTACGCAATTTCCGTTTGTTCCTTTGCTAGCCAGGCTGACTTTGCAAGTTTGGGAAGGTGGTGTCTGCCAGTCGTCTTGACTGGTGGTTGCTCTTTTTTTTTCTTTTATTAATAGATGTTTTGCGTCTGTGTAAATATCCTGATCTCCTAACTGGTTTTAGATTCTTTTTTGTTTCTTAGTTGAATTATTTATTACCACCATGGCGGCCAATGATGATTTTTCTAATCCATTGTTCTTTCTACACATATTAACATTTTATTGTAATGAACAGTCTTCTCCTGTATTCATTCCTGTTAGTGTGGATTTATGAATTCATATTTTATTCAGTGGGTTCTAATCCATTACTGTCATCCTTTATCTTGATGTTCACATTATCCCAGGTTTGATTGGCTGGTGGGAGCCTCTCCTCTTTTATTTTTTTGATACTGGGAATTTGAACCAGGTGTGCTCTATCACTGAGCTACATCCCCCAGTCCTTTTTATTTTTTATTTTGAGGCAGGGTCTAGCTAAGTTGCCGAGCCTACCCTTGAACTTGCCATCCTCCTGCCTCGGCCTCCTGAATCACTGGGATTACAGGTGGGTGCCACTGCGACTAGCTGTGGGGACCTTTTCAAATGGGCCACTGTTTTCTTTTGACAGCATTGCAATACTATTTAAGCAGTTCTTTTCTTGAAACTTCTTTTTGTAAGTTTTATTGAAGTATCATTGACAAATTAGAGTGATATGTTTAAAGGTCTACTCCCAGTGCTACTCAGTTGACCTCTGTACTTGGTACTCTTTAGGCTTGGGTTTGTGAGTTTCTCTTCTTTGAAGCAAGAGCAGGTGCAGCAAGGCATTCTTGTAGTGTTTTGGAAACAATGGTCAGCAGCCCCGAGGAGTCATGGGTTGATCAAGGGTGAATCAGGTGGCTGAGGAGTCTTTCATAACAGCTTCTGGGTGTTTGAAGCACAGCTTTGAGCTTCTAGGTAAGTATATTACTCAGATTCCCGTCACTGTAATAAAGCACCTGAAGTGACTAACTTGTAAAGATAAAAGGCTCAGAGGTCTAGAAGTTCTAGTCAAAGACAGAGCGGAGGCATTGCATTGGGCCTCACTGGGGTAGGTATGTTGGTGGGCCGCGGCAGGGAGTGTATGGAGGAACAAACTGCTCACCTCCTGGCCAGGAAGCCAAAGAGAGAAAGAAGTGGTTAGGGGTGCCACAATTCCCCTCATGGGCACACCCACAATAACCTGAGGACCCCAGACCAGTCACCACTCTCAAAGGTTTCACCACCTCTAAGTAGCACCACCGTGGGCACGAAACCTCTCACACACTGGGCTTTTGGGGTACACTGCAGAAGTGTGCTGTAGCAGGCAGCGAGAGGCAGGCATTCCCCGCTCCTCCTGCAGGTGGTGCTGTGTGACTGTGGCCTGAGCCAGGGCCTGGCCCAGGGCTTCACCTTTGTGTGGTTCAAAAAAATAAATAAAACACACACACACACACACACACACACACACACACACACAACTGGTCACATACGTTTGTATAATATAAGGCTGTCTTCTTAAGATCCTTCCCCTAAAGTCAGATGTCCACCATCATTTCCAGGAAAAGGAACAGTCAGACTATGAAAAGCTGATACAGGTCTTACAGCAGGAGCAGGACATCTATGCCCAGCTGGTGAGGTCTCTGCAGGACTCAGACAGGTAAGGCCTTCTATTTGGACATCACACGCCTGTGAGTGTGGGTGAGCGTGCACACAGTTTTTGGAAAAGCTGATGGACCCTGAGCCAGAGAAGCCGCCCAACATGTGCTTAAGAAGTGTACACAGTAGTCAGGTAGTGATTGTCTCCTTACAACACCTGTTATACCTGTTTTCTATCAAGAATTGTCTGATCTTTGGCAACTAGATTAGATTAAAAATATAGTGTTTTCTCATATTTCTAAATTTTATCACATATTTAGAGAGCACTTCCCTGTGTATTATTATCTTACATGATCTTCACAGCTATACTGTGAGGTAAGTGAAAATGTTCTCCCTATTTTACATGAATCCACTGACGCTAAGAGAGGTTAAGTGGCTTGTCCAAAGTCACACAGGTTTTGTGAGAACTCCGGGACACTAACATGTCTCTGTGTCTTAGAGTGACTTGTGTCTGCAGGATGGCTGAAATGATTTGGTGCCAGTGAAGTGTGGGGAAGAGAGCCAGTTGTGGGCCAGGGGTCTTGGTATAGTCCCGGCTCCCCTGCCCTCTGGTTTGGTGTCCCCAGGCAATTGGCCTGCTCTGGGCCTCTGTTTGCAGGACTGGCCTCAGGGATTTCTTGCATTAAAACCCAGCTCTCTCCCCATGGGAGTGGTTCGTCTGGGACTTGTTTCAGAACAGTATAGAAGCAGAGGAAGTAGGTGGGGATGTCAATGGGCGGAACAAGGTCAGCCCTGGCTCCCTGCTTGTTGGAACACCGTGTGGACAGATGAGGAGGAGCTTATCCCATTACTTTGTCTTTTTGTATGTGTCCAAGGTTTCCCATAAGAAGAAGCTAAGAGCCGTCGCCTCTCTTTCTCATGATGCCCTTTGCTTTTGCCGTGTTGCTGGGCCGTCTCTTCCTACCTCTGCTGTCCTCTGTCCTCTGTGCTCCTGGCCCCACCTTCCTGCTGTGTCTTCCACTCCTCCTTCAGGAGTAGCTTGAGTGTCAGCCTCATCGGGTGTCTGGCTGACCCCCAGTTCTGCTGCCTCTCTGCATCTTCTCTCTTGACTGCCTGCCTGATGCGTGGGCATCTCTGCTGCTCCACCTGCTCTCCTGGTCTGGGAGCTTCCTCAGGACCAGGGGTTCCTCTGCCATCTGCAGCTCCCAGAGCCTGGGAAATGCTCTCTGCAGGAATGTCTGTCCCTAGTTACTAGATAATTTCCAAGTTACTAGATAATTTCCAGATTTTAAGATCTGAAATGAGTTTGAAAAAACCAAACACATACTGATGAAATTTGGGGTATAGGCATCTCTGAAAGTGGACTTTTTCAGGAAATCTCAGCAGCTGGTCTCTTTCACCAGAAGAGGGGTTCAATCATGTGGGGAAACTGCACAAGTTTCACTTGAATTGCGCAGCTTCTCTGGGCGGGAGAGGTGCTGTGGGGAGATGTGCTTGCTCTCAAGCCCTCTCCACAGGAATGGCTCCGAGTTTCACAGGCTCTTTCCTAATGAATAAAAACGTGGATGGGACTGCAGTGGGGCAGGGCAGTGGAGAACCCATGCTCAGAAGGTTTCTGCACATCTTCAGACTTTGTTTAGGGGTAGCCAGATCTGGTCCACATCTAGCCCTGCCACTCAGCTGCTCTGGGCTCTTGGGAGAGTGTTGTGGAGTGGGGGTGTGGCCTGCTTACCTACCTGCACAGCAGCTCACCCATCTGCTTATCTGCCATGTGCCTGCTTGCCTTCTACTTCCCACCCACCCACCTACCCACCCTCTTCCTACCCTCCTTCTGCCCACCTACTTTACAAGGTAGTTTGGATACAAGGGATGATAGTGTATAAATTCCTCATGCTGCCTGACACATAGTAGGTGTTCAGTAAACGTCAACACTTGTTGAGAATAAACACATGGGAAGCTTCCACGTGCCTCAGTACCCCCATGTGCGTCAGCTTAGCATCCAGGGCATTTTGGGATCCTCAGCCCTGGGCATATCCAGGAGGAGCCCCCACATCTAACTCCAGCACTGCTCTCTCTCTCTGGGAACTGGCAGTGGGGTGGTGGCTGCAGACCAGGGTGTACTTGGGGTTTACACAGACAGGGAGGAGGAGGCTCCTTGGTTCTTTCACCATTGCTTTCTATTTTTCAGTGCTCAGATGTGGGCGCTTTAGCTCATGTGACAGAAGTGCTCCTGAAGGCCTGTGGTGAAGGGTGATCAGAGCATGACCCCCTTGGCTTTGTAGCCCAGGCCTCGCTGCCACCATCTTGAGGGCTAGTTCAGCGACACTTCCTGTAACCAAGGGCTCTCAACCTCAGCAGTACTGGGACTTGGGGCTGGATGGCTTTTTTGTCATGAGGGGCTGCCCTGTGCATTTTAGGGTGTTCAGCAGTATCTCCGGCTCTGTCCCCGTGCCAGGAGCACACTCACTCCCTGAGCCTTTTGTGGTACCAAACATGCCACCAGGTATTGCAAACTGTCTCCCAGGGGGAGCAAAATCATTTCCAGATGAGAATCCCTCTTGTAATTCATGAGACTCAGAAGTTTGGGCTCATAAATATCATCTTTTTTGTGGGAATTGTTGGGGTATGCAGGAGGAAGGAAATGGTGTTTGCTGAATATCTAGAATGTATTAGGCACCGTGCCAAGCTCTTTCTCATGTAATAGGACCATCATTTAGTCCTTAAAACAGTTCAAAGGAAAGGTATCGTCCCCGTTTTACAGATGAGGTGTTTGACTGACATGGCCACGGAGGCAAGGTTAAGGTTAGTGGTGGCCTGCTGTTTTGAGCTGGGCTCTCTGATTCCT
Organism: Ictidomys tridecemlineatus; assembly: GCF_052094955.1. Classification (NCBI taxonomy): domain Eukaryota; kingdom Metazoa; phylum Chordata; class Mammalia; order Rodentia; family Sciuridae; genus Ictidomys; species Ictidomys tridecemlineatus. The sequence goes on along the minus strand of NC_135480.1, from coordinate 196,475,341 downwards.
CCTGCCCGCCACCCCTACCCCGGCCCCCTGCCCCAATCCAGGAGGAAGGTTGCACAGGCTTTTGTTTCTGAGCAAAGCACTTTTTACTTCTCACTTTGAGAAACTTCTGGAGTTGGGAAATGACGGGCTCCAGGGCGGCAGCTGTGTGTTTTTCACTCTGTCAGAGGTGGAAGGGGACCGTGGCAGTTAGCTTTCCCTGGCCCCGATGGCAGGAGCTTTGCTAAAACAGTCTCCCCTTTTTCTCTGGTCAAATGCCTCAGCAGCACAGCCACATCCAAGTGAGTGCTGTGCTGCCCTGGAAGGGCTCCTATCTGCTGTACAAATTGATCATCGGGACCGCCAGTCGGGCCCTTGGCCATTCGTGAAGGGTGCCTTGCAGTGAACCATCTTCAAAGCAGCAAGCGTAGAAGATTGGACAGAATGGTTTACTTTCCTTCCAGTATGTCTTGATTTGTGTGCAGTTTGAGGGATGGAGCTGGAGAACAGTCTCTGAAGGACTAGTGGGGCGTGAGTGTGGCACAGGGATTCAGAACACTGGGGAGAATCAGATGGAAGCTTACGGGCCCTCTCCCTAGAGCAATCTGATAGTCATCAGTTTTGAAGCTTAGTTTCAAGGTGCCGATGAACCCTCTTAGGGAACTGTAGGATGGACGCTGGATGGGAAATGATAATATTTCTCAGTGATTTTATAAAGGAGCTTTCAGACTTGTTAAGGTGTTTTAGGAACCTTAAAAGTGCTTGAGTGCTTTGACCTGCTGGTAGCACTGCTTGGAATCCTTCTTAAGGAAGCAGCCCGGGGGCCAGGCCACACCTAGGTTCAGGCTGTGCAGTTGTCAGCTGGGTTTGAGTATTCAGACCTGTGCCAGTTCTCATCTGTTGAAGTCCAAGGCCTGTGTGTGGATCTACACTGTCCACTGGAATACCCAAGAGCGGTTAGGTCATTTAAATTTAAACTTACTTTAAATGTAATGAAATTACAAACATTCACTTCCTTGGTGCATTAAGCCACATTTCAGATGTTCAATAGGTGCATTCTAGTGGCTACTGTATTAGACCCTGCAGATACAGACTGTTTCTGTCTTCAGGGGAAGTTCTGTGAGCCAGGGCTCTCCAAGATGAGTGCACACTCTGCGAGGTGTGCGTCTGTGTGGCTTCCCCCAGGTTCTGAGCTTCTCATTCACACATATTGTCTACACAGCTCAGCAGTGCTGATCTGGGTGTGAAACGTGACCCTCCCTCTTCCAGAATAAAAATCCATGCGCCCTGTGCAGCGTTGAGTGATTCTGTTGGCCCCTGGATTGGTCATTTTCTCTTACTGTCAACTCCCTCTGTTTTTTCTTCTCTCCTGCTCCTCCCCTTTCCCCCCAGGATGACCTCTTTGATGGGAACACAAAAGAATTCCTTTCTTTCTGAAGCCTGGGTGTAAGAGACACTCAGACCTGGAGAGTCTCCCCTCCATCCAGCCTTCTCAAGGGGTTATTCCAAACAGAGGAACATGCTAGAAAAGCAGATTATTTCCACCTGGTTACATCTATAGCAAAACTTGGAAATGATTCAAGTGTTCTCTAATAGGGAATGAGTTAGACTAAATGGAGGGACATTCACCTGACATAATTTATACAGTCATTAAAAATGATGTTGCAAATAATTTCCACAAATGTGGGGAAATATTTAAGGAAGGAATGCACAATTCAGCATTTATTATATTAATGTTGAAATTTTCATAGAAAAAAGATTGAGGGGAAATATGGTCTGCAGTGTTTTAATTGGTAGTGGGGATCATGATAATTTTTGTTCTTTTTATACTTTTATATTTTAAATTTTCTGTGAACATTTATTTCTGTAAACATATACTTAACTTTTATAACCAGAGAAAACACAAGTAGCATAAAAATCACAGAAGGGCTTGCTGGTCTTTGCTTGTTAAAGCACTACTAGGACTATTTTAAAATTTCTGACGTCTTGTTATGTCAAGTATGGACACCGTGCAGGCAGAGTTGAACAACATTTTTGCCCTGCGGAAGCAACTGGAACGGGATGTGCTTACGTATCGGAATTTGCAAAAGAGCCTGGCGGAGCAGATCAGCGAAATTCGGAGGCGGGAAGGTACACACTCTCTTCTTTGTACTTCCTGTTGTTTTGTCCACCTGGAGAGCCTTGGGTGAATTTAAGAGAGCCCTAGATCTTCATGAGGAGGTGGAGCAGCCGCAGGATTTCCTCTGGAGGTCATTTGTGAGTGATGGTGTTGATGTTGGCTTGCCCAGTCTTCTCTGTCTAGTTTTGGCCTTCCTAGCAGAAGAGCCCAGTAAACTGTATTAACACTACAGAAGATCCATTGCAGGGTGGTGTCCCTACTGCTTCTGCTATTTTCTGCATCATTTGATACTCCCAATTCTAGGTAACCTTGGGGACTTGCAAACCCCTCCCTCTCTCCCTGCCTACCCCCTCATTGACTGGCTCAGTTTTCCGTGGAACCCCTGCAGAGGGTCCCGAACGGCAGACACGAAACATGCTTAGCATTGCAGGGCGGCTTCATTCAGGGAGGGCTACAGGAAGAGAGCTCGTGTGGCCCTGCTGAATTCTCATCATGTGTATCTGGCCTTGTCCTGTGCTAGACTGAAGCCCTGAAGTCTGGATAGTGCTTATTGCTTTCTGTAGCTCTAGCTCAGTGCCTGGCACACATGGTAGGAACTGGTTATGGCCGTGGTGGGTTGACATTTCTTGGACTCCTGCTGTGTACAGGGCACAGGCTTTTACTAGGCTCCACCCTTCTCACCCGATTCTCATATTCACCCCATTAGGCACAAGTGAGGAAGCTGAGCTGGGGGTGGGTTGGATGGATTTGCCTGGATGTGAGCCAGGGTGTCCTGAGGTCTGGCTCTTCCTGTCATTGCCACTGTCATGGTGCTCCAGCACTTAGCCATGTGTATTTTCAAATGAGCTACTGTTTGTACTTGTGGCTTTCTCAGCAAATGTCTTCCCTCTCCTCTGCTTCTGCCTCCTCTGTTAGAATGTGTCCTTTGCTGCAGAGGAAGCCAATGACACATTCTAACCCAGGTGACCAAGGCGCTGTTGTCTTGGCTCCAGCAAGCTGCTGGAGTACTTGGTGTACTCGCTTCCATGAGGGCTCTGGGGCCAGTAAAAATACATCAGGCACTTTTATTTCCCTTGAGTTCTACCCTTGGGGTCACATCTCATTTTCCCATATTCTCACCTAAACAGAATCACGCTCATTTAAACTGAAATCACCATTTGCTTGTGCCATTCAGAATGGTCTCCAGACACAGCACTTGATATGCAGATTATAATTCAGAATTGGCCAACTAAAGCCTATAGCCCCAGATGAAACCATGCACTGAGATGGCAGCCTGTGGAGCAAGGGAAGGTTACTTTTGCTCCAGAGGTGGTGTTGTAAACTCCCATGTGCTTCTGTGCCCTCGCCCACCCGCCACAGAGTGCTTCAGGTGGATGGAGCTGGGATTGGTCCCGGAAGATCTGTTCTGATGTTCTTCGTTTCACCCCCTCCCCCCTTTGTTTTTGGACAGAGGAACCATTTTCATTTTATAGTGATCAAACGTCTTATCTAAGTATTTGCCTTGAAGAAAACAGTCAGTTTCAAGTGGAGCATTTTTCTCAAGAAGAACTTAAGAAAAAGGTATTGACTTAATAACTTTCTTTCCTTTTTTCAATTTGTTGTCTCTGGGTTCCTGATCACAGAGCTGTGATTCTGAAAGTCCCTTTACTCCTGTCATCCAAGGACAGCTCTTAGCCCCTCCACAGAGTGAACTTCCTTCCCTTCGGGCGAAGGTGTACCCAGTTCAAATTGATGTCCTACCATTTGTGAGGGGCTGTAATTATTTGTCCCTAGGCTATGAGCATCTCAACCTTAGTGATCATGTCTTATTTATTTCTAATGTCCCAGGGCCTGCACACAATAGTAGGAGCTAATAGATGGTTTTTGAATGAATATGGTTCCAGTTTGATCAATGCATCTTTTTTTTTTAAGCGGGAAAGGATTTTCAGTTTGTCGATAGGTGGTATGATGAGAGTGGTTTCAGGGTTCTAAGAATCCTGGTTAAGAATAAGCCATGTGAACACAGAGGAGACTGTGATACATTGTGAAATTATCACATACATGGGACAGAGATTCAGTTTCTTTCATGTAATAATTCACATTCTGGCTGAGAGGACAGAAATGGGAACAAATAATTGCAGGACGGAGTGCAGAGGTTGCTGTGTGAGGCAGCTGCTCGAGGCTCAGAGACAGCAGAGGAGAGTTCATTGCTGCTTGCCTGATCGAGGGAAGCTTCCCAACAGAAGTGACATTCCAAGTGGGTTTTGAAGGATAAATAGGAGTGTATCCAGGTGGCAGGTTTTCTCAATGGAGAGAAAGCAGAACATGGAAGGCAGCGATGTAAGCAATAGCAAGGAGAACCATAAGACGGTGTATATTTTGGGGGCTGGGGTTGTAGCTCAGTGGTAGAGCACTTACCTAGCATTTGTGAGGCCCTGGGTTTGATCCTCAGCACACATTAAAAGGTAAAATAAATAAAAGAAAGGTATTGTGTCCATAAAACAACAACAACAAAGAATTTGGGTATTTCTGGAGGAGTGGGGCAAGGAGTCTCGAGTCAGCTCTTTTTTTTTAAATTTTTTTTTTTTTTTTAGTTGTAGATGGACACAATATCTGTATTTTATTTATTTATTTTTATGTGATGCTGAGGATCGAACCCAGTGCCTCATGCGTGTGAGGCAAACGCTCTACCACTGAGCCCCAGCCCCAGCCCTCAACTGTTTTTTTGAAGATGAGGAAAGTGGAGATGGTGGTAGCTGCTGCCCGGCCTGCTGTGCTGTGGCCAGGGCAGCACGTAGTCGCCTGAGCCATGAAGAATGTTGTGCTCTTCCCACCATATCCTCCTGAGGATTGGATCCAAAATTTATTCATGTTCAAATACATCAAATATACCCACCATGTGTAGTGAGGGTGGGTTTTCCACTTTATTTGAAGGCCTAGTGACCACTCCCATTAAGAAGAGTTTGAAAAGTCACAGGGAATTGAAGCTGGCAGGGAGCGAAGGTGGTGGCTGCTCAGTTGCCCCTGCAGCTGACCTGTACTGCAGGAGGAGCCCTGGACCGGGAACCTGAGGGGGTCTTCCTTCTGTCCTGGTTCCCTCTGGGGACAGTTGTTCCTTCCTACCTGGCCTGGCACTGAGGCTGTTCTTTTTCATGCGGTTCCCTAGATACTCCGATGCTGGGACCCTGGGAAGTTAGTGTCTTTGCATCTCTGGTTCCTAGCTGTAAGGTGGGGGTTCACACGCCATCCTGTCCTCTGCCTCAGTATCTTTGAGGGACCGATTGACTAACTTGCAGAAGTATGTTAGCAGCCATACACATTCTTTGTAATGGACGGCTGTCGTTACTGACGCTGCTACATGAAAAGGAAGGTCTGTGCTGGAAAATAAGGCCCTGGCACAGTTGTAGAAACTTCACCTCTGGGGTGTTTTTCCTTCAGAGGCCTCCAATGCAAGGCAGAGATAGCGTTGGCTGTCATTGACTGAGCCGGTGTCAGGGACATGTTAGTGTACCCTGACTATGGTCATGGTGAGTTCTCACAGTAACCTATCCAACAGATGAGGAAACTGAAGCTTAGATCTGGCAGCTTGCTGAGGTTCACTTTGCCTTAAAGCGGTGGCTCCACCTCCCTGCTCTTATCTCTCAGGTCAGCGAACTTATACAGCTGGTGAAGGAGCTCTACACAGACAACCAGCGCCTGAAGAAAACCTTTTTTGATCTCTCCTGTGAGGGTTTCCAGGGAAATGGCAGACTTGAGTCATCAGAACAAAGAGAGGTAAGAAGCAGCATTCTCATTGTCATGTGCTAATTGCAGAAATTTACTAACCCTAAACATTTCTCAAGACTGCCTCTGTTCTGGGGAGGTCTGTAACTGAAACTTTCTTTCTTCTGTGGGTGTTGAGGACCTTGTTAGGTCAGCAGGTGTGTCCACAGGTGTCCTCCAGTTCAGTTCCTGTCTCCAAGGATCGCTATTGGGATGCTTTCGACAATTGTCCCGCTCTGGGATCTGTGCTGCAGATGGCACAGCTGGATGAGTGTTGTGGTCTCGGAGGGATCTAGAGAGTTTCCAAATCACCCAGATAATTTGGGTAGTGTAGATACAGCCTTAGTGAATCCATTCACATTCAAATACATGTGCAATTATATACTTGCCCGGAAAATACACCTGGATGACTTCTGGGTCTCAGTGCTGATCTTTGTGCTGTGTTGTCTCTGGTTTTCTCTGCTCCTAACCTGCGCTGTATAGTGGGAGGACCCTGAAGTCGTGCTGGCAGGGAGGAGGATGTGATTTTCTTCCTCCAGTCCCTGGCTTTTCCCGCTCTCCCCAGGAGGGTAGCTGCATGCACAGAAGACTGGGACTGTTGCCATCAGGTACAAAAGGACCTTTTTGTACTTGGGTCCCTCATGAGCAAAACCACAATCTTCTCGGTTGGGGTTGTCTGGAACTCAGCCTGGAACATCAGGAAAGTGTAGGTCCCACATTCATAGTCAACGTCATTTTTTGGGAAAGATTTGTCAGCCTTAAGTTGTCTCCTTCCACCTTCAAAGTGGGAGCTGCTCACAGGTGTTTATGCTGCGCTCTGGCTATCTGCTTTCTTTGAGACAGGGAATATTATTGATCTTGGCCTCCAGGGCTCAGATAATTTTGAAAACCAAGAGTAACTGCAATCCATTTAGGGAAAACAAGTCTCCTCGTTCACTTCCTCCAAGGCAGCATGCTTAATAAGCAGTTCTTCACCGACTCCATTTGAGTCGTAAATGGCGAGTTTTGTTTGTTCATTTGTCCTTTGAAAAAAATCTGTTAAATGTCCCATTATGTCCTTTGGAGAACAGAGGCTTTTTCCTCTGCCCACTCTAAGATCTTAATACCAGCCGATTCAGATTTGAGTCATTTGTCAGGTTGCACTTCAATTTGATGTTCCCAGTGAATAGCCCTGTCCTTTATAGCAGAGCTCCCATCTCCCCCGGGCAGGGGATAGGAGATGGGCATGGGGAAGATGGTGTGCCTATTATAATCTGGAGCTGAGGGAGCAGAGGGAGGCGGGGAGGGGGACAGCAAGAGGAACCTGCTGTTCTTCTGGAGGCTGTGTGGGACTCCTTCAGGGAGGAGCAAGACAGACATGCATACGAGTTCCACAGTGTTTTCTGAGAGTACTTGTCGGGTGGGGGCTGAGCTCGATCCTGCTCCTTAGGAGCCTGTAAATCAAAAAAGGAAAGGTGGGAACAAGCAAATATATTTTGTGTCTTTAAACTTCAGAAAATACAGAAAAGAAATGACCCCTAATCCTGACACTCTGAGAGGCCTAATTAATTACCATTTTGGAATTGTTCCTTCCATATTTGTGTACACACACGCACTTAGACTCTAATACGGTTTTGTATCTTGTTTCTTCCAATTGCCATCAAGTCATAGCTCTTCTCCCATCTTATGAATGCATTGAAATGTAACTGCCTCACTCTCATTGGACATGTAGATTGTTTCGAGTGATTCACTGTTTTAAATTACATATTGATTGTCTTTGTACACAAATCATTTTCTGTGTTTAGGAGTTTTTTCCTTGGACTATATTCCCAGATATGTAATTTCAGGGTCAAAGGACAGCTATAGCTATACAGTGAGCATTCAAATTATTTTCATATACCCTCTTCCAGCAATTGTTAATTTGAAGAAGGGTAAAAGTGGCTAGATGCATGACAGTTGGTTGGGTTCCTCTCCTGACTCCCCGTTTGGAAACACACCAGCTGGGAGGGGCACACCTTCCCTGCATGCGTGGGTTCATGTAGAAGCCACCAGACAGAGACCAAGAGGGGCCTGTTCATGTTCATGTGTTCACTCTCTACTGAGCTGGCCCCCCTTTTCTTATATACTGATCCTTAATTGATGTAGCATCAGGAGAATTTGGTGGACAGTTGCTGTACAGGAGCAGTTTCAGCAGGTTCAGCCAGGTGGTGAGCGTCCAACACCATGAAGCATGCAGCACCTGGAACGGCCATCTCTAGGTGGCAGGATGGTGTAAGGCACATGTACCAGAACATCACAAGTGATCAGAAAAGCTGGTCACTCCCATTACTTACTTGTGTGGCTATACTGTCATTCTTAGGTGTGGTTAGAGTACTAAAGTTTTTTTGTTTTGTTTTTGTTTTATAGCATGGAGAGAAAACATGGATAAAGGAGCAGAATTTAATTGAGCTCAGGTATTTGTGGGATTGTCATGTTGAACAGAAAATAGACCTCCTGTGACTTTAGAGAGCAGAGATAGTGCTCAGAAGTAGAAGATGGTTGTTAAATATTCCCTTACCAATAATGGGGTACATTTTGGTTGGTTGAAGTGGATTTAATTAAAAGAAAGAACTTTCTAACAATTCACCTGTGTTAGTTATTATGAATTTTAAATGCTTTATAAAGCCCTTGGCACTGCCTGGCACATAGTAGACACTCAAAACACAGCTATTTTTATTTTTTTGTTTTAGTAAGTTAGTGGCAGAGTAGGAATTGGTAGCCATCTCTGTCTCTGTTTGGAGTTGTCTTTAAGTTTAGCAGTCATGTGAATTTCCTGGGGATCTTGTTAAGATGCAGATTCTGGTCCTGTAAGCCTGGCATGGGGCCTGGGAGTCTGCATTTCTGACAAGCTTCTGGATGGTGACTCGCTGTTGCTAAGGAGCACACTGAGTAGCAAGAGCAGACATAATTCTGAAAACCGCTTGGTTCTGGTTCCGTCTCGCTTGGGTCTTTATTCATTCTTTTGTCCTTGCAATGGTGTTTTTTTGAGCACCAGGTATTGATGTGCAAACACGACCCTGTTCCGCCTAGCATGACAGCGAGGAGCAGGGGGCAGTTGGAGCAGTGTGGCCAGAGCTGTGCTGGGGTGAACGCTGAACCAGGGGAGCATGTGGCTGGTGCCTGCAGGGAGCAGGAGGCCAAGGAGGAGCAGTTGCAAAGCCACCAGGAAGGAAGAGCGCAAGGGGCAGGACCAGGCAAGCAGAGTTCCAGACGGTGTTACTTAAGGAGTGAGGCAACAGCGGGCTTCCAGGGAGTCACATGACCTGCGCCCTTTGTCAGGGTGAGAGGGACAGCCAGCTTCAGTGTATGGAGACTGTCCAGGGAGCCCTGGGAGGTGTGGCGGCCCCTTCTGCAGCTGGTGGCTGGGCTGGAGGCAGAGCCCCGCTGCAGTGACGTGGTTCTTTCTGTCATCTTCTGTGTCTTCGAAAACTACTAAGTCACACGTGGCATTTGGGCCATTTATCTTTGTCCCCAACGTTTAGTTTTCTGATCATTGCTGAAAAATGAGTGTTTATTTTTAATTTCGATCAAGTCAAGCAGAGGTGAAGAGAAGTGAAAGTTAGTGTTTATCTCGGCGCCTCGAGTAATGGCGGGTTGTGGTTCTGAAATGCAGAAGGGCTTCAGAGCTGTTGCTGTCTCACCATGGAATGGTGAGTGTTAAGTTCCTTTGCTCAGCTAGATTTAGGGGAACTCTTCTCCTGGCCATAGGCAGCAGGGAGGGCCAGCTCCTCCTTTGTCCCTCACCCCGTGTGGATTTTACCTCCTAATCCAGAAGGTCTTTGAGGAACTTTCCTGGGCAATTTCTGAAGGCAGAAAAGCCACATTCAGGAGGTAAGAAGAACACTTTCTAGAAGCTTGGAGAACGACAGAGAGGACTTTCCACTCTCAATTTCTATGAAATCAACTTTTTAAGATTCTGCATGAGTGAGAGATCATGGAGCACCTGATTTGCTACCTGTATGCCGTTAACATTTCCCACTTGCCCACTTGTTTCCCTTCTTGTCAGTCCCACCTCCACTCAACCCCAGCTGCTGCTCTTATTTTGTCCTGGGTTAATTTTGTCTTGCTGTTGTTTTTATTTTATTGTTTTAAAAAGATGAGAGAGGCTAGCCAGGAGTGGTGATCCATACCAGTAATCCCAGCGGCTTGGGAGGCTGAGGCAGGAGGATTGCCTGTTCAAAATAGCTGTAGCAACTTAGCGAGGCCCTAAGCAACTCAGTGAGACCCTGTCTCTAAATAAAACATAGAAAAGGACTGGGGTGTGGCTCAGTGGTTGAGTGCCCCTGGGTTCAATCTCTCGTACCAAAAAAATAAAAAAGATGAGGCTACTTCCTACTTCTCAACATTTTATTTTAAAAAACTCAGATACAGCAAAATGAAAAGAATATTACAGTGAAGACCTGAGGTTCCCTCTCCTATTATATTATCGTTTCTCACTCATTCACCATCATCCATCTTATCTCTTTTTAAAATCAAATGTATTTTAATTGACACATAAAAATAAAAATTATAGATGTTACTAACGTGATGTTTTGGTACGTGTATACATAGCATAATATTTAAGTCAAGTTGTATGTATCTATTTCCTCAAACATTTAATATTTCTTCATAATGAAAACTTTCATGATCCTTGCTTCTAGTTTTATGATGTTCATTACTGCTATGTCCAGTCAGCCTCTTGCTCCTGTAGAATTGTACCTCAGTACCTACCCGCAAATCTCCTCCTTTCCTCCTCCCCTCTGCTCTCCAAGACTCTGCTAATCACTTTCCACTCTCAATTTCTATGAAATCAACTTTTTAAGATTCTGCATGAGTGAGAGATCATGGAGCACCTGATTTGCTACCTGTATGCCGTTAACATTTCCCACTTGTCCATTATCACTCCATTTTCTTTTTGATAAGTTTTTTTTTTGAAATTGCAAATATCAGTCTAAATACTTCAGCATGCATATATTTAAACTCTAGGTTTAGCTTCATGTTTATAGTTTATTTTTCTTTTAAGATCTTATTTGCAAACAGTGATATACAGACTGCATTTGCTCTGTTTTATAAATGTGTGTACCTGTGACCCAAACCTCATGAAGATCCCTTGTTTCCCTTCTTGTCAGTCCCACCTCCACTCAACCCCAGCTGCTGCTCTTATTTTGTCCTGGGTTAATTTTGTCTTGCTGTGGATTCATTTTGTCTATACTAGACCTTTATATAAATGGAAGCACACATCTTTTGTGTCCGCTTTTCTTCTGGTCAGCATGTTTTGGAGTTTGATCTGTGTTCTTACATGAGTCACCGGTTCTTTTTTATGCTAAGTGGAATTCCATCATATGAATACATGACACATTTGTGTATTTATTCTGCTTTGAATAGACATTGGGTAAAGGTAGTGTGAACATTCACGTACAAGTCTTTGGGTGGACATGCTCCCCCCCCCCCCACTGATTAAACCTGGAAGTAGAATTCCTGGGTTATAGTTTTATAAGGAATTGCCAGTACTTTTTCCGAAGTGGGTTAACATTTTTATGCTCTTGCCAACAAGTTTGATAGTCCTGGTTGGTCTGTATCACTTAGAATGTTTTTATAACAAGGAAAGAAGCCAGTAGAGAGAATGTTCCTCACTCCCCATATCTGTGAACTTTTATGCCTTAACAAGAACCTGGGCTCTGTATAATGCTTCCCAGGATAAACAGATGATTGAATGCTTGGATGTGAGTATGTTGGATGTATTTTGAACCTGAAAGGTTTCTATAAAGTGACTTTCTAAAGTCAGTTTGCTTTGTTTTGTTTTTCTTCTTCCAAAACAAGGTTTTTCCTCAAAAAGGGAAGGTTGAAAGAATTGAAGTTGGACTGGGAGAGTTATGGGTGTAATGGGCTGAGTGTAGAATGCATAAAATAAAATTGTGGAGATAGAACCGTAAGTAGCTCATGTATAGTGTGCCACTAGTGACCCAGTCCTCTCTAGTTTTAACACCTTCAGTGCAGAGCCAGCTACTTCATCCATGAGAGGAGGGTTTGAAGCAGCTTTGATTGACTGGGCTCCTTCCTGGAGTGGCTTCCTCTTCTTTTACTTTGATCTGGTTAATCCTACTGTTCCATAGCTGGGATTTTTGCTCTCCTGGAAAGCTGAGGTCTGACTTTCTGGAGAACTTTGTCCTGTCCTTTCCAGAAGATGCTAACGCAGAAGCTTTGGGTTTTGTACTTTTTTAAAGCATTTGAGGTTTATGTGGTCTTTATAAATATCTGTCCTTCATTTCCACAAGCATAAAGTTATCATCAGGCAAGCTTGGTACTCTCTCCTCATTAGTGATGAGGACTTTTTGTCAGCAGACTGACAGTATTGCTGGGACTGTCCATCTCAGATGTGTGACAGTCTAACAACAGCTTTATGCCCTGTGCTAAATAGGAGACATGATGCATAAGTTGGTACGGCACTTATTGCTTTTTTGCTATTTGATATGTTCAATTCCATCAATAGCCATTTTCCAAAATCTTGTTACTTTTATATAATCCAAAAGTGGATTTAGCAAAGGCAGAAATGGCAGCAGCACAACAGACAGCATATTCAATTTACAGCAGTGCAGACAGACCGTGCGAGGGCAGAGAAAGCCGACAGTGATTTCTTGGGGAATTTGTCCTTAAATTATGCTGATTCTAGGCAGCTGCATGTGATTGACAGAACCAGCACCTCTAACTTTGGCTAATTTTTATTTCTTGGCTTTGGCATTTGTTTCTGCCTTTTTTTGTTTGTTTTTTGCTCTGCATTTTAAAAAACAGACATCACCAGGCTATTTGTGCACATTCATGCTGCACACTTTTTTTGGGTTGCATTTTAAAACCATCCCATGCTTCATGCCATGTAGCTTCTAGCTAGCAAGGAGGACGAGGACACGATCAAAATTGGAGAGGATGACGAGAATAATTTCCAGAATGACCAGCATTTGGAGCAGAGTAAAGAGGTAGGAACATGGCAGTTAACTCCTTCTGCCATCTGCCCCACTCTTGTGCACAAGCCAGGCTTCGGTCTGGAGGGAGTCTAGTGGGTTTTCTGTTCATCCCTCCCATGTAGAGCCCCTACTGTGCTAGTGGGGAGCAGCTCTCTTCTATTTGAAGTTACAACCTGGGTGATGGAGTCCTTTGGGAAGCACCCGGGCTGTTATATAGTTGCAAATAAAAATGAGAGTTTTGGAATGGTAGGGCTTGCGGGGTGGGCCTGGAGAGAAGTTTGGAGAGCTAGCCCAGCCCATTCATTTTACGCACTGGACACTGACCTGTGAGGGGAGGTGCTTTATGAAGGACACAGAGTAACTAAGTGACAGAGTCATGTCTAGATTAAGACGAACTCTTGGATCATTTGATTGCAGTGTAAGGGTCACCAGTGGAGTGGAATGGCCCTCTGCAGTGTCTTGGAACCCAGAATGGTATGATTTGGGCATTAGGAGAATTTGACCCCCATCCACAAAGAATACTCTTCTAGCCACATTGCTCCCCAACATTTGGAGTGGACAGTATTCAAGGTTGAAAGGTTCTTGGAAGCTGAGATGTGGTGAGCAATAGCAGGCTGCAAGTTTGGCCTTTTGGTCAGTGTTCAAGTTTATGGAGTCATGAAAAGGAGAAAATGAACTACAGATAGTTTTGGAGAGCAAAGCAATTAAAATATGGGAGCTTTGGGGGACAGGGATACAGCTCAGTTAGTAGAGTGCTTGCCTCATCTGCACAAGGCCATGGATTCAATCCCTAGCACCACCACCACCAAAAAAAAAAAAAAAAGGATTTTGGGTCAGCCCTTATTTTGAGTCTGTGGTTCCATTGTCTCTGTGACCTTGGCTGGCCTTTGCTTGGCTGAGTTTCCTCAGCAATGAGGACAGTAACACTTCCTTTTAGGATTGTTATGACACTTAAATAGGCATGTAATAAATGACAATAACTGCTATTTTTATTATTGCATTCTAGACTTTTCCTTCTTTGGATTTTGCTTATTTGATAGATTTAATAACTAAAATGGTGGCAAACAAGACCTATAAATAACAGCTCATTTGTGTGGGTCTTGTCTTCCACTTAAAAAAACCTTAATCATTTTTCCAGTGTGAGAGATGGGGGTGATGGCTAGTGTGTATTTCACTAACAGTAATGAAGTCAAGAGGAGTTATTTATAGACCATAGAAGAAATTTACAGCTTTGACGAGGGGAGGAGGAATGCTAATTGTAGCACCTGAGACATGCCTGGAACAGGCTCCAGCTGGACGCCTCCTTGGTGCCACTCTGCTGGGACCCTCCCTGACCACGAAGGTGGTTCTGTAAATGACATCTCCGGGGGAATTAGGAACTCTCCACCTTCCTAATGAGACACTTCAGTACTGTGTTCATGAGTGAGAGTCTGTAAAGAGTAAGCCGGATTTCTGGCATATAATAAGGGACATAACGTCTCAAGAAGACTAATAATAAACATCCACAGTGTTGTTGAGGACACAGGTTCTGTGGAACCTCCTCCTAAGGAGGGGGCCATGGGGCAGGAGGACACTTGTGCAATGTGCACCTGTAGTGAGAGGACTTTTAACCTGACAGGGTTGGGTCGTCTCATCTCATTCTCCAGACCACTTTGGGAGGTAGCACGACGGCCCTCAGTTTGTAGACGAGGAAACTGAGCTGAGGAGAAGGGATGTAAACGGCTCCCTGCGTGTCTGCGTCTCCTCCTCTTCTCCCCTGTCCCGTTCCCCTTCCCTGTGCTCACTTGCGTTCACACCTGTGCTCTCCGTCTCCACGTTTTCTCATCCATGTGCCTCCTTCTCCACATTTCATTGTTTGACTAAATACTTATATTTGCAGATCACTGAGGACTATGCCAAATTAGGCAACAAAAATGGATATTTAAGACACATGGATTCCAATATTTTAGACTACGAAGGAGCCCACAAGCCTGTCTGCCCCAGAGACCAGAGCCAGGAAGCAGGGGAGCTCTTGGGTCTGCTTGCCCCTTTCTTGCACGAGAAGGCTGCATTGTCACTGGAATCCAGGTAGGACGGCCCGGGCCTGGCTTAAGGGGAGAAGGTGCTTGTTCTGCCCAGTGGATCTGGGTGATGGAGCCGGGCAGGGCAACTGAGAGCTCCTGAAGGGGCTGGAGGGATCTTGCCAGTCCTGCAATTAACTAATCAGGCTAGAGGCTGTGAGGGGCCCTCCTGTAAGCCCTTTGTGAAGAGGGAGAGAAGGCTTTCCTTGAGAATGGTTCCTCGGAGTCCCGGAAAGGGCCTCTTGACTGTTGGGAGAGGAATCAGCTCTGTCGAAACCTCCAGTTTCTACAATAGCTTGAAAGATACATTGTAGTTGTAAGTCTTCTGTTCTCTGTTGAACTTGAACTAAAATTCTCTTCTCATTATATCCGCTGGGAGTCATTCCTATGTGAGGAAATACTTCTGATAGTTTTCCTTAAACCAAAAAGGAGAAGCTGGTGTGTTGACACGTTCCATTGACCCCAGCAACTCAGCAGGCTGAGGTAGGAGGATCACAAGTTCTAGGCCAGCCACAGCAACTTAGCAAGAACCTGGCTCCAAATAAAGAGATTTTTTTTGAAAGGCTGAGAATAGAGATCAGTGGTAGAGCACCCTTGTGTTCAATCCCAAGTGTGCTCCCCACCCCCAGCAAACAAACAAACAAACAGAAAGAAACATTCAATACATTTGTACTTTTAAATTTTAAATTAATTCTTTACGAGCCATTTTCCCTATTTCATATTCTTTCTCATTCATCGTGACAGCTGCTTGGGCTTTGGAGCCAGAAAGAGCTGTGCCTTCATTGCTCAGTGCCTCAGTGTCTCCAACTGACTCTTCAGGTAGATTAAGTGAAATGGCTGGCATGTAGAGTGTGTTGAGTGGAAGTTTCTAGTTCTCTTCTGGTACAGCTAGAGAAATGGAATCAGTAACTGCTGCCTGTGGACTTTGGCAAGAGCCAGGCATCCTAGTAGTTCTGATGTCACTGGGGAGCCGAGCTCTACGGACTTCTCTTCAGTGGACAAGAGGGCTGCAGTGTTCTGTTTTGTGCTCGGCAAAGCTGCCCTCCCTACTCACTGCCGTCTTAACATTGCCTAGCGTGAGGCCTCCTGGGGGACATGCCCAGTGGCTATTCTGGTTTATAGGATAGTGAGGTTACCAGAGCTGGTACTTGAGAAATAGAGCATTTTATAAGCACCAGGCTTGGCATCAGAATTAAGAGATACTGCTGTCTCTGAGGACCACAGGAATACTCTTGGGCAGAGGCGGATGGGAAGGGTGCTCCTTGCCCCAGGGGTCAGGAGATCTTCAGCCCCATCCAAAGATCAGGCAAGCACGGGGGCCCCACCCGGTGAGCCGGCACTGTAAGCAGGCTGGCAGCGCCTGCGCTCAGTTACCTGCTCCTTCCCTGGCACCCTTTTAGGTCTGTCTGTTCCGTAGGCTTCCAGGCCCTGGCTGGTCAGTACTGGTGTTAACGGCTTTCTTTGTGCCAGTGCAAATCCACTGCCCCACTCATCGTTACTGCTCACTGTTTTTCACCTCACCAGTGACCCTGACAGTAGAGCTACGGTTCCAAGGGCCCTGCTGACGTCCTGAGCTGCACACACTCTCTGCCAGGCCCCTCATGCCAGCTTTACGTGCTCCTGTCAGTGATCTTTTTATAAAGATAAGAGCTGAAACCTGGGGACTTGATATTTCTCTAGCTAGTTAGTGGCAGAGCCATTAAAGCATTTTCTGGGGAGATACTCAGTATTCTTACTGGTAGGGCAAATACCAGTTTTCTGCCTAGAAATTCCTCCCAATAGGGAGGTGTTTCACTGCACTGGAAAAAACAGTGGGAGTGGGATGGGCCTGGGCCCCTGTCAGCTGCACCATTCAGATCTCGTGCCGTCTCTCCCACCTCAGTTTCTTCATCAGTACTACAGTGTGTTGGGGGCTGGTGCTTCTTTACCCCATGGGCTGAAGGAGTGCTGCTGGCTGCTGCTGCCATTCCCCACCCCGAGACCTAGGTTCACATTGACCTGTTGCATCCCAGCCCTCCTCAAGGGCTCGACTGGCCAGGTACTTGTGTTACACACATTCATAGGACTTGCCATGTTTCATATTTATTCTCACTTGTTCCAGGGTGAGTACTCGGCATGGCACAGTCAGGCTGGTTTGCAGCTTTTCTTCCCTCTTTTCCCACCCTTCCCTGACTGATGACCGTGCTGTTTATGTCATGGAGAAGATAGCAACAGTTCAGTTCAAACCCTTGCTTGCCTCTGGAGGTGCAAACTCTGTCTTCCCTACTGTGGGAGTAGAAGAAGAGTCCCTGCTCCTAGTCACACTACCAGCTCTCCCCTTGTGGTTTAATTCCTGTCCTCTCTGAGTCCTCTCTCTTTTCTGAATCATTCATTGTTTTCCTCTCATTGAACCATTTTCCAGAAGCATAAGACATGCCTTGACATCAGACATTTGGGAAAAGTACTCCCTGTGCCCTGATTTTCATCCATTCTAGTGACTATACCATTTTTTTAAATTTCCGTATTTCATTCAAGCCAAGGTATCTCGAAGAAACGTCTGTGTTCACCACGTGTGTGTTCTTCCTCCATTTGCTGTCTGTCCCATCATAAGTGCTTTCATACCCTCAGTCCACTTATCAAGGTCAGCAATGATTTCCAGACTGTAAGATCTGGGCTCAGAGGTTGCTTGTCCGCAGGAACCAGCCCTCTCCCTGGCCTTCTGTTTTCCTTCTGCCCACGGCGCTTCCTCAGACTCCCGTGTTGGAAAACATCAGTGTGTCCCAGAGCTGCATTCTCAGCCCCTTCTTTTCCCCATCTCTCCTCCTGTTACCCAGAACACGCAGGGCTTCTGCCCTTGGCATCTTCCCCTGCCACAAAACCCAGTCAGTGTTCCCATCCGCTTCTTCCCTGTTCCTCTTCATGTCTGTTAATAGCATTGCTATCTACTTAATTGCTGTAGGCAAGAGTGTAGCTTCCTCCAGCCCCAAATCCATCAGCA
This sequence comes from Ictidomys tridecemlineatus, assembly GCF_052094955.1. Lineage (NCBI taxonomy): Eukaryota > Metazoa > Chordata > Mammalia > Rodentia > Sciuridae > Ictidomys > Ictidomys tridecemlineatus. Next base: position 196,457,512 of record NC_135480.1, on the reverse strand, counting down.
AGTCCTCCTAGGTCCATTTTAAGATGAGCTGTATTCCTAGTTCAACCACTTCGTCTCCCCACACCTACCTTTGTCCAAGCTGCTGTCATCTCCTGCTTGGGCTCCCCAGCTGCACACCTCCTTGCCTGTAGCCACTTCTATAGCCACCTCTGCCCCTCCATAGTCCTCCACAGAGCAGCGAGAGCTTTTAGAAACCTAGATCAGATCATGTCTCTTCCGTTCTTAAAACTCTCCAGTGGGTCTCTGTTGCCCCTGGAGGTAGATAGGAGATTCTCAGCTGCCTCTCTGTTCCTCTGCCTTCGTCACTCACTCTAGTTCACTGGGCCCCGGACTCCCAGCTGAACCCTGTTTCCGTTCCACATCCATCCAGGCTTGTTCTCACCAACAGGCCTTATGACAGCTGTTCCCTCTACCTGGAGTGCCCTATGCCTGGTGTGGAGGCCTGGCCGTGTCTTGGCTGGGTGTCAGTTCTGTAGAGTGGCCTTCTCGACCAGTCCATCCAAAGGGCATCCCTGTTTCTCTGCTTTACCTTCAGATTCACTCCTCCTGCCTTCTTCCCTTCTAGTCATGGTACTTTTCATCCCTTCCTGTCTTCCTTAGTTCTGGTGTGTGTGTCAGAGTATGTCTGTCTCGTCCCTAATGACAGGTAAGCTCTGTTTCTCTTTTACCATGTGTAACTGATGCCTTGCGTGTCAGATGAAGAGTACTCAGTAAATGTTTGAATAAACTTTCAGACAATTAAAAGCTTAACATCATAGCAGAAGGTGAGTCTAGAAAACTGGAGACTGTTGGTGCTTCTTGGGAGTCAGAAAGTTCTGTGTTCTAATATTTTGCTACAGGATCCTCAATCTTTGTGAGCCCATTTCTTCACCTATAAAATGTGGTTACTGATAGTTCCTGCCTCAGTCAGGATGAGGATCAGTGTGTTTAAAGGATCTGGAGCATGGCAAGAGCTTAGTGAGGTCGGTGCCTTGTTTTACATCATCTGCATGGCACTTGTGCTCAGGAAGGCAGAGAAGCGTGGGCCTCTGACAGGACCCTTGGACTGAACTGTTCTAGAGGTCCTGATTCCAGTGACAGCTTAATGAATCTGCGGTTCAGATTCCCAGCAAAGTAGTACTTGAAATGTTTTTGTCTAATAGCAGCACTGCTTTCGTATATTGTAACGGCCTCTTTGCACCTTTTACTACCCATTTGTAAAGTCTTTTTTTTGGGGTTTTATTGCGTGTTGTTTGGTGGTGAGTAATGGTCCTCCTTTGGTTAGCTGAATTGCAATTGTCATTATTTCTTATTTGTATTAAAGGAAAGGAAAGGAAAGGAAAATCAGTTTAACATCTCCTGATGCTTGGAGTACCAGAAATATTTTTAAACTCTGGGCTTATTGTAGTTTAAGATGGTTTGTATATCTAGGTTCTTCCTGTTAGAAAAGAGTAATGTGCTATACATTTTAGGTTTCCCCCCCTTGCTTTATTTATTTATTTTTGTTCATTTCAGTGTGCTGTAACTGTTTAATTTGAATTTAGTTAACTTGGCCCCTGATCTAGATCATGGGAATTCAGCTATGAGGAGAGCCTTATCCCTGCCTTCAAGGACCCAGTGAGGAAGATAATGGGTGCCTGTCATTTCTAGTGGGAGTGAAGGTCCAAGGGAGTGAAGACCAGCAAGTATTAAAGGCATTGGTAGGGCCTGGCTTGTCTACGAGTTTTGCTGAAACTGGCAGGATGGAGAAACCAAGGAAGAAGAATAAGAAGTAATATAGTGAAGGCCCATCCTGTTTCCTTCTCTTGCCAGCTGCATGCCCGCACCTTGGAGCCACCTCTCCATTCCCTTCCTCCACAGTTCCCTACCTCAGTCTCATCCCTCCCTCTTCTCTTAGGACTCTCTTGTCTTCCATATTTGCACATTCTTATTTGGAAGTCTTCAGATTGCCATGTGATTTCCATTTTCTTGGGTGTGAATTCTCTCTCAGGGTTGTCTCTTGTAGTGATGGCTTTCCTGTGCAAGCTCAGGTTGCCTGTACAGGCAGCACCCGGCTTTCCTCTTCCTGCGTGTGGGCTTGAGGTGCCTCGGCTTGGTCTTGCAGGGTCTTACTAAGGGCCCTGGGCATTTGCCTGGTTCTCGCTTCATCATGCAAGTTGCATTCCTGGCTCCAATGCTTTCTGCACCATCCTAGCCCCCTTTTCAGGCTTTGCTTCCTCTGTTTCTAATCTCCATTTTTTAAAATCCTGATTTTGAGCCCTGAATTGCATCTTGAAAAATTCTTTTATTCTTTTTTGCTGTTGGTTCTGCAGTCACCCTGGAGTAGAAGGAACTCCTATGTGCTCACTCCACCATTTTGACAGGAAATCTGTCCTTTACCCATCAACTAGTCATCTTTCCAAACACACGTGTGAGCAGCCACCGCACCGCAGGCCTTTCAGAGGCCCCCTTGCTTATCATCTTGTCCATTCCTAGACTGCTCCAGCACCCCCACCCCTGGATGGACTCTCCTGGACTTTAGAAGCCCCCTCCGACATTGTCCCCACACCCTGAGTGGACTTTACAGTGACTTTCCCTTGCTAAACACCTGCCTCTAACACCAATCTAAGTCCCTACTGTGGTTTTGTATGTCAAGGGTCTGTTACAGTGGCTGGAACAAGAAACACAAAGGAGGCTTCTTAAACCGCTGCATGCCGGTGCCATTCCAGGTGTTCTTCAGGATAGCTAAATTTTGGTTTCCTGGAAAGCAGACCCTGGGATATGGACTTGGGTACAACTGATTTGGTTGGGATATGGCACCAGGGAGCTGAAATGAGAGCTCAGGGAGAGTGAGACAGGATTGAAATCCTACCCAGGAAAGGTACATTAGTGATCTGGTGACTGCTGGGCAGTGGGGGCCCATCCTACTGGGCATCTTCCCAAGGGACAGTATGACCTGTGTTGTACCTCTGAAGGATGGAGCCTGGGTCACGGGTTCTCTGCCCCATGGGTTGAGGGTCTCCCAGAGGTGTCAGCCATCCCACACTGCCTTGCTGGCTGGCTCAGAGGTTTCAGAAAGAGCCCCAGAGGGCACTCAAGATGGGACTGCCTATGTCCACAGGAACTGCTCACACAGTTGCCACTGAATCAGAGGTGGGCCAAGGACACTGGCAAGGGGTATGGAAAGCATCTGCCAACCAGACACTACACTGCTTTGTCCTCATAGCTATCCTATGGAGAGACACTCAGTCTTCCTTTCAAAAAACCATGAAGTTAGAATTCGAAACCATTTTATTTTGTGGGTATATGATTCTGGGGATCGAACCTGGGGCCTCACCCATGCTAAGCAAAGTTCTACCACTGAGTTATGCCTCCAGCTCCTGAAGCCATTTTTATCCGCCTTCAAAGGCAAGGTACTTTCTAACCTGTATCTGTACCTGTGTGCATGTCAGTGAAACGTCCCTTCATTAATATCTGTTCCTTGAGTATCTATTTGCACCAAGATGGATCAGGTCACCCATAGACCAGCCAGGCTGGTAAGATTCATCCAAAGCCACATATGCCTTTGGCTGTAAGAATGGAGTCAGGGCTGTGGGGTGGGGCTGGGAACCCTGTATATGGGGAGGGTGGGGCACCTTATGATCCGACCTGGGCCCAGTCTGCTCACTTGCCGTGTACCTCATGTCTTACCCATGAGTTAGATGTTGTCATGTCTGTCTTATTTGGGTGTTGTCATGTTATACGGGATAAATGCTTGGTGTGGTCCCTGGCATATTTGGGGACTCACTGTATTTCATGTAGGCAGAATCTGGGTAGGAGTCAGTGGGGGAAACTTGGGAAGGTGGGTAGGGGCCAAGGTGTAGCAGGAAGCTTATTTCTCCCACTTCCTTTCCTTTGGAGAAACAGGCCAGACCTTCTGAAAATGCTAGGTGACTTGCTTTTGGAACGAATATGCTTGGCAGAGCAGGAAGTTTCTGGAAAACACCTTGATGGTAAAACTGAGAAGACACTTCAGCAAGTGGCCATTCAGCAAAGAGGTGAACTTGAACCTTTCGTCCAAGCCAGCTCATTCTCCAAGCCACATGATGAACAGAAATTGACTTGGGATCAGCTGGCAAAGACAGGCGAAGTGGCCAAGGTGGAGCTCAAGGATGCCTCAGTGCAGACTGTGGCCAAGGAGGATGACCTGCTTGGGTTCCGACGAGGAGGAGAGAAGCCATCTGGCACCATATTGAATGCTGAGCCCCAGCCAGAGACCTGGTGCCAGCCGCCAGGGCACCAGGCCACTCCCCTCTCCGGCCCCTGTGCTAGCCACAAAGTAAGTTTGTGCAAACATTAATTATGATTTACTTTATACAAACAAAAACTTGAAAGATTACTTCCATTTTCCTGTTTTTGTGAAGAGACGATCTGGTATCTCCCCCTGCTTGGGCCGCTCCTGGCCTACACCTGGAGGCCTGGGTCCTCCTTAGTGTTCCCATCTTCCCTCTCTCCCGCCATCCCCACCCCCATCTCTCCTGTACCCCCGCACTATCTCATTTATCTGTATAGCATGGCATTTTGGTGTTTTCCTCAGAAAAATCCCACAGGGAATCACAGGCGCACGTCTGTCCGAGGCGTTCTCTTTCATACCATTTCACATGTCTTCTTAGAGTGGGTGCATGAGAGTCCACTGTGAGGACACTTTCCCCCATGGACATTTCCTTTTATAGGATGCAGTGAAGTTGTAGTACTCCAAATTTGAGTAAGGATGAGAACTGGCTTTTATTTTGAGGACTTTTATAGGAGAGGTGTTGTTCTGAGAGCTTTCTCTATTGAAGCCAGGTTCTGAGTGCCCAGGTGTGGCAGTGCTTAAGGGCTGAGCTGAGGTTTACACTGTGTCTGACTGCACAGCCAAACCCCCTCCCTGGTCAAGCTACTTGGCAGCCATGGTGGCTTGAAATGGTGGGGTCTGGTTTGATGAGCAGGTCTCTAAATGTTGGTTTCCCTTCTACTTAGGGACTCTCCCTGAGCTTCTCTGAAGATTAGTCAGCTATGCCAGATTGTTCAGAATCAGACTTTCTTGGCAATGTTCTATTGGACAGCAGCCCCCGTGGGAGAAGGTTGGGGTTGAGAATCCCTGTAGCATGGAGATGTGTTCTGGTAGAGAGGGAAATAGGTCGGGTTTCTATTAGAGCTCCAGTGTAGACTGCTGTATTCTTACTTCTGACGGATGTTTTGTAGCAGAGAAATCCACTGTACACAGTGCTTCATAGCATCAGAATGGAGAATTAAGTTTATTTTCTGACCACTAAATTACTGCTTTTGTGCATACCAAAGAGAGTTAGATATATCATTAGCAAAATTGCTTTTGATTGTTTTAAATTATGCACCAAAACTGTAATTTCTAGAAAAGGGTTTTCTAAAGATATCAGTAGAGACCAAAAAAAAAAAAAAAAAACAAAAAAAAACCAACCTACTGCCATTATATTAATGGTACTCAAAATGCAAATTTGTGCAATTTGGCTAGAATAGAAATGCTCTTACCTGCCCCAGCTCCTTTGGTTTGTACCTGCATATTAGGAAAATGAGGTAGTTTTTTTTGTTTTGTTGTTTTTCATTTGCTTTCTTTCTATTGTGTGGGAGATGCCATCCTGTGTTCAGGAAAATTGGATAATTAAATGGACTTAATTTCCCCAAATACATTAAATATTTTTTTTTTTAGTTTGAAATTATACTTCTTGCTTTTATTTTCAAAAGGAGGGAAACTGTTTATTTTTGTCATCTGCTATATATACCAGGGATTGTGCCAAATTCTGTTTCATCTTGTTTTATCTACTCACAAGGGCGTGAGTTTGGTATCACGCACATTTTACTTATGAAGAAATGTTGGCATCATAAGGTCCAGAAAACCGTGCAGAGTGACTCAGCGGGCAGGTGGGGTGAGAGGCTGTGAGCTCGTCGGCTCATAGAGGCCGCAGAGCTGCATCACACACCTGCGTTCCTCCTGTCACCATCGTGGCTTCAGGGTATGCATAGAAACGCTAGTGATTTTCTTTGTGACTTTGGTGGCCACAAAATTGATAATCCCATGGCTTAGGCCAAACTCTGTTTTCCTGTTATGAGGAGCATCATGGTAGCCGAGGCCGACCGAGACTGGTGTCCTCCTGGTTGTTCAGTCAGGGCTGAGTGGGTGTGCTTTATGGGCATGCCTCCCTGTGTTTGCATTGAGCTTGGCCACTTACCTGGTTGAGTTTTGGGGTGGGAAGTCACCTGACCTCTCTCAGTGGCTGGAATGGGACAGTGTGACCTAGACCCTGGGGCTGGCCTGGTGGCAGAGTGAGGCAAGGTGTTGCACATGCCTAGGGCTGCACTTTGTACCTGGTAGGAGCCCACAGTGCCTGGGCTCCTGTCCTCTTTCATTCCCAAGTAAGAAGTTCCAGTATGTCATGGCTATTTAGGTGGAAGGTGGGACTGTGTTTGGAGTCCATAAGTAGCACTCTTTGTGGCACTCCTTTAGGCCTGGCATTAGGTTGACTGATGCCATCTTCCAGTCTGAGAGTGGCTTTAGCATTTGTGTACTTGAAGATATCTTTTCTGCTGCCACATGACACACAGATTTGGAACCAAAAATAGAGATTGGTGGAGACAAATGACTGGTATTTTCTGACCATTGTTGTTGAGGCAACAGCCTCCTCCCAAGTGGTCCCCTCACCTCCTCTGTCTTCTTTCCTGGAATGCCAGATGGAAAGCATCTCACTTCCTGAGCGCTGGGGACTGAAGAGCTGATTTGAGCCTGATCATTGTACCTTCTTGTGGTTTGACATTGGACAAACATAGGTGTTTGGTATTTCAGCTGTTCATCTGGAAAATAGGCAGGATGCCTTCTATTCTCCCATGAGCTCTGAGAATGCAGCGCTTACTTGAGGGGCATGGGAGACTGTTTGAAAGCATTTTACACCCCAGAGTGTGCAAGAAGAAGGGCCCCTACTGTTCCTTCTTCCCGAAGGACTTTGGTGATTTCTTCATACCTCAGGTGCCAAATGTTTCCTTTTAAATTTTTGAGTACCTTCTTTTTCACCATTTAAAAAATTTAACAACTTTATTGAGATATAATTCACATATATCATATAATTTATATATCATCCATTTAAAGTGTACATTTCAGGGGCTGAGGTTGTGGCTCATCAGTAGAGCATTCATCTGGCACATGTGAGGCACTGGGTTCGATCTCAGCACCACTTAAAAATAAAATAAAGTCCACCTACAACTAAAAAAAAAAGATTCTAAAAAAAATAAAGTGTACATTTCAGTGGTTTTTTTTTTAAACAAATGAACAGTTTATTAGGAATTAAATAAGGGTATCAATGATTTTTAAGTCTATTCAGAGTTGTATAACTATTACTAATCAATGCTAGATTTTTTGGGGGGAGGGTACAAGAGATTGAACCCAGGGGCACTTGACCACTGAGCCACATCCCCAGCCCTATTTTTTGGTATTTTATTTAGGACAGGATCTCACTAAGTTGAGGCTGGCTTTGAACTTGTAATCCTCCTGCTCAGCCTCCCGAGCCATTGGGATTACGGATGTGCGCCACTGTGCCTGGCTGCATGCTAGATTTTTGTCAACCTGAAAAGAAACCCTGTACTCATTACCAGCCACGCCCAATCCTAGGTAACCACTGACTCTAGGTCCACCTGTTCTAGACATTGCATATGGATGGGATCATGCACTATGTGGCTTCTTCCACTTAGCATAATGTTTCCAGGGTCATTCATGCTGAAGCATGGATCAGTACTTAATTTATTTTTGTTGCCAGGTAGTATTCTAATATATGGTCGTGCCACATTTTATTAATCTATTTATCAGTTGATGCAATCTGAGCTGTTTCTGCTTCCTGGACATTAGGAATGATGTTGCTCTTCATGTACAGATTCTTGTGTGACATATGTTTTCATTTCTCCTGGGTGTCTTCTTAGTGGTAGAATTGATGGGTCACATGGTAACTCCTTCTTTAACTTCTTAAAGAACTGCTGGGCCTTTTTCTGAGCAACCCCATCCATTTTATATTCTTCCTAGCAGTGTGTGAGGGTTCCAGTTTCTGGGTTCTCACCAACACTGGTTATCTTTTTTATTATAACCATCTTAATGGATATGAAGTGATGGTGTTTTATTATGATTTCATTTACGTGTCTCTGATGACTCATGATGTCGAGAATATTTTCATGAGTTTATTAGTTAGCTGTATGACATTTTTGGAGAAATATCTATTGGGTCTTTTGCCCATCTTTTTTTAAAAATTAAATTATTTATTTATTCTAATTATACATGATGGCAGAATGCAATTCATTTCATATTACATATACATTCGTGTCTTCATACATGTATTTAGGGTAACTCATTCCACCATCATTCCAGTCTGAGAGTGGCTTTAGCATTTGTGCACTTGAAGACATATTTTCTGGAATGGTTAACTCATTCCACCATCATTCCTACCCCCTTGCCCTATCTAAAGTTCCTCCATTCCTCCCATCCCCCAGTCCCATCGCCATTATGAATCAGCATCCTCATATCAAAAAAAACATCCTGCCTTTGTTTTTTTGGGATTGGCTTACATTACTTAGCATTATATTTTCCAGCTCTATCCATTTACCTGCAAATGCCATGATTTTATTCTCTTTTAATGCTGAGTAATGTTCCATTATGTATGTATGCCAAAGTTTCCCTGTCCATCATCTACTGAAGGGCATCTGGGTTTGTTCCACTATTTAGCTCTTGTGCTACTATAAACATTGATATGTTTTTCCCATCTTTTAATTGAGCTTTTTTTTTTTTTTTTTTTAACTGAGTTATGTTAGTTCTTCATGTATTTTAGACTCAAATTCCTCTCGCAGCTTTTGGGAATGTTAAAATTCCCCACTTGAAAGATACCTCATTGGGCCTCTGCAGTTATAGTTTGTATGTACAGTCCACAGTGTTGAGAGCCTACCATGAACTAGTTCTTGTGCTGGAAGCTGGGGACCAAGATATGTGCAGCCTGGAGCTTATAGGCCGGTGCAGAAGATAGTGAACATGAAATCATAATGAGACTACTCATTTCCTCCGAGGAGAATTATAGGGGACACTGACTGTATAACAGAGAGGCTCAGCTTGGTCTTGGAAATCAAGGTTCTCTTGAGGAAGGCACGTTGAGCTGAGTGCTGATGAATGATTTTAGGGTAAGTGGAGGAAGTGGGTATGGGCAAGAGTGAGCATTCTAGACAAAGGAGTCATTGTAGGCTACGGCCCTGGGGTGCAAGGGGAATGTGCATTTTGAACAATCGACAGAGGTCAGTGTGGCTGAAGAGTGGGGTAGAGTGGGAGATGGGTAATGATGCAGACTGCAGGTTCTGCAGGATTTGCAGGCTGTGGTATGGACTTGGACCTTTGTCGTAAGAGAACCGAGAAGCAATTACAGTAGTTTTAAGCAGAAGACTAGCAGGCTTGTCTTTTTGCTGCAACATGAAGAGTGGATAGAGAGAGCAAAGGTAAACGCAGGAGACCATTCAGGACACCCAGGCTGTGGCCCAGGAAAGCTAGTGGTGGAAGTGGAGGCTGGGAAGAGTTGAAAGAGTTGAGGGAAACGGAGTTGCTGGAATTTTCTGAACCCCGTGAGTGAAGAAAGTGCATGATGAGAATAAAGAGATGCTTCAAAATGATGCCAGGTGTCTGGATTGTGCAGTAAGTGGACGGTCATGTGATTTACCAAGACAGACAGTAAGACAGTGGCATAGACCTGGGAACACAGTGTAGTGGAAGTGAAGAGTTGAATTTTCAGTTGACCCTGGACAGCTTGTAAGGCATTGCAAATGAAGATGCCCAGGATGAGCAGTTTGGGAGCTCCCAGCTGGAGACTCAGTAGCCCCTGGCATAAGGGGTTGTTCTGGTGGCCCAGCAGTAGGGGGAAGGCAGATTGGCTTACACTAGGAGTGGGCGAGAAAGAGGAAATAGGGTTTAAAAAAAAAAAAAAAAGTTTTCCAGAAGATTGTGTTAGAAAAAGAACTGCCACACGTGGAGCATCTGGGTCATCTGGGAGACAGTGGGCCCTGCCTGAGAGGGTGTTGGGGAAGCTTGACATAGATACCGTTATAGGATCCAGAAGTCTGGGCAGCCAGTTGGAAACTACTTTATAGAATTAGCATGAGGATGTCAACCATGCAACCAAAGGAAGTGCATTTGTCGTGTACTCATTGTTGTGTGTGTGTGTGTGTTTTTTTTTTTTCCCCAGGATACTAAGAAGTCCCGCTTGCCCATCCTCATAAAACCATCCCGGTCATTAGGAAATATGTATCATCTCCCCGCCACCCAGGGGGTGATAGCTCGGCTACAGGGCCAGATCCTAGAGCTGCAGGGGGAGCTGAAGGAGTTTAAAACTCGCAATAAGCAACTGCACCAGAAGTTGATTCTGGCTGAGGCAATGATGGAGGGGAGGCCAATGCCTGACCCGATGCTGCTGAATGGTAAGCACCAGGAGAAGCACCTTCTCCATGAACCAGATGGCCCGGAGAGCTACCTGAAGTGTCCACCTTGTTGTTTAGTATAAATTTCATGATTTGCAGTGACTATTCTTAACTCTTGACAAATATATAATGGAGGAAAACAATACAGAAGATAAATCTATTGCTTTCTTTTTATCCTGGAATCTGGGTAAACAGGATTTGTAGTGCTCTTAGGTCTTGGGTTTCTGCTGCCTTCACTTGGAGTTGTGTGCAGGTGCCCAGTTGTGCTATGTGTTGAAGCTGGGCATCTTGGCCTGGCTCTGTCTTTGGAAGCCATAGGCATACAAAATAGGAAAGTGAATGTCCCCTTTAGAGGATTCTCTGGACTCTCCAGGCCATCTTGGAGCAGATTTGGAACCCTAGTGACCTCGTATCTTTGTCTAGAAGAGACCTACCTCCTCACTCACTTTGAATCTGCTGCCTCTGGTCTCCTGGGTGCCATTGCGGGGCTGGGGAAGAGTCCCTGGGTTAAAAATGTGCCTAATGTTCAGTATCCAGAGACTTGGAGGAAGCACTTTAGGTGCCCTCTGGGAATCTAAGGATGCTGGGAGTCCTCTTGCAGAAGGGTAAGGTCAGCACATAAGTAGCGTTTTACATCACTGCCTCAGGATCTGTGTGAGTCTACGTAAGTACCCAGTGAGGTAGGGAGCGAAGAGAGCATGACACCTCAGAAAGTGAGTAGAGAGAGGTTAGCTGTGTCAGACATTCCTAGTAGGGTGCCTCAGACAAGGATCAAGGGTGGACCTTGGGATTTGACATCAGGGGCTTTAAAGAGCTGTTTCTATGGAATGTGTGGGTCTTGATTGGCCTGGATTACCATGGAGAATGGAGGAGAAATGTTGACACCAAGAACAGACACCTCTGGGAGATTGCACTGTCAAGAGACACAGAGAAATAGGGAAGCCAGGAGCCAAATTATCAGTAAATCTCCAGGGATCTGGTAAACCAGCAGATGACCAAGGATGGCTACAGTAAGGTAAGATTAGCAGCATGGTCTGGCAACATGAGCTTTGAAGTTGGAGTTTTGGGGGGAAGAGACAGAATGATCTGGAAGTGGCAGTGAAAAGCAGAAGTACTTACGTACTTCTAGATCCGTGGTACAGAGATGGGTGAATAATTTACTACAGGGAAGCCTGCAGAAGAAACAGTGTCCTCAGGGACAGCCTGGGCCACTTAGCATAAATGGGTGAGATGAATTTTCAGAGAAAAGATTGATGGTCTTTGCCAAGAAGGGTGTGAGACCAGGGGAAGATCGTGTCCAATCAGGGGATTCTCAGAGATGGGTCGGAGAGGTGTTGGAGGCTTGGATTTCCTGTGGTGCTAATAAAATGAGCACCTGCTGTTTGTTGAGCCCTGCTATGTATAATAAGTACACAAGCCAACTGAATCCTCCCAACAGTGTCTCTTTCTTAAGTGGAGGCAGCAGTTTCAGAGAGAAGTGCCTTGTCTACAGTCCCACAGTTAATAGCTTTCGGAATTGGATGCCAAGCAGCCTGCCTGCATTCAAAGTCTGCATTCTTTCCTCTTTCTTGAAGCCTAGTCTATGATACTTCTGTAGATTTTATAATCTGCAGCCAGAGATGTCTTACATTAGGTTCTCTCTTGGATTTTCCACAGTTGAAGTTTCAAGGAAGGTTGGCTTGGGCAGAATTGTTCTTCCCTCCTTCCTTTCCTACCTTCTGTCAATCCGTTCTTTCACCATCTAGGCATCTGTTCATGCATGCAATGAGTAGTCCTCAGCACCTGCTGTGTCCCCAGCCCCTCACACTAGTAGGAGCTGTGACTCAGATGCAACCTCTGCCTTCTGGGAGCATCCTGTCAAGTTGGGGTGGGGGCAGCTGCAGATAATTAGTACTGTGCAGGGATGTGGGGGCTACAGAAAGGTTTTTTTCCTTTCTTGCTGAGATATTAGGGGTCTCAACCAGATGCTGCTCAGGTTGTTTCCCAAAAGACCCTGGGGCCTCTCTCTGTGAAAAGTGGGCATGAGTTGATGGAATTCATTTTCTCACTCATAGTTTTTTGAGAGCCTGGACTTAAACCATTTCAGACAAGCCGCAGTATATTTATGCTTTTTATGTCCTGTTATGGCAGCTCAATAGATTAATTTTATCTTATAAATTGCATTTTGCCTCCCCAGTGTTTTTATTTTCCCTGTTGTATCTTTGTGTTCTTCTCAGTTGCTTGGCCAAGTTTCAAGTCTGTCGTTTTATTTTTCTTTCTCTTTGCCAGTGCCTGCAGCTCAGCCCCTTGTGGGACCAGCCTACCAGCAGAGCCCAGGAGAACAGATGGGAACCACAGCCATGCCCTCTGCTCACAAAGACAGGGAGGTGGATGACAACCAGCAGACAAGCCTCAGGACGGGTCAGAACTCAGCCCTGTGTGCATTAGGCAGCTACTGGGTGCCAGGCTAGGCCCATAACAACCATCTCAGCGCATTAGCATCGCTCCCGTCTGACACAGGGGACTCTAGCCCACGTCTGTCACCCAGGTGCCAAGCGGGTGGAAGAGCTCATGGTCCATTTGACAGGCCCTGTGTCAGGCAGTGTGTGGGCTCTGGTGGCTGAGCCTGAGCAGACACGCTGCCTGTTTTCAAGGTGCCTCAAAAGCCAGGGCCGGTCAACACAGCAGCCTGTGAGTGTTCAGTGTGGTGCTGCCGTTTGGAGGTGTGCACAGAGTCGGTCAGTGGGAACATGTAGAGTTGTGAGTGAGGTCACTGTCAAGTTCTATGTCCTTTATAAAAAATTAGAAAGTATTACTAGTGTACAGGTAAATACAAAGGATCATAAAGCATATACCTGCCTTCCCATTAACCAGAATGAGCGAATCCTTATTTTTTTCCTTTTAACTTAGATCTTTTTCATTTAACTTAGATCCCCTTTGTTAAAAAACAAATAGTATTATTCTGGATCTCCTTCAATCTGTGAGAAGTAATGACCATGAGGCATAGTAAATCCGTCATAGGATGGCCATGGGAACACCAGTCTCTGGAGAAAGGCCGTGCTGTGGCCCTGGTCCTGTTGGCCAGAAGTCAGGGCAGTGAATGAATGGTCACATGCTCCTGGGTGTCCTGGGCTTTGAGAAGAAAAGTACTTTACCAGGCAATATTACTACTACTTAGTTCAATTGTGGAAAGTTCTAGAACTACAATATTTTTTATTATACAAATGAATGGTTCTGAGGACATCTTTGGCATTCTTGTTAGTGATTATTGAAGCCTTCTTGACACTTTCCCTTTTCCTTTCACTGTGGCCTTCCTGTAGTTTTCTGAATGTGCATCCAGGACTTTGCACCACCATTGTCACTGCTCCTGAGCCACTGCCTGGCTGAAGCTCCCTCCTTAGATCTAAACTTTTGTTTTCATGGGAGCACTCCTGCATCCCCCAGGATTTGAGCACTGTTACCCCCCATATCCCTCCCGGCCACCAGCTGGTGTTGAATTGACTTGCCCAGTAACTGTCCTCAGGAATGGGCCTGGTGGGGCCCTTTCCTGCTGTTTCTTCTTCAGGAGCCCCATTGTACACACTTGGGGTATGAATGATGGATTGCACAGGCATGACTGGCCTTCCCACTGAGGGTACACAGCTATCTCTTTACTCATGCACCCCAATGCAGGAGACCCCTACTGTGGGAGCTCTGTGAAAGAGGCAGCTTTTGGAATGTCATGGGCAGGCAGTCAGGCTTTGACAGAGGTCCCTGCCGCTCACTCGTCATGAACCTTGGGCAAATTCTCAAGCTTCCTAAGCCTGGACTTCCTCTTCTGTACAATGGGGATGGCAGTGGTGCCCCACAGGGTTGTGGTAGATAGGCAGCCTAGGTGAGGTGCTTGGTGCCCAGGCCAGGTCCTGGCACACAGCTATGTGTCCTGAGGCCTTGGTCAACCTGCAGGTTTACATGTACGCCACAGCCTGTAAGCTCCCTGTGCCCCAGGCCTTCTGTGAGGCGATATTAAACTGAGCAGTGGAAGCAGCTCCTTTGGCTCTTCACTGAAGGTCGCCAAGCAGAGAACAGCAAAGCCTCATTGCCATGCTGCTCTGGCTGTGAGACTTGCTGAATGCTAGCCTTGGGGCCAGGAAATCAAATCCTTGCCTCTGCTAAATCACAAATCGCTAGAGATTATGGACTTTGGGGGGTCTTTCTGAAGTCAAAAATATTGAGTGTGAAATGTCTGAAAGTTATGTTTGTTGCATTGTTAGGAAAAAAGTTTACAGTGGAAGTCTCAGTGTGCGTAGAGAGACATTCTTGGGGTGTAGCCAGACATCAGAGCTGACCACAGTATATCACAAAGGGACATTCCTATGGGACTTAAATTTGTCTTTACCTCATGATTTCTTAATGAAAGTTATTAGAACTAACCTTTAGTTCTATGAGCAAATGTTGTTTCTTGCCGTGAACCAAATTCCATTTTAATGAGGTTGTTGTAGTACAGATACATCCTTATCTATTGGGGTGATGCACTGGAACAGAGCCTGGTTGAGAGGTCTGTCCCTCGTGCTCATGTGTGTGCTCTTATACTCTTCAGCCAGAAGTATTTACTGAGTACCTTCTTCATCCTAGGCACTGTGCCAGACAGTGGAGAAACTGATGAATGCTGGTCTCCACCCTCCAGGACCTCATAGACAAGTTATCCTGTCAACTCTGTACAGCAAAAATTGTATAATTCTTTTAGGTCACATGGTAGCTGTTGTCCAAAATGAAAAGGTTTACTTTATAGTATTTGCACTGTGAGCAGAGACGAGTGGACCTACAGCTATAAGGAGCAGATTTTGAACCAGCAGTTGGAACATGCAGCCTCACAAGAACGCATCTGTGATTTTCTGAGAGGTGTCCTGGGTCACCTGCTGCAGACTGCATCGCTGCTCCCCAGTACCTGGGGCCAGCCTTGGCTTGTGTGCCTCCTACCATGGGCCTGGCCTTCTGTCTTTGAGTGGTTCTGGGGATGTTCTTATTGGCTGGTCTCCATGGCTCTGCTCCAGACACCATGTCAGCCTTTTCACAGACATTTCCATAGAATCCTAAAAAGCAAACACACACAACTCTTCACAGTGAATGAACCACTTTGCATTTTAGAGGTGAAGTTACTGAGGCTCAGGGAGGTCAATTAGCCTACAACTGAAGTCATGCAGCTTTTCTAGCAGTGGGCAGAGCCAGTGCTAGAAAACACATCTGTTGGGTTTCAAAGATGAGTTTTTCCTACTGTCTCCAGCTGACTCAAGTGTTCAAACCATTTCTTGAGCTTTCCTGGTTGGCAGGCACATGGTGTAGTATTTAAGGACAGAGGCTGTGGGTGAGGCCTGAGTTTAAACCTCACACAGCCACGTGAGGCATCTCTTTCCTTATTTTCCATATAGGGTAAATTGAGGCTCTGGGATTATAATTTCCTATCCAAGGTGGTGCAGCCAGCAGGTGGCAAGTCTGTGTGTGATTCTCCTGCTCTTTGGCCCCAAAGTTCTGCTTTGTCTCTGTTCTGCAGTCCACTTCTCAAACCAGTTGGGCTGCATCTCTGGTATTTGAGCCAGCTAATAGACAGTGGCTCCTCACTGGTGTGAGTCAGTGAAACAGCTCACACTCAAGGGGACATCAAGGCGTCGCCCGGAAACTCACCAATGCTGAAAGGAGGACTCTTCTGTTATGGATGTATAGAAGTACCACTCTGTGATGTTGCTTCATGAGTCCCTCAGTATTTCCCAGACTGTTAATGAGTTCTACCTGTGCTAGGTACTATATTAAGCACTGAGAAAGTAAGGATGAGAGGACCCAGTCCTGCTGAAGAGAAGCATGCAGACTGGTTATTAATTGCTGTGTAAATGCTGACTGTGGTGCCTGCTTTGGCCCCCAGCTTGTGGTGCTTTGTCATGGTAATAAGTGTAAGATGCATGGAGGGGAATGGCTTTTGCATAGTTAGGAGATGGGGCTTGCAGGGGAGGAAAATGAGAGCTGGCATTGAAGGACAAGTAGGGTTCACTGAGTAGGAGTGGAATGGAGAGCTGAGGGTAGGCTATTCCAGGCAGAGGGCACAGCTTATGTGAAAGTGTTGGAGGCATGAGTCCACACACTGGGCATTGGGAATCATAGTTTCTGGAAAATCTCCTAGCTGGTGTGGGGTGATGATCCTGGAAATGTTGCCTGGAATCAGATCATGGAAGGTCTCAGGTAGGGAGTGGGGATACTGATGAGTTTTGATATATAGTTGGTTTATTATGGTTATGTTCACTCTTTGAACTTTTTTTTCTGAGAAAGAGGTTGCATTGAGAGGTGAAAGGGTATGTTAGTTTTCTATCGCTGTGACTAAACCCTAAGATTAACTGAGAAGAAGGAGAAGTTTATCTTAGCTTCAGGTTTCAGAGGTTTCTGTGAGTAGCTGCTTGGCCCCGTTGCTTTGGGCCTCTGGTGAGGCGAACATCATGGCAGGGAGCAGCAGTAGAGCCAAGCTACTCACCTCCTGTTGTCCAGGAAGCACAGGGGAGGAGCAGTGTTCTGCCCTCAAGGGCCGTCCCCAGTGAAGCCACTTTCTTCTACTGGTTCCCTCTTCTAAAGGTTCCCAATAGAGCTACAGCTGAGTGAACAAGTCCTTCGCAAATGGGCCATTGGGATATATTTAATATCCAAATCAAACAGAAGGAAGGGCCAGGGACAGGTATGGTCGTCAGGAGGCTGTTGCTTTGTCTTGGTTCTGCTGTGGCAATAACTGGGGGGCAGATGTGGATTGCAGCAAAGGAGATGCTGACATACACATATTTGATTTCCAGATCCTGAAATTTGTCTGTCTGATGATGTTCCCATATTACCAGCATGCAAGGAGAATTCTGAAGATTTTCTGGGCCCAGCATCAGTAGCTACTCACTTGAGTTCTAAGAGTCAGCTTTCTGTTAAAGTCAACGTGACTGAGACTGACCAGTCTGAGAACATCAGTACCTCAAATGATGTGGAAAACTTAAAACAGAAAATCTGTGACTTGGAAGCTGAGCTGGCAGGCTACCGGGATTTCATATTTCAGCTTCAAAAACACTCCCAGTGCAGTGAGGCCATTATTACAGTTTTGTGTGGGACAGAAGGGGCCCCAGATGGGTTGAATAAGCCCAAGGGCAGTACTGATGAAGAAGAAATGACCTTTTCCAGTTTGCACCAAGTACGATATGTGAAGCACATGAAAATCCTCCATCCTCTGGCCCCAGAGATGATTGATGGCAGGATGCTAGAGGGCCTCAAGCAGCAGCTGCTGGACCAGGAGGATGAGTTGCAGAAGGAGCAGAATTTGAACTTGGAACTCTTCAGTGAAATCCACAACCTACAGAATAAGTTCAGAGAGATCTCACCCTCGAGGTACACTCCACCTCTGCCTTTTCCTCACTTAAGCCTGCAGTCCATCCATGTTGCCACTAGGCAGGAGCTCGTGAGCTACAGGGAATGGTGCTGTGTGGCAGGTGGTGTGTATGATAGGGAAGGCAGTCAGGCCCGTGGAGAAGTCAAATGTGAGGCCACAAACATGGTGCCCACGCACACTAACATCATTTACAAATGGTGCATCCTTCTGAAGTTGGCAGGGCAAAGTTTGCCCTCGTCAGGTTGGGGCTTGGGAGAGGTTTCATACCAATCGCTGGGTGAATTATAGCGCTGTGGCTGAACTGCAGTGTTTACTCCTGGACTGTATGATTGGCTTTTGCTACTCTGTGGAACTAACACTGACGTCCTAGGCAGGGTGGGAGGAATATAATTATTTTTCATATCTTTACCCTTGAAGGTCATCTTAGAGAAATAAGCCTGTATTGAAAGAGAAGAATTCTTAGGTCATGAAGATAATGCTTTATGAGTATAAATAGATACAGTTTTGCTTCATGAGATATGGCAAAAATGGGATCATTTGTAAAGTTGACCTTCATCCATCATTAATTTGAGACAAACACATTGTTCTGGATTGTCGGGAGGCAGAGTGAGTTTTTCAAGACTTCCCAAGCAGTGAGGTTGAAGGAGGCTTGTATTTTTTTGACTGGCTGATACGTGAGGCCTCTGGTTAGGAACTTCCCTTATTTGATCCGCCAAAGTTCCCTGAGTAAGAGTGCTCTAAACTTGTTTTTATAGATAAGAAACAGCCTCAGATAGGTTGCTGTGACCTGCCTGTGAGTGTCCACAACTGGTCAGAAGCGTTGCCAGGTTTCAGACCTACGTAGTCTAACTCTGGTACCCATGTTCCTCCTCCTCTGTTAAACTGATCCCCATCCTTAATACTGGCATGTCCATTCATGGCCTTGAAAGTGCTGGCATGAAGGAAG
The DNA here is from genome assembly GCF_052094955.1 of Ictidomys tridecemlineatus. Taxonomy (NCBI): domain Eukaryota; kingdom Metazoa; phylum Chordata; class Mammalia; order Rodentia; family Sciuridae; genus Ictidomys; species Ictidomys tridecemlineatus. Next base: position 196,438,769 of record NC_135480.1, on the reverse strand, counting down.
GGGAACATGTGAACAGAAGTGTCTGCCAGGCTTCTCTGGAGCCAGGCTGCTGTGGCCACAGTGTATATGGGCCACTTTGTCACCTACTGACACTGTGGGTCCACAGGGGAAAGATGGCGCTGGTGGCCGGGAGCAAGGCAGTGCTGCATGAGAGCTTTGCATTTAGAGATGGTTGGAATCCTACAAGTTCACTACATTTCCAACTTTCGATCTGTTTCCTTTTCTATAAAAGCGAGAGTTCATCAGATAACAAATAACAGTATTTCTCTCAGTGACTGAAAGGTCCTAGACACTCACTGAATGGTGGCTTGGAGCAGGATTATTCCCTGACCTTTTTGTTGACAGGAGAATCCTGGCTTTTCCCCCTACTTCTTAAGGATTTTGGATGGCTTTGCTAACCCTGGTTTCTGAATCTAGCATAGTGTTTTTGAAGAGTATATGGAAACTAATTGTTCTTCAGAGTCCTTGCCAATCTCTACTTTAATTGGGGGCTTTATAAGGTTAAGAATATTGCTGAAAGATCTTAGTTCCAGCATTCATTGGCTGTTTGAACTCAAAGGAGTGACCTTGTACAGTTTCATTTTTTTCCTAACATATATATCCTTGTACAGCTGCAGGCTTTTAAAAATTTTGCTATGTCATTTTTCCAATTAGTGCTAAGGTCACAAAAATTCAATTCTGAAATGGCAAAAGCATTTTCTTTCCCCCTTTTATCAGATACGATTCATTAGTTCAGTCCCAAGCCAGGGAGCTGTCCCTTCAGCGGCAGCAGATTAAGGACAGCCACGGCATCTGTGTCATGTACCATCAACATGTGAACACCATGATCAAGGCGTTCGAGGAGTTGCTGCAGGCCAGCGACGTGGATCACTGTGTGGCCGAGGGCTTCCAGGAGCAGCTGAATCAGTGTGCAGAGCTCCTAGACAGACTGGAAACTCTGTTTCTCAATGGTAAGTGGGCTGAGGGACATGAGTACTACCACATGGAATTGATTTGGGACTTCTTAGGTGGGCACGGAAGGAAGTGACTCCTTACTGTTAGTTACCTCCTGCAGACCTTGACCAGGTGGCAGTGGAACCACACTACTGACCACTTCTCCTCCAGTGGCCACTTCCACATTTCTGCAATCTGCACTGTCCAAGCCAGGGGTCCAATTTCGATGCTTCTGGGGCCACACTGGGGAAGTACATCAGTGAAGCCAGCCAATGGGTGCTGTCCTCAGCCATGGCCATGTGGTTGCTTGTTCTTGCAGATTTTCTAGAGAAGATGAGAATTGGTCTTTCCTTCCCTGTCCTTCATTATTTGTCATCTTTTTTTTTGCTGAAAAATCATGAGTTTTAGACATTGGCAACCAAAAAAAAAAAAAAAAAAAAAAAAAAACAACAAAAGAACAAAAAATCCCTGTTCAAGCAATCAAAATTTTTATCAGTTAAGAAATATATCTAAGGGTCCAATTGGCCAGAAAGGGGTGAAAGGCTGGTCCTTTGCTATTTGCGAGGTATTTTAATAATATTAATGCAATAAACCTCTTTTTTCTTTCTTGAGACCATAAGAAATCCCACATAGCCTCCCCTGGCTATCAGTTGTTAGCATTTTGCTGCATTTGTTTGCTACATTTCCCCCACTTCCCCTACACACACACACACACACATGTTATCATCTTTCTAAACTCTGAAAGGATGTATTGGCTACATATCCCTTCCCCTGTCTATATCAGTGTGTAGTTTTTCAGGTCAAGGACATTCTCCTTCACACCCATGGTACAATTATCAAAGTCAAAAGTAGCACATTATTTAATATACCATTGTATGATATATAGTAGAGATTCAGATTTTTTTTTTTGCTTTTTAATGCCCAGCTTATTACTTTTTTTGCATTACAATCCTTATTACACATATAGAGCACAATTTTTCGTATCTCTGTTTATAAAGTATGTTCACGTCAATTTATACCATTATACAAGTACTTTTTTTGCATTACAATTCTTAATACACATATATACCATAATTTTTCATATCTCTGTTTTTATATAAGGTATGTTGATACCCAATTCAAGTCTTCATACATGTATTTTGTATAATGATGACCATCACATTCCACTTTCTCCTTGCTAATCCCCTTCCCCCCTCCCTTTCCTTCTCACCCCTCTTCCCTATCTAGAATTAATCTAATCCTCCCGTGCTGTCCCTTCCTAACCCACCATGAGTCACTCCCCTTATATCAGAGAAAACATTTGGCATTTTTTTGGGGGGGGATTGGCTGACTTCACTTAGCCTTATCTTCTCTGGTGCCATCCATTTACCTGCAAATGCCATGATTTTGTTCTTTTTTAATGCTGACTAATATTCCATTGTGTATAAATGCCACATTTTTTTTTTATCCATTCATCCACTGAAGGACATCTAGGTTGGCTCCACAGTTTAGCTATTGTGAATTGTGCTGCTATAAACATTGATGTGGCTGTGTCCCTGTAGTATGCTGTTTTTAAATCCTTTGGGTATAGTCTGATAAGAAGAATAGCTGGGTCAAATGGTGGTTCCATACCTAGTTTTCCAAGAAATCTCCATACTGCTTTCCAAATTGGCTGCACCAATTTGCAGTTCCACCAGCAATGTATGAGTGTACCTTTTCCCTGACATCCTCGCCAACACTTGTTGTTGTTTGTCTTCATAATAGCTGCCATTCTGACTGGAGTGAGATTAAATTTTAGAGTAGTTTTGATTTGCATTTCTCTGATTGCTAGAGATGATGAGCATTTTTTCATATATTTGTTGATTGATTGTGTATCCTCTTCTGAGAAGTATCTGTTCAGGTCCTTGGCCCTTTTGTTGATTGGGTTATATGTTTTTTTGGTGCTTAGCTTCTTGAGTTTTTAATATACCCTAGAGATTAGTGCTCTAACTGATGTCTGTCTCATTCCTACCCTGTTCCCCCCTCCCCTCCCCTCCCCTCCCCTCCCCTCCCCTCCCCTCCCCTCCCCTCCCCTCTGCCACTCCAAAGTTCTTTTACTCATACTATGTTCCATGCCACCCAGTGGATTAGCATCCACTTATCAGAGAAAACATACTGCCTTTGGTTTGGGGGGATTGGCTTACTTTACTTAGCATAATATTCTCCAACTCCATCTATTTACCTGCAAATGCCATAATTTTATTTTCTTTTAATGCTGAGTAATATTCCATTGTGTATATATACCACAGTTTCTGTATGCATTCATCTATAGAAGGGCATCTAGGTTGGTTCCACAGTTTGGCAATTGTGAATTGTGCTGCTATAAACATTGATTTTTCTCTATCACTGTAGTATGCTGTTCTTAAATCCTTTGGATATAGACCGAGGAGTGGGATAGTTGGGTCAGATGGTGGTTCCATACCAAGATTTTAAGGAATCTCCATACTACTTTCCAGATTGGTTACACTGGCAATGTATGAGTGTCCAAGCCCTTTTTGTATATTTTATTTAGAGACAGGGTCTTGATGAGTTGCTTAGGCCTCACTAGGTGGCCGGGGCTGGCTTTGAACTTGCTCTCCTCCTGCCTCACCTCCTGAGAACCACTGGCATGAGCCACTGCACCCATCTCAATGTTTTTTGTTTGTTTGTTTGTTTGTTTTTGTTTTTTAATGAAAATTTTTATTCTTGATCCTGATCTAGGTTGTAGTCCCCATGTTACTTTTTTTTCTTCTTTGTTCTAGGGATTGAACCGAGGGCCTTGCACATGCTGGGCAAGCACTGTACTTCTGAGCCACACACCCCAACCCCATGTTACCATTAGTTGACATGGCTCTGTGGTCTCTTTAATCTGGAGTTGTTCCTCACCCTTTCTTTATCTTTTGTGATATTGATGTGCTTGATGGGTTTAGATTGGTCTCTCATTTGGGGATTACCTGCTGTTTCTGTATAATCTGATTTATGGTTGGATTAGAGTACTTATTCAGCTTTGGCAAGAATGCCACATAGACGCAATTTTGTTCTCATGATATCCCAGGAAGAAGGCACAGGATTCACTTCTCCCATTTTCATTGACACCTTCACGAGCCACAGTGGTGTCTGTCTGGTTTCTTCACTGTAAATTATATTTCCCTGTGTAACAGCTAGCTGGTGGGACTGCTTTGTAACTCCTGAAGTAGGTCATTCATGTTTGAACGTTTACGCAGGAGTTTATACCATCCCTGGATTCTTGCTCCAGTCAAATATCACAATGGTTGAGGCAATGTGGTTTTGTTTTTCTCTAACATCAGCATTCCTCTTCCTTTATTATCAGGTAACAGTTAAAAGAAGGATGCATTCTACATTAGTTTCCTTTATTTCTGTATTTGTTACTTGTTAATTATCAATATAGGCTTATAGATTATTTTATTCAGCGGACTTTTCCCCATTCTTTTTTTCACGTTGATGCTCAAATTGTTTCAGATTGTTAAATTGCATATTCCAGAGGTGGACACGTCTCCCTCATTTCAGGAGCCCTTTCTTCCTTTCAGCCACAACAAAGATGATTAGTCTTCTTACACTGTGCCTTTCTCCGAGTCAGTCATTTCTCCAAGTAGGCTTGGTTTCTTTCATTGGGAAGTGCTATTTAAAATCCAAGACTCAGTGCTGAGTGCCTTCATGGCCACTAGAGTGTGTTTCCAGGCCCTCAGGCAGGCAGAACTGGTGTGTGTATGTAAGTATTAAATTCATTTTAAACTCATTGCTTCACAATGTTACCCGAGTCCAGCACACCCGCTGGTTCTTTCTTGTCTTTCCACCTCCTCATTTGCATTTCCCTTCCCCTTCAGTGAGAACCCTGCTCTAGCGGCATCAGTCTCTTTGCTGATTTGCTCATTTCTATGACATATGCAGATGGTTCCAGAATTGCTTCATCCATACAACAAAAGTCTGCTAGAAGAATTCATTTGTTTGTTGTTCTTTTTGTTTTTAGGCTAAGGGCATATAATCATGAGTTGAATTTAAAAGTTACTTGGTTTTATTTTTTCCACAGTATCCTTATGTTATTTATTTGAAATACAGTTATATTCATTTGTTTCTACTTGTATTTAATTTTAGGGTTTTTGTTTTTACCTGTATCTTTCTTAATTTAATTTTCTTATTCATTTATGAAAAATCTGAACATGGTTGAAAAGTCAAAACTTCTTTTCTTCCACATTGCCTTTTTGAAGTCTTTTATTCTTCTTCTTCTTGTTCTTGTTGTTGTTGTTGTTGTTGTTCTTCTTTTTTTTTTTTTTTGGTGAGGCCCTGGATTTTGTCCCCAGGCAAGCTAAGCACATGCTCTCCCACAGAGCCGCAGCCTGAAGTTATTATCTTTGTCCCTCTCTCTTACACCTATTGGTATTACTCTCTGGTCCCCCTGTCTCTCTTAACCCCGTTGGGCTTGGGCTTTCCACCATTCCCGCCTTTCCACAGAAGGGCGCTGGTTAAGTCACCAGCAACTTCTGCTTTGCCAGATTCAGTGGTCATGTCTTCTCTCAGTCTACAGCATTGTTGGCAGGTCCACAGCTCCCTCCTTGGGGAAAGGCTTTGCTTTTGCTCACCTGGCCTCCCGCTCCTCTGCCCTCCGTGGCCCTGGGTCTGGCCAGTCTTCATCCCTTGCTGCAGTTTGCACTGGTGTCCCGTGCCTGCTGCCCCAGCCCATCTCTGTGCCTCCACCCTTGCCCAGCACAGTCCATTTCCACACAGTTGTCAGAGCGACCTTTAACAATGTCAGGCAGACCATGTCCCTTCTCTGCTTAGAAATGAGAGGCTCCTTTGAGTCAGAGGGAAAGTACAGATGTGTCCTCTAAGCTGGGCCCGTACTGCCCGGCTCTGCCCTCTCCTCCCAGCCCAGCCGGCTCTCCCTCCCCACCCGCTGTGGCCTTGCAGCTGCCCCGTCTGCCTGAGAGGTGCCTTCTCCAGGCCTCTGTGGGTTCTCTTCTCTCTGGTGACCCTCAGCAGTTCTTGCCTTTCCCAGTTGTTTTCCTTCTGAGAAGGGCCTCTGACGACTATGTAAACAGCCAGCATCCTGCCCGACTGCTGGCCTTTCTTCTCCCCTGGCCCTGCTTTGTGTCCTCTCTCCTGCTTGCCACCACCTTGCGTATCTGTCGTTGGCCTGGGAGTCTGCTTGTCCTGCTGGGCTCTGGGCCCCCCAGGCGCACGGACCTTGTCCCATGTGTCCGCTGCTATAGCACTAGGACATAAGCAGCCTCGGTGTAGAGGGCACGCAGTGCACGGGCTGGGACCAGAGTGTGCAAGTGAATCCCAGTTTCATAGCCGAGCAGAGCGTGGCCCAGTGGGAGGAACCCCCCTCTGTGAGCATTTATGGAGTGCACGGCAGAGCTGGCGTTTCAGTTGTGCTCCTCTTGGTGTCATGCATGTTATTTGATTGAAACTTCACAGTGACCTTGGAGGGGAGGATGAATCCAGGTTTGCTTACGCTGAACTGAGCTTCAGGAATGTCCTTGCACATCTAGCACGTGGGTCTCGCAGGGAAGAGCGCAGTCCCGGGGGTGGGCTGAGAGCTCTGGCTCCCCACCCGTGGGCTGTGGACCTTCAGCACTTTATGAGAAAATGAATTTCTTCACCTGTGAACCTGGTATGCTGATCCCAATTCACAGTGTTGTGTTAAGGGTTGAATTAAATCATGGACGTGAAGCCACGGCCATCGCTCAGTAGGCAGCTTTCTGGGGCCTAGTGCTTCTGGCATCGTACTCCTGCAGCAGTCTTTTTTCTAGGGGATTTAGCCATAACCAAAGAGTGGCACTCAGAGGCACAGCTCACTTGGAGGAAATCAGGATTTGATTCTGTTCTTCTGTCTTCTTATGTAGACGACACATGGTTCAAGAGGGTCCATGTTTGCTTAGTTCCATTCCAGGATATGAGAAGGGATGGTTTGCCCGTCTGGGTGTCGTCAGTGCTTTTCCCAAAGAGCTGGCAGAGGCTGAGTTTTCTAGTACTAGTTCCCCAGTACCTTTGAGCACAGGGGATAAGAACACTTGGCTTTTCCTAGCTTTATAAAAATGCACCCTCTTTTGGCTGCTTTCAGATAAGCTGGTTTTCATCTTATTAGTGGGGAAATAACTGGGCGACTGACAAAGCTGTGTCTCCCAGGCCCAAGGTGTGTCCCTGTTTCTTTCCTTCCTGAAGCCCTCACCCTGTCCTGGCAGTGCCAAGCCAGAAGAGAGCGCACCTTGGCACTAGCTTACCACCCCGCCCCACCATGGAGCTACCCCTTGCTTTACTTTTCAGTTACTGACTTTGACCGCCCAGGGAAGTCCCACTTCTTGTTTGCTGTGGGTTCTGGAGGCAGGAGCATGCCAGGAGTATCAGACGCCACACATATAAAACTTTATTTTCTTCCCCCAAAGACCTAAAAATTCCAGAAACCTCATTACAGCTTCTTTTGGTAAAGAGGAAAATGTAACATAGAGGCAGGTCTTTTCTTAGATGCCATGTAAGGGTTCTGGTTCCTGAATTATGATGTAGTTTTAGTCCCATGGCTTGGGTTCTTCAAAATTTAATACCAGCTTTTAAAAATCAATACAGAACATTACATGTTTACTGTGGAATAACACATGATTAAACTCTTGTAATTGCATCATTTACACGGTGATGCATGAACACCCTGGAGCTTACATGCCTAGATCTTTTTAACATGTGTGTATTTTTTTATGGAAACACAACTATTTGCAACTTATCACTTTGTTTTCTCTGAAGTTTTAATTAAATAACATGTATGACACCATTAATAATATGAATGTACACTTTAAAGTTTAGTGGCCCCAAGAGCATTCTTGTGTGTAAAGGTACCACAATTAATCCTTCCCCATTAGATGGACATGTAGGTTATTTCCAGTTTGGGTGCTATTATAAAGAACACTGAATTGGAATCTTTGTGCGTGTCCTTGGCATTTCTTTCATAGTGTTTAGATGGTAGAATCTAAGGCGTAGGATGATAGCATGGTTTCTTAATGCTAATCAGGGAGAGAACTGGAATTCCTCTTTAGCTCCATGAAACTAGGACTCCCCTGTAGGAGTCTGGAATTCTGCAAGGTTTGGGGCGGTATGTACCTTTCTCTGGGGTGAGGGTCTGTAGCTTCTAGATGCCCCAAGAGGGCCGGGACACAAAATAGATCAGTGACTGTTGTTGACTCGGCTATGGCTCTCAGCACAGAGGTTTGAGTTCAGACCCCAGCTTCATGTGCCACTTACTCCTTAAGGGTCAGGTTTCCTCTGTGGAGATAGTAGCACCTGTCTTAACAAAGTTGCTTGTAAGGATTAAATGAGATGAGCGAGTTTGGTGTCCTGCTTGGCAAACAGTGGGCACTCAGGAGCTGACCGTGATGACCCAGGCTGTCAGATCAGATGGAGGGTTTTGGCTTTTAATTACCCCTGCAATCTGCTCTCCCCAGAGCCCCTTAGCTTTTTCTTACCTTTATAAAGTAGTTCTTCCTGCCTCAAAGATATAGCTCCACTCCCTCTCCCCTAAATTTCCCCGGCAGCCATGCTGGATTGTGCTTGCCTCCACAGCCACATGCTGCCTTTTATCTCAGTATTGTCATCTAATTGTCTTCTGGGTCCATTGTTCCCACTCAGATGTGAACTCTTCAAGGGCAGGATGGCTCCTCTGTATTCTGGGTCTAACGGGGTACCTGTGTCCAGTTACTAATGAGATGGAAAGGAAGAAATATTTGGGTCACATTGGAGATGCCAGTCTATGGTGTGTGACTGCACCTTCTCTGGCCTATGGGGGCTTCTTCAATGGCAGCTGTGTACAGGATGGATTAATGTGCAGAGGAGACTGGGAGGGGGTGTTAATCTGTCAGTTTGTCTTGCATCATGGTCTTGTTTGGAAATGAAGGGGACAACTGGGTGTTTTTTTTTATTTGTAAAGATGAAGTCCCCCCACTGCCACAGACTGCACAGCTTTTAGATGTAGCAATAGGATTTGCCTGAGAGATGGCAGCAGCATTTTCATGACATGAATCCCAAGCATTTGGAATAGCCTAACAGATGGTTTCCTGTCACCTGTGTGAAGGCAGTTTCCACAAGAAATTCAATGCATCAGTTGTTATGATCTCTCTATGAATCCCACAATAACCATTTGTCATTTAGTTTTAAAGAACCCTGTTGTGATAGGGGAACATGTGGGATTCTATTGTTGTTGAGTTATTGTAAGTTCCCCAAAGAGTCTTTGTTTGAAAAAGAGAGAACCCATGCTGCTGGTGGCATTAGGGTCACCTCCTTCTGTGGCCAAAGGTTTTGTTAGGAATGGAGGAGAGGTCTTTGATGGGTTTATGGTCAGAAGACTCAGGATGCTTAAAGCCTGCCTCAAACCAAGGGTACCCACCCTGAGAGGTCCTGAGGGAGGTGTGCACTGAAGAACACTGATGCGTGTGGAGCGGGGTCTCACCTGGCTGTTTGCCTGGTGGTACATTATAACTCTTAAGCTCTTGGGAAGGCTGGGCTGGGACAGATGGTTCATCCTCGAGGTTGGCTGGGTCAAAGTCTATCATCAGCTGAATGTTGGAAGCAGCCCTAGTGTGGACATGTGATGAAAATGGTGATTGAGATATTCCCTAACATACAGTCGTCCTTGCCCATGAGGGTTGGTTGTGATCTGGGACTTACGGTCAAGGTCTTTGAGTCTGACTGGATCGGCTGTGGCTTTCCCCCTTGAGAGGTCTGCCAGCCTCTCCCTGCCTTGTCAGACATCAAAATATCTTTACACTACTTTGGCTGGGCACTTTGTGATGGTACTAGCTATGAGGCTGCCCCCACCTCCCTTACTTATGAACTGGAAAACTCAGTAATGCTAGAGTGAGAATGGGGTGCCTTGAGAGAGCTGCACATGAGCCCTCCTGGACTCGGCTTCTTGGCTGCACGACAGAGATGCTAAGGCTGTGCTTGAGGGATTGTCAAGAGGCCCAGAGTCATACCCAGTGCCTGGCGCCCGCTCGCACAGGCCCATCTGATTCCTTCCTGGTGGTGCAGTGCCCCTCAGTGCCCTGCTGTGGAGGATGGCTTTCAGGCCTTTATGTGCCACTGGCTCTTGGTGCCCAGGCGGCCAGTCGGCTAGGGTAGAGCGTGAGCTCGGTTGGCCATGCCGGCGCCTGTGAGTTGTAGGTGGGAACCGCGAGCCATGAAGCAAGCAGGCAAGCTCGGGATCTTCTCCCTGTGCTGCGGTGTTGGAGAACTTTTCCTTTTAGGAGTAGTTTTGAAAATTGTATGTGTGGGTGCAGTTTAATTATAGTCTCATTTTTCAAGTGCTGCTGTAGAAGGGTTTGTTTTTTTCTTTAGCCATGCGTCAGTTTCTTCAAAGAGCTCATCCCGGTCTGCAATTTCCAGGGTTCTGAAGTATTTTAAAAATAAAGTTGTTAGCCTCTTTGAAATCTAGGCTCATGCTTCCTTTCAAACAGCAAATGATGACATGCAGGAATAGAGCAGCATGTCTTTCGCCCAACAACATTCTGAGCTTTATTCTGTTTTCTTTTGTCATCCCCTTTCGTCCTCTCCCCGCCGCAGACAGTGGTTTTTTCAGCTCACTCGAGCACTCCTTTGCCCAGTAATCTTAGTTCTGAGAGTCTTTCCTAGGAAATAATTTATATGCAGATAAAGCTGCATGCACAAAGCTGTTTATTTCATTTATTTATTAAAATGAAAATTTGGAGATGACCTAAATGTTGAATAGGGAAGGGGCAAAAACTGCCAGACTATGACGTGTGTGCCTACAGTGGAATATTAGTATGGCCATTAGGGCTGAGGATTCCAAAGCAAATTTAGTAGGAAAAATGCTTATAATAAAGAAAAAAGTGAAAAACTTAAGTCACTACAGCATCATCTCTGCCCAAATGCATGGAAGAAAGAACCAAAGGCAGCCCAGTCACAGGTCTATGGGCGTTCAGGAGGGCAGGGAGCTTTCTTGATTCTATTGTGCATTTCCTATAATGAGCATATGTTCTGTTAGTATCAGAATTTTAGTGAAGGAAAAAGAATTACACCCAGTGATGCTATTGTGATTGCTTTTTGGATTCAGTGCTGTCCCCTGGAACCAGAGCCAGCCTAGTGATAAAGCAGGAGTCTCTTGCCGGCACTGTGCTCTTGCGAATCCCCCTTTCAACATCTGGCTTGTTGTAAAAAGTGTTTAAACCAACAGGACAATGCCCCTGCACATGTGTGAGCAAGAAATTTTTAGGGATCACTTTTTAAAAAAAATGCTTTCCTTCTTTCTTAATGTTATTTCTGCTTCTAGGAAAATCATCTGGAGTGGAGCTGAGTCCCCAGAATGAGCCGATGGAGAGGTGAGTTTAACATTTGTTAAGATGACTTTCTGGGACCTCCGTTTGGGTTTGCCTCTTTTTTTTTAAATATTCTAGCTGCCTTCCATTCTCTAAGTTTTCTGCTTCTTGTAGCTAAGACATAAATACCTATAGAACTGACTATGGCTGAGCAAAGTGAAGAGGCCACTCAGGGTGTCCCGAACCCTCCATTCATTTGTTCCAGGTCACTCCTGGTATTTCTGTCAAGGATTTGAATCAGATGACATATTGCTTCTGTTGGCTCCTGGGGCCTGCAGGATGAAAGTTCCAGACTCCCTAACGGGAATCTGAGCCCTCCTCAAGCTGACTGGTCCTCTCTGCTCCCCTCCACACTGTTCCCTTCTTGTGGTGTACCCCATGCTCTTCCATTGTCTCCCCCACCCCCACCATGGCTGTGCATGAACTGTGCCCCCTGCCTCCCTCCTCATGTAGTGTGAAAGGGGTTGGAGTGAACGTGAACCAGCCCTCCCTGTACCCTCCTCCACCACACTCGGGCCAGTTATTCCTGCTTCCTTTGCAGGAAGGCTCATTCTGAAGACTCTCCTGTTTTGTGTGAATGCCCAAGAGCACCCCAGCCCTGTTCTGATAGTTTTGGTACTTGGCATGTAATTGCATAACAGCACTTGCCTTTCCACTTGGAAAAGACCACTTGGTGTGTCTTACCTTTCCACTCCCAGAGTCCTCAGGATGAGAGAAGAGCTGGGTATTTATACGTGTCAGCTGCTGCCTTAGGTGTTTCACACTTATTACTTTTGACCCTACAAAGTGAACGTTTTTATTCCCGTTTTAGGGTGAGGAGGCTGACAAGTTGCCTGTTTGCCATTGAAAGGCAGAGCTAGGATTTGAACTTGGATCTGTCAGAATTGAACACCTGTGCTCTTATGGTTACTCTACATTGTCTTTGGAAGGCAGTGACAATATGTGAATTGCAGTCCTTTTTAGCTTGCCTCTATGGCTGTAGCAAATGCCAAGGTCTCATCCTCCTGTTACTTGTAAAGGCTCTGAATGCTATTGACACTGGAGGGAACCTTCTTTCACTTTAAATGATGTGGCCCTTTGGACTCCTAGGGGTAAAATAAAGAAATAGAGACAGTCTGGAATGCTGAATTTTAGATTTGATTGTCATCACCAAGGCCATCAGCATCCTTATAGCAAGCACGTAGGAGGTTCACAACTCACTGGAGGACATTTTAATCAGGTCTTCTATGAATATAAAAGATATACTCCTTCTCCTCCTGCAGTAGCGCCAGAGACCCCGCCCAGTTCACCCCACTACTTCCATCCTTAGGATGGCAATCACTTCCCACTGGCAGGACATGGAGAGGGTATGGAAGACACCATCTTAGCTGAGCTCTGCAGGATGAGAGTGAAGGGCCCAGGGTTGTTGGGAGAGTGTCCCTGTCTGAGGGGAGGGAAGCTCGGCCCCTTTGAGCAGGGATCCTGGATCAAGGCCTGAGAGGCAGGCTGGGCCTGTTGGTTCTCAGAGGCTGTGACAACTGTCCCAACACTCTTCTGCAGGAGGCAGGGAGTTGATGAGCAGGGCACGCTGGGGCTAGACATGGCCAGATTCATCAGTTTGGAAGATGACGAGTTTGGAGAGCCTTTTAGCATCCCTCAACCAGTGCTCACCCCTCTCCATTCAGAGGATTTCTTCTTCTCCTTCTGTCCTCTCTTTGTCAGTGGCAGGCTCAGCCCTCACATGGGTCACTCCTAAGCTAATTAAATGGCTGCCCTTGGCCCACTCTGTACTCCTGTGGGCCCGTGGTGAGCCTGAGCATCCATCAGGCTGTCTGGGCAGAGCTGCATCTGGTGTTTACCTGCTAATGAATGCGTTGCAGCTTCGGAGTCCTCTGCTCTTGTCTGAGCTCATGAATAATGAGACTGTGGCCACTGACAAGAAGTAATGGGAAAGTTGGAGAGAAAGGAGCTTAAATCAAGGAGCTTATCTATAATGGAGATTCACAGGAGCTTTTCACAGTGTTCAGGCTGCTTTTCCTTGTGGCTTAGGTGGTCCTCAGGAAGTACTGGTTAATAACCACATGATTGCCAGAACCATGCCATTGGGGCCTGCGTGGGGACCTTGAGGGTTCTGAGATTTTTTAATCCATAATGCTGTTTCATGGTTTTGGGCCAGAATCCCACATTGTCCCCGGGCCTTGGAGCCAGACAGGCCTGGTTCAGATCTGGGAGGTGCCACTTACAAACGGACACAGTGGCTGGTTTATGCTGAGCCACCACCTTTCTGGCTCTATGGAGGACAGCACTAACCCTTCCTCAGAGGGGGCCCGGGAGGCCCAGGCCAGACCCAGGCTGCTTCATCAGAGTGGGCACTTGGGAAGCAGCTGCTGCGGACCCCTTTCCTCTCTTGTAAGCCAGACTTTGGGACAGCTACAATCCCTTCACTTTCCCTTCCTCCTTGGCTTCAGATTCAAGCACATGGAGCCCTTCTTGTTTTTAGAGTGTCATTGCTTAATTTAGTAAGGAAATGAAAGGGCTGACAGAAGTCACACACGGGACAGTTCTGAAGGGAAAGTAACCTCGAGGGTTCTGATGTCACAGCCCTGCTTGGGATCTTAGTGCAGGAAATGGTTTGTCTTTTAATCCCAACCGTTAAGGACTGAGGAACACAACGTGGACTACCAGCGTCTTCTACCCGAATCTCCTGGGCCTTTCTCCTCTCATGTGCTGTCTGATGATGAAATATCCGAGAAGTCCTTCCTCTCCCGAGAACAGAAGCAAGACAGCGTGTCCGGGCAGACTTCAGTCATGGCAGACCATTTTTCTCAAGGTAAGCTAGCTTTATTAAGCCTCGTAAACGTGGCTGTGTTTAAACACTGACCTGCTGTCTCGCCCTAGTGGCTGGAGTGTGGTGACATTTGACTGTTTCTCAGATGAAAGGAGATCCTGTGAGGGCTGGAGCTGGTCATGGAGTGTCATTTATCACCAGAGAAAACCATGGTGGTGAAAGTGTGGGTGACTGGGAAAGGGCGTGTGGTTTTGAGTGAAGACCTGCCCTGGACTTCCCGTTTCCTTGCTCCTGTAATCATGGTGTGGAGAGCCCTGGAGCTGCAGCAGTGCAAGTTCGGTTAGTGCCCAGGGTTCCTGTCACTCCTCTGCACGCAGGCTCACTCTGAAGACTCTCTGCTTTGTGTTGTATGGATGCCCGAGAGCGCCCCAGCCCTGTTCTGATAGTTTTCTACAGTGCAAAGTTGGTGATTCTGTGAATCCACCTGTTTCTCTCTAGTGTGACCCTTGGCCCATTGGCCCAGGCCGTTGGCTTCGTGCATTCAGTCTGCTGTAGCAGAGTACCACAGCCTGAGTGGCTCACAAACAGCAGGAACTTGTTTCTCACAGTTCTTCAGGCTGGAAGTCTGAGATCAAGGTGCTAGCCAGCATGGCTGGGTTCTGGTGAGGGTCCCCTTCCAGGTGGCAGACTTCTCACTGTGTCCTCACATGGAGCCAAGAGAGCTGTCAGGGGTCTCTGTTTGGAGGCATTGATCCCATTCACGAGGGTTCCAGCCTCTTGGTGTCATCCCCTCCCAAGGGCCACACCTCCTAATGCCAGCACTTGAGAGCTGAAGGCTTTAGCAGGTGACCTTGGAGACACAGACATTCAGCCCATAACACTCTTGTTCTACCTCTGACCTTGGGCTGAGTTCAGCCAGCCTCCCTGGGAACCTGCTCTGATCTCCCGTTTGCTTTTTCTGTTCTTATAGTCTCTCTCTTTGGGATAAGAAGTAGGGCTTTGTGTTTGTAATTCAGTTTGCTTCAGAGAGTCCAAGGATTATATAGACTAGACCAGATAGACTGGCCATCAAATTTCCTGCAAAGGGGCAGGAAGAAGATGTTTTAGGCTTTGCAGGGTCAAGGGCCCCGTGGCAGTTGTTCAGCTCTCCTGTCACACATACAAGCAGCCCCTGATGTGAGTGGCAGAGCTGTGTTCCTGTGAAACTGTGTTGATAGAATGGAGATGGGCTAGTATTGGCCACAGGCAGTGGTTTCCAGCCCTTTGGTGGTATAGATTCTAGTTGTCACAGTCTCTGGTCACTCTTCTTCTCTGGGGGTTAGTAACAGTACCACCATGAGTTCTATAGCACAAACCAGACACTGGCACCTTCTTGCTAAAAGCTTTATTGATACTTGGTCACATAGGTCATTATTAAAAAAATTTTTTTTGAAGACATATGTAAACAACAGAACTCTTTTTTTTTTTCATATGCAATTTTACAGGGTGGCCCCATTCAATATGGCAAAGAAACCCAGTGGAGCCTTTGCCCAGTGGTGGCCTCTGAGGCTCCTCTAGGACTTTGAGGGCCCAGAGGAACATGGTATAGATATACCTGGAACATGATCTGTGCAGTCTCAGTGTGTCTCAAAAACCAGCTGAGCTGAAGTCCTCCAGCAGCCGGTTATCTGGACCTCATTTATTGGGATTTCTGCCAGTGTCCCTCTGCTATTTTTTTGTAAGTTTCTGAGTAGTTGATTCCTCCTGGTCATTTCTGGCTATAGGTCCTGCCTTTCCCTAGTTTTTAGGTCAGACTACAGATTGTTTCCCTGGCCTTAGTGTACCTTCTTCTGCACTGTATCAACCCAGTGTGGGACTCAGTCCCTTTCCAAGAACCCCCGGGACCACTAATCTGCCTTTGTGCAAACTTGATTGAGCAGGGAGGAAGCAGAAGGAAGGAGGTTGTTGTCTTGCAACCCAAGTAATGTCGAGTGGCCTATGTGAGGTCCTGCTTCCTTAAAGCCCTCCTGCTGTGGGGCTGGAAGATGCCCTCCTCCTCTTGCCTACCCCCTCTTTCTCCCTTCGCCCTGTCTCCCCTACCTGGTTTTGTTTCCATCGTGGAGCTGTTAGGCCTCTCTTCCTCTGGTGATTCATGCCTGGGCTTTCTGGTGCCCTTTTAGTGGATCACCAGGCAGTTCTTGGATGGAGACAGTGTTCTCTGGAGCTGTGCTCATGTGTCACTGTTGTCCCTCTTGGCCAGCCCTTCTCCAGCCTTTTATTCTCTGCATCTGGTTTTCATTTTGTCATGCTTATAATCTGTGGAGAGAGATCATTTACTATATTTTCTTTTCTCACATTAAATTCTTCCTGACATGCTGTTATATAATGTCATTTTTCATGGCTTTAGAATAGTCCATTGAATGACTGAATTGCAGTTTTCCTTATGTTTCCCTGTTGCTGAATGTTTCAGCCGTTTCCAGAATTTCACAGTTGTGAACAGTGCCGCCGGGAGTATCTGTGAACATGAAGCTTTCCCCTTATTGGGGGCATTTTTTTTTTTAACATTAATTCTCTAAATTGGAACTACCAGGCAAAATGATACATGTAATTATTTATCTATCTATTTTTGGCAGTTGCTTCTTACAGGATTTATGGTTTTAAAGAGGTAGCATTTGTCAGAAGGATTTATTGTAAGAGATGTTTTTCTCCCATTTTGTGAAGGCCAGTGTAGTGTTTCCTTCTACCTTGGCTGCATAATTAATGATGGTGTCCAGTTCAACTGGGAGTGTTTTTTTAAGCCCCAGTGTTGTTTCGACTCCTGGCCAGACTCAGTGGAAGCTGACTTGACTATGGTTACAGAGCACTTACCAGCACAGAGCCAGCAGTGAGACTTGGTAAACCAGCGAAGAAGGTTGCAGTCAAAACCGATAAGGTCCTGGCTGCCTCCAGCCTGTTTGGGCCTTGGAAGAAGATCTGCAGGGCAACTGGGCGGGGACAGGAGGTACAGTGCAGGGTGTGTCAGAGTGCGGTACACATGGAGTCCTTCAGAGCTGGGCTGCCGCGGGAGCTGCAGGCATCCACCAAATTACTTGCCACACTTCTGGCATTAATAGCAGATAGCTGAAGGTCTGGGAATTAAGTCATCTCATAAACATTCAAATTCATGGCAAAATTACTATTTAATTAGGAAAAGATCTGTAACATTGTGCTACTTTTAAATGAAAGCCATTTTGGAGGAATTAAAACTGGGTCATAACATTAGTATAATGTTTTAAAACAAACATTACGAAGACATACTGAGTGTACCCTAATTGATGAATTAAAGACATTAGTTTTGCCTTTGGATACTTAATGTGATTATGTTTTAAACACTGACTCTAGAAACCTATCTCTAGATTGAAACTGGGTTTCCTCCTTTCTTTGTTAAAGTGATGTTTCAGAGGATGAAAACATAATACATGCCCATTTTAGGAAATTCAGGAAACTTAGATTTTTATCTATTATTAAGTATTATCTTAAAACATAGCGTAGAATTTTTAAAAAATCAAAAATCTCTCATCCTACGGTAACTACTTTCAATATTCAGTGTATCACCTTCTTTTGTACATTTGTCTTTTCTGTTTGGGAAGGTTTTATATGGAGCTGTGATCATGTTGAATAGCCAATTTTGTTTGTGTTTTTTAAAATTTTCACATGATAATATGATAATGATAACCCTTTCATAATATAGTATTATACAGTTTTCATAACAATTTTAATAGCTATGTAATACTGAATCATAATGAATATACTACAGTTTATTCAATAATTTTAGGTATTTCAGTTTTTACTGTTGCATGCTGCCAAGATGAATATTTTCATGTGTTCTGGAAAATGCTTGCCAGCATCTCTGGCAATTTCTTGAAATTGAGCCCTAGAAGTAGAATTATTTGGTAAAAGACATTGAAACAAGCTTCTCTGAGGCTAATGATACAAATAGCCCCAAAAGGTCATATGCATTTATACTTGCGCTAACAGGGTATATTCTTGAGATTACCCTTCTTGTAGCCATTCTCAGTGGCATTGTTTTGCTTTATTTTTCAGTCTTAAATTAATAAGTAATAACCAAATAAACACATTTCTTTAAAAAAATTAGTCTCAAAAATATCTGGATTCATTATGAAGGTGGTTTAATCAACTCTCAGGCAATCTAAGCAGGCCTGAAAGTGATCTGTTGGTTTCACCATAAGGAAGATTTTAAATTAATATTTGATATTGAAAAGAATAAAAGGCTACATTAGAGTTAGCATTAAAATTGTATGGAATATAATTTTTTCGTGTGATGTAAAATTGCATCCTATTGGAGGGCCATAGAGAACCATCACAGAGCTGTGTCTGTGGGCCACGGACAATAGCCCAGCTCCCCAAGCCCAGGGCAGGATTGCCAGTTGCTATCTTAACACATCCGATACTATTTGGAATTTCAAGATCCCTGCATAGTCTATAAATTATTCAATTTGTTGGGAGCTTCAGACTTTAAATTAAAAATGCCCTTCCTTCCTCTAGACTTACTAATGGAACATATACAGGAAATTCGAACTTTGAGAAAACGTTTAGAAGAATCTATTAAAACAAATGAGAAACTGCGGAAACAGTTGGAACGGCAAGGGTCTGAGTTTGATCAAGGTAAGGGAGGACCTTCTCACAGGGCAATGCAAACCCTGAGTGCTTCACATTTGCCCAACTGAGCAGTCTGTGGACAGTGATGTCTCCATCGCTGCCCAAACCTGTCACCCCTGTTCTCCTGAATTGTGGTTGGCCCCTCACTGGACTTTGGAAGCTGTAGAGATGTAGATAGGTATGCAAGGGGAGAACAAGGCATATTTTGTCTTTTTGTCAATAACGGATTATAAAAATGTCAGCATTTTAGCAGTCTGGTAAATCTCCCATGCCAATCAAAAAGGTCACCAGTATTCCTGTATAACCATGGTTAGCTCTGAGTGAAATGATCTTCCATGAACACTAAACATATTTTCTTCATAGGTAAGACTTTCACATAGGTCAAAAATTAGCGCTTCCATTCTACCTGTTAACACTGTCCTCTCTGCCCCGCCCCACACTCTTGTTGTTTTTCTTCTGTATCTTTCTAGTGATTTTTAGAATGCAAATACAAATATATATTCTTATTCTCCCTCTCATCCAAAAGTTAACATACTGTGCATCCACTGTTCTGACCCATTTTTCATTGAACAGTGTATGTTGACTTCTGTCCTTATTCTGCAGAGAGAGCCCTCATTCCATGAAGAATGTACCCTTAGCAGCTGGTGTTCTGGGAAAGGCCCGCCTTTGTTTGGGTGGGGGCCGACCTGGGTGGAGATCCTGACTCCTCTCTTTATTGCTTCATGGCTTTGGGCAGCTCACCCACCTCCCCACCTCCCAGCCTCAGTTATTTCACAAAATTGAGTCACTGCAAGATGAGATGAGCAGTGCCCTGAGTAGGCTCTGCTTGTGCCTCATTCACTCAGTGGCTGCTGTCACCATTAGTTTCAGTCTTATTTACTATTTTATTTATTTCATAACATGACCAGTTTAACATTTCAACTGGTCTGGTGAGCATGGACCCTAATGTCATTCCCATTTTTAGAGGTGAGATTACTGACTTCAAGATAGTGCTTGATGGCGGCACTCAGTCCCCCATCCCCTAGTCTACTTATCCTTCCTCAATCACCCACTGTGGCCATCGGTTAAGAAGGACATCTTTTCAAAAGAACTTTGTATGCTCCAGTTCTCAAGGTAAACAGTGGTTCTATTACTTCTCCCTTTCCTTCCCCCCATTCACTCCGCCCCCACACTGCCTCCTCTCCTTCTGGCCCCCAGGGAAATTGATTATGAGTTATTAGTCATATCAAACTCAGGAAAGAAATACACGCCTGGGCCCTTCACATTTACTCTTGGTAATGCCTGAATTAGATTCATTTTGTTTTACATTTTCCCTGGCAAATCCAATTATAGAATTATTTGGGGGCTCAAATGGCCACCAGCTACAATGGAGCAGGCAATTGCTCTAGAGAGTAATTCCCTCTGACGGGAAGGTTTACAAAAATGCACTCATAAAGTATTTACGCTGGTGGAAAGGCATGCTGTTCTCACCATGTTGTCACTGTCTCTGACAAGACAAAGAAATAAAAGGGGCCCCGCCTTCCCCTGCTGTGAAATGTTCATCTTGGGAGGAGGTTTGAGAAAGGCAGGAGTCCTTACAACCTCTAGGTGGAAGTTTCTACATGCTAACATCCGCTGCAGCAGAGCTTCCAGGTGCTGCTTGTTATCCAGGTTTTCTGTAGTGGTGACATTCAGAGGAAGAACTGGCTTCCTGGTCTCAAAGTGCACGCTGCTAGTTCTGGTTTGACTCTCAGATTTAGACTGTTGGGAACTGGTCCATGGCCTGGCTGTTCCTTTGGAAAGCAACTGCCTTGACTTGGGTCACTGTAGACCTGGGTAGTTTTTCCTGCTCATTCATATTACTCTTCAGTCCTGTTTTGGCTCCAGCCTATCATTAATCGTGCTATTACTACAAATGGTAATAGCAGTAACTGTAACAGTACCAGTCACTTTTATTGTGCTAATGAAGACTGAGGGACCTTATGTGACTTGCCTGAGGTCTTGTGGTTATTAAGAAACCAGAGCCATAGTTCAACCCAGGTAGGTGTCTCTGAAACAGCACCAGAGTTCTAGGGGAGAGTGGAGAAAGATGGTGGAGAGAGATGTTTGCGAATTAAAAGGTTGGTCAGTGAAAAATTAGCAGGAAAGGAGGTTGTACTGCAGAGAGGGGCGGGCACATGCTTCTCGGGAGCTCAGTGTCCTTCCTTATGAGGAGAGAGAGCATTAGAGGTCATCACTTGTACACCAGGATGTTTTCCATTGCAGATAGCAAAATATGGGTAAAAACTGGTGTAAATGATGGGGGTTATGTTTCTTGCACAAGAGATCCAGAGGCAAGTGGTTCTGAGGCAGGGGTTATGACTCAGTGACATCAACACTTGGAGATGGTGTCTGTGGTAGCTATGGTGGTTATGAGGTTCCCATTCTCTGTGGATGGTGTCTGAAGCATGGAAGGAAAGAGACTCAGTCTTTACTCTGTCTTCCTTTTGTAATAAGGGGAAGTCTGCCCTGAAGCCTCTGAAGGTCTCATTGGCCAGCAGAGACCCAAGACCATGTCTGGCTGCAGGGTAGCTGGGCAAGCAGGGGCTGGCATTGGGTTACAGCGTAGCAGGTGGACTCAGTATGGAAGCCATGTGGACGAGGTGCCCTGCACACAGTAGGTGCTCTCCCGAGGGAGCACTGTAGTGGTGCAGACAAGGAAGCGCCGGGCATGGGGAGTGTCATCTAAGCTGGATGTAGAAGAAGGGTAGGGGTTCAGCAGTGGATGACAGCATGGTGAAATCTTCACAGTGAGGAGTGGCCTCCCTCACAGTTTGCCTAGCTTTTGACCCTGATCTTTATAGCATACACTCAGAGACTGTGAATTTAGCTAAGAGTTGAAGGTGTCTTTGTCAGGCAAAGAAGGAACCTCATTCTGCAAGGGGAGTGACCATATGGTGTGCCTGGGGCCCAGAAGTGGCCCCGTTTGACTGCATTTAAGGGCCTTAGGCTTCTGAATGGAGAGGGTGCAGTGTGCCAGGAGACTGGGAAGTTTGGACCTTGTGTTTTGATTGTCTTTTGCAGTACTGGGCCATTAGAGGTTTTTGAGCAGAGAATTACAAGAAAGGATTGTATTTAGGATGACCACACCATGGGCAGAGGTTAGGGCGGCCAGGTCAGAGCAAGGCCTGAGGCCTGAAGGGTGGGGACAGGAGAGACACTTGGGTGCTCGGCATCTTGGGAAAGCAGCAGCAGCGTGTCTGGGCTCAGGCCGGGTCTTGTGGTGGTACTGCCCCTGAGGCAGGGCACAGGTAAGAGAGCGGTGAAGGGGGCAGTTCAGCAGGGTGGAGGCCCAGCAGACCCTGGGTGCATGAGTTTGCACTTTGGGAGGTTGAGACTGTCATTCACTCACCCACCCCGGCCCTGGCTCCTGGTGCGTTCATCTCAGGGGTGGTAAGGCCTGGGTCCCCTCCTGCCACCTTTTCAGGCTCACTCTCATTTCCCTTTGGGCTCTGAAATAACTTGGATGCTTCCCAGGGCTGATTTTCACTGCATGTTTTGTTTCCTCAGTATTCAGAACTCCTTTCCAGGAAGTTCTATCCATACTGACTTGGAGATGGTCCCTGAAGTGCTTCTGCTTGTGTTTTAATAGGGGCTACAAACATTTTGGCTTATGGTTCAGAGCTGCACAATTCTCTCACCTCAGAGATTAATTTCCTGAGGAAGCAGAACCAGACGCTCAATGCGATGCTCCTGAAGGGGTCTCAAGGTAAGAAATAGAGGAGCTGCCTGCAGCCAGGGCCCCAAAGCCTCCATGCCAGGCAAAGAATGCAGGTGTTGGAGTTGGAGCAACCTAGGTTGAGTCCTGTGGCCCTGTGACAGCTTTACAGGGTGTCATTGTCACAACAGTCCTGTGAGATATTCCTATCTTGTGGCTGAGAAAAATGTGGTACAGGGAGGTTAGGGGATACCTCATAGGGCTGTTGTGACAATCAAATTGCACAAAGCTCTCAGCACAGTGTCTTTAAGGGTCTCAGCAAACGTTACTGTATTTCCTTGTCACTCATGCCCTCTACACAGCCACCTCTCATTTGTCTTGGTTCCCAGTAGAAGAGAAAAGGGCTGGGAATGGTTTACTCAACCAGAGATTTCCAACAACCAGCAGAGTTTCATCCAGCAGTTCTTAAAAAGACCCTCTTTTAGTTCTTTCTATATGGACCTTAGTTCCTAAGAACCTGCCTTATGCTACATTTTAGTGCTTAAAACAATTTTGGAACGAGATATTAGTATCCATGTTTTCCACAAAAGAAACAAAGGCCTAGGGAATTGCCCTGCCAGTGGTCACACTGGTGGTGGTGGTTGGGGCTGGAACTTGGGCCAGCTTACCTGCTTTCCCCAGAGGATATTGATGTGATTTGGGTTTTAGAAATGAAGTCGGGGCTTTGGAATCATTCATTCTGCAGACATCCCCCAACTCCAGTTCTGAGTCAGGGCCGATTACAGAAATCAGTGAGTCCTGGTCCTTCTCTCAGGCTCTTGTGGTCTAATGGGAGAGACATTCAGATACCCCACAGCAGGCCAGTATGAGGAATGGCCCTGATGAAGCTGGTGCAGGGAGACAGGACCCTGAGAGACTGGTCATCAAGAGCCTAGTCTAGAAGGATGAGGAGGGGTTAGCCAGAGTAGCTCAGGGTAGAGAACCGGGACCTTTGAAATGGAAGGGAGAGAGCAGGTCCAGCCCCGCTCAGAGGTGAGGAGCATACAGGCTGGCCAGGAATGATGGACAGCTGTGCCTGCCTCTGCCACTTACTGGCAGTGTGGCTGCAGGGAAGTCTTAACCTCATTGATCCCCAATTTCCTGCTTGTAAGATGGCAGAACAGTAGTGCCTCCCTCAGAGGTTTGCAGTGAAGGTTAACTATGTTGGTGTGTGCGGGTCTTTACGTGACACCTGTGCAGTATGCCGTGCCATAGCCGTCCCACCATCCCGCTGCTCACCCCTCACCCATATGGGTTCTTTCAACTCCAGCCTGCATACAAAACCCTGTGCTGACCCTTTTCTTCAGCACAGCACATGTGAGGAAGCTGAGACACAGAGACGTAGAGACCCTTGCTCAGGGTCCTGTAGTCAGTAAATGAAGGAGCAACCCTTGAACCCACCACCCTGCCCCCAGCACCCTGCTCTGAGCCTCTTTGTCTCCTGCACCTCTGGAGAGGGTTTTGCGCCTCAGGAGAGTTGAGGCCCTCACAGAGGGTCCGCTCTGCACAGCTCTGCTGGCCTGTTGGGAGGCAGGGAAGGCCGCGCACTTTCCATACCTGCTGCCAGAGTTTGGGGCCCTGCTTCTTTCTTTCTAGTTTCTACACATTTGTGCTCTATGGAAGAAAAGTAACCAGGTTTGCAGGGCCCATTATTTAATAGAAAATTAAACAGGCCCATTTTATGCCAGTGACGTTTAATCTGCAGCCTTGATGTTGACAGATTTATCTGCCCAAAATGCATAAGATAATTGGAACACCAAAATCATAAATGTCAGATTAAATCTCATTCCTTTTTGTATTCTTGGAGTGCTCGAACTGAAGTGCTCTATCTGCGTAATAAGGTTGGAAAAAAACAAATGGTGTCCCTTCTCAGTGGCACTTTTTGGTGTTTGCAGATAAACAGAAAGAGAATGAAAAATTACGAGAGTCCCTCTCCGGGAACGTAGCGAGCCTGGAGCGCCTGCAGCAGGAGCATGCCTCTGTGCGGGGAGAAAACGAGAGGCTGCGGAAGGAAGTCGGCGAGAGGGACAGGCTCAACCAGCAGCTGAGCCAGGAGCTGGACAGGTGGGGCCTGGTTCCCCACCCTGATGGCCCCCGCAGCCTGGCTCTGGGGATGCAGTCCCAGGGTGAGGCACACTAGCCTCTCTCCTAATGTGGAGGGTGGACAGAAGCATGCCATATATCTGGTGGGCGTGAAATATGGGGAATGATCATCTAAAGAAGGAGGGGTGGGGCGGGCTGTTGTTCTCCATCTTTTCATCTCTGTAAAGGTGCCCTTTGGGTGGAGAGCCCCAAGGAGGGTGTGATACTGCAACCCTCTTGGGAAGTTGTTTGGCAGAGGGCACCCGAGGCAAACAGGGAGCCTGTTCATCTGGAGGAGAGGGCGTGGTAGGGGCAGAGGGCATGAGGTGGCCAGAATCACATAAGGCCTCCTAGCTGTAGAAGGACTTTGGTTTTTACTCTGAGTGGCATAGGAAGCCCCTGGGAGATTCCCAGCAGAGGAGTGACATTTTCAAAGGATCCTATTGCTCCCTCTTTTGCAGTTTTCCCCTTAGACTCACATCCCGTGTTTTCAGTTTTTCGTGTTGGCTCCCAGCAGTGCCCTGCTCCTTCAGAGCTCCCATCACCACCTTGGCTGCCCGCGCTGGGTGGTGATGTAGATAATCCACTGTCTTTGCCAGCAGGCGATCTTGGTGTAGGTCCTAGCTCCACTCTGAGCTGTGCACCCCTGGGTAGGGGACACAACCTTTTGAACTTAGCTTCCTCTTGTTTCTGAATCGAGGATTACAGAGCACATTCCTTCCAGGGTGTCTGTGAAGACTACAGGAAAGAGGGTAAAGGGCTGGACACGGGGCCCTTGGGAAACAGATCTGCAGTGCAGTTCTTAAACCATGCTCTTTTTGTCCTCACTCTTGTGGCCAAGTGGCGTGGGGGATGAGTAAGCCACCTTGGAGTGCAGTTAACCTCTCCTCCCCATGGTGGGCATTGCAGGGCACAGAAGGAGGTGAAGTGGAGGCAGCAGCTGCTCTCACAGAACCACAAGTTGCTCCAGTCTCTCCGCGTGGAGCTGAAGGTGTATGTGAGGCTGGATGAGGAGCACCAGAGGCTACGGCAAGGTACTGGGCCCTGGGGACCAGGCTCTTTATGACCCAGAGCTGTGAGCTCACGGGCACAGCCTGTGGCAGGAGCAGCAGGCCGGGGCTCTGGCTCCATGCCCTTTCTCCAAATGCTGTCATCAGACTCTGCGTGACCCTGGGGTAAACGTGGTTTATTTGAAGCCAGCTCTTTGGCCTACTTCTCTTAAATAGGAGCAGGAAACATGGAAGGACATAGGCTCAGGCATCTGCCAGCTCAGTTCTAGAGTGTCACTCCCTCGACCTGGCTGTGTGTCCTACAGCAGGTCATCTCACCCTTTGGGCCTATTCCTGCCTTGGGAAATATGTCTGTTAAAATCCACCGTGTGGAGTTGTAAAAGTTGAACAGATCATGTGTTAAAGCGCTCTAACATACTCCCCGACGCTTAAGAAATAACGCTTAAGAAATAACTTTCATTACAGGTTTCCTGCTAGTGTGTGTTTCTTTTTGCCCATTCATTCAGCAAACAGTTACAGTGCCTACCATGTGCTGGACCTTGTTGGCCCTGGTCTTGTCTGTATTTCAAGAGAGATACCAGATCAGAGTGACTCAAGTATAAGGTCTAATGTTTCAGAATCAATTTTGAGGTGTAGTGGGATTTTTTTAAACTAATTTTCCAGATGGTTTCTCCCTATTGAAAGTTTATCTAGAAAAGGGTCATCTCACAGCTTTCATTTCTTCTCAAGTTGCTTCTCTTATTCTTGCTGTTGTGCCTTTTTAATATACTGTGGCTCTTAAAATCATCCCCTTTCATTCTATAATTCCAGCCCAAATAGATTTTATTACTACTAGACATAATTTCAGGGTTTGGTGTGCAATTTGCTAGGCTTTTATGGCCAGAAGTGAAAATTAATTTCCAGCTCTTATTTAGCCTGTGGAATAGCAGCAATTAAGTCAGCCAATATTTTTGTTTTTAAAGTCGAGTTGTTATTTTAAATTGTACCTAGTTCTCAGTAAGGGGGAGGTCGATGGTGGTGTGCGGATTGAAAATGCCATTGAGTTCCTTTGATGGCTGACCCTTTATTTGTGGAAGATGTCAAGACTTCCCTCTGCACATGTCCACAGAGACTGGAGCAGAGGCACCAGAAGGCTGGAAGGGGCAGGAGCTTCTCAGTGACCTGCACGACCTCCTGACGGAGATCCAGGCTCTGCGGGCACAGTTGGAAGGGGGCATCAAAACCAATAGCACCTTACAGAGCAAGCTGGAGGAGCAGCTGGCACAGGGGGAGAAGAAGGCCCAGGAAGGAGACCTCAGTCTGGCTGTCCAAGCCCCGGGTGTGCCCGATTGGACCCTACAGCTAGACAAACACGGTATGGCATCTGCACATCTGTGTATTATGTGTGAACTTCTGAGTGATGCCCCTGCCCATGGAGATGTCCTTCCATGGACAGTAGATTCACTGCACCCTCGGAGCCAGCCGCCTGACTGCTAATTAACTGTTACCTCTGGCACAATGGCATATTCTGGGTGTCTTGGTTCTCTGGAAGTGGAGCTTGGGCTTCCAGCCACCCTGATGGCCTCCAGTCTTGTTCCCTTGTATCTATTTCGTCCTGCCCATGCCACTCAGAGGCTGAGAAACCTCTTTAGTCCTCTTGTTACCCTTCTAAGAGATCCCAGCCTCTTACTCTGACTTGCAGTGCCCTCTAGGTCTGGGAAGCCTCCTGGTAGGGAACACCTGGGCCTGTTTTGCGTTTGCTGGTGGCCTGTCAGCCTTGGAGAGTTTGTGAGGGGAGCAGAGAGAGGACCAGACAGACATTCCTGCCCCAGCCCAGCCGAACCCAGGACAAACCAGCAAGTGGTCGACTCAGTGCCCCTGACCAGGCAATCCCTTTTACTGTGTAGACAAAGGAATTGGAGCTGAGAGTGACATGGCATTATTCATTTCAGCTCTCA
The DNA here is from genome assembly GCF_052094955.1 of Ictidomys tridecemlineatus. Classification (NCBI taxonomy): domain Eukaryota; kingdom Metazoa; phylum Chordata; class Mammalia; order Rodentia; family Sciuridae; genus Ictidomys; species Ictidomys tridecemlineatus. The sequence continues at coordinate 196,411,353 of NC_135480.1, read as the reverse complement.
GTCCAGAGCTGTTCCTGACCCCACCCAACCTCCAGCCTCAGGTGCCTGGAGATTGTCATTCTGATGCCCATAAGGTGACTGGGCGTGTTCAGTGGAGCGAGGAATATTGACATGCTTTATAGACAAGGATTGTGCAAAAGTTTATCATCACTTGGATTGAGAATCAAGTCTATTGCCTTTAATTTTGAAAGTTCAGATGTCTTTAAGGAGAACCCAGTCAGCTTTAGCACCGTCATTGATTGGTTCATTGATTTCTTCTTGATAAGGATCTTAAAACTTTAACCAAAAAGATGATGTAACAATATAAGGAAAAAAGGTTGGGAAAAGAATTCTTTGCATATTTTTCTTCATTTGTTAATCAGAAACAGGCTTGAGTTTATATTGTTCAAATTGTTTTTTGTACCATTTTTCTGTTTGGGGGCTTTTTTGTACATTTTGTTTTTTAGCAGAGCTGGGGATGGAACCCAGGGCTGTGGTCTTGGATTAAAGTGATTCTTCCCAGGGGCTGACTTCGTGGAGCTGTCCTCCTGGCTTCCTGGGCCTGGAAACCATAGTGCACCCTTGGCAGGAATGGAGGAAGCATGGATGGGGAATCCTGAGACCTAGACACCAACCTTGCTGGGTTATGCTGCCCTGTGGCCTCCCTGTCCCTGAAGTCTGAATTACAGTGCCAGCCTGCCTGTTAGGCTTTTGAGAGTTTAACAGCTTTCTGGATGTAAAAGTGCATTCCAAGTTATAAAGTGTTGCTCGGATCGTCTTAAGCACCTGTTGATTTTGCCTTCTTATGGTGTTTGAGTGTGTCACCCCCATATTCTGCAGGCTGTTCCCTCTCTCTCAGGTTACTGCAGCAGCCTTCAAGCTTGCTCCTCCAGGACCAAACTGAGATCTCAGCCAGGCACTGCCCAGCCTGATGCCCCTGAGTAGGTCCCACAGCCCTCCTGGTTCTGGCCTTGCACCCTCCTGTGTCTTCCCGGCATTAAGGCCTTGGCCACAGGACCTGCTTATTTCTCCCCGAATGATAATTCACATCCTTGTGAGCTTGCACCTGCCTGCTCCCCCCTCTGCCTGGCATTTTTTCCCTCCTTCCCAGGGATCAGTCACAGCGGTCTTGAAACATAACACAGGTGTCAGCCTTTGGGAAGCCATGCTGGGGTCAGCACCGTCCCCCAGCGCCCACAGCCCTGTGCTTCCCTCCTCCATCCTGAGGACACCGAGACAAAACTGCCTGTTTCTTGTCTGACAAGAGTGTTTTCCCAGGAAGGGGCTGGGCCCAGTCACTCTTTCTCTGTTGTCTTGACCAGGTCCAGTAGGACTGATGTCCAGGGAGAATTTGAATGAATGCTGTGTTTCTGAACAAATGTGTTTGGATGAGACACTGTACTCTCAGTCACTTCTTTCTCAACCATGGAAGGCAGTGAAACAGTTTATTTCCTTCTCTTGTTTTGCATGTTACAGATGATAACAAATGTCCCCTGGCAAGCAGTAATTCCTCTGACCTTGAGTCCACCCGGGCTGTGATGCCAAAGTCAGGTACAAAATTGAAGTCTGAGTAACTGAAGCAGCATGGGGTGTGGCAGTGGTATTTTTAAAATGAATCAAAGGCGGGGTCCCAACTAGGTGTTTGGCAGGGGTTTGGGGATCAGCATGTAAGCTCTGAACACAGGGTGCTACCAAGTAGATTGATGTTCCACTTCTCATTTTGCAGCTTCAGAGACTCCTCCACTCTCTGGAAATGACATAGACTCCTTCTCCTGCATCAGTGGCAGCTCTGTAACCAGCACCCCTTGCCTGCCCCGCATGGCTGCTCGCCTGTGGGCCAGCAGGAGTGGCCGCCACATCCTGGGCCTGATCGAGGACTATGATGCGTTGTGTGAGCAGATCCACCAGGGACAGAGGCTCCTTGCTGAGATGGACATGCAAACCCAAGAGGCTTCCAGCCCCATGGGTCAAGAGCTGAGGACAAAGGTAATCTGGCTGCTAGAGTAGGGGAAGGGAGGTGCTCACTGGAGCAGTGAGTGGGAAGGACTGACTGAGGGTGCTTGGAGACAAGTGCACAGTTGTCCTCAGTAGGGCTCTAAAAAGAGGGACCGGAAGGTGTCGGCCAAGAAAGGTCAGAGTCAGGTCCTGTGTGGGAAACTGTTGGTGGCTGCGGGAGGACATCTGGTTGAGGTTTGTACCCTGCGTTATTGTGGCTACTTCATAGGGATCTGCTGCTCTGTGCCCATGTCGGCCTGTCTGTCGAGTCTCATCCAGTCTTCTGTCCCTGTGTGTCCAGCTGTTCATCTAGCCAGTCTCCCTCCCTGTGTCCAGCCACCCAGTGTGCTCAGGTTCTGAGGATCCTGTGGAGAAGATGGAGGGCCTCATCCTCTTGAGGCAGACCCCACTTTACTGCACTTACCATACCATGCTAGCTCACCCCACACCTCCCCAGCTCACACCTCTCTGTCTCCCAGTGTCATACCACATTACGCCATATCACAACATGCCATCCCCCAGTGTCACACTACACCATGCCACATCATCTCCCAGTGTCACACCACACCACACTATATCACACTACGTCCCCAGTGTCATACCACACCACATCACACCACGCTGTCCTCCAGTGTCACACCACACCATGCCACATCATCCCCCGGTGTCATGCCACACCACACTATATCACACTTGTCCCCCAGTGTCATACCATACCACACCATGTCACACCACACTATCCCCTGGTGTCACGCCACACCATACTGTACTATACCATACTATGGCACACCATACCCCAGTATCGTGCCACATAGCATACTATGCCATACCACGTCATACTGCACCATACCACACGCCACACCACGTCATACTGCGCTATACCACACACCATACCACATCATACCGTGCCACACCACACACCACACCACGCCACACTGTGCCATACCACACCACATCATACTGTGTCACACCACACGCCATACCACGTCATACTGCGCCACACCACACCATAATTTCTACAACTGCCTTGTGATGAGCTTGCCAGTTTGAGAAACCCTACATCCAACCCAGGATGGTTGGCGGCTCCATCTCTTCCCCCATAGCTTTCTGTATGACATTTTATTTCCTCACCACAACCCTGGGAAGCAGTGATGTCATGTCCACTTTAGAGATGCTGAGAAGTAGCTTGGAGTGGTTCACATCTGAACTCAGCTCCCTGTCCTTCAGGGTACTCGCTTCCCATGTTGTAGGACATATTAGTCACCAGACTTACCTGTGCAGAAGCTGCCACTTCTGTCTGGGCAGAGGCTCTGAGGAGCTCTGGTCGCGGGCTAACTTCTGCCTGCCTGCCCAACGGCATGTTCCCTCTCCTGCCATGTGCCCTACTCTGAGTAGGCTAGGCTTATGTGCCATCCCCACCTGCTTTCCACAACCTGTCTCCAGTCCAGGTTCCCTCCATCCTGGAACCTCCTCAGACTCTTTTACCTCCCTCTTCCCGCGCCCCATCCCGCTGGACTCCTCCCCGACTTATTGCCTTTTGTCCAGACCCAGCTGTTGGGCTTGTGCTTCCTCACTCGCTTCCTCCGAGGCTTGGGGACAGGTACACCCCCATCCGCAAGCTGGACCAGACCCCAAGCTTGGGTCACATTCCTGATCTCTCTTCCTGGGTCTTTACTGGAGATGCCTGAGCCCCCTGCTTCCCCATACCTGATTTGACTTTTTAATTTTGTTGTATTATAAAAATCAATTTTGCCTTTTATGTTCCACTAGACAGATGAACTCTTAGAGAACAGGGAGAGGGGCTGCTTTATTCTGCTTTATTTGTCCATCACCTGACACAAGACCGATGTGCTTGCTGAATATTTGTTGAATAAATTAATAGATATTAATAAGATGCTTTTTCTTTTCTGATTGAAATTTTTATTGCACAAAAGCTAGAAATTATAGAAAAGCATAAAAACATTTATTAATACATTACCCCTGAAGGTCAGCACTTACAATTTTGATGTGTACTTTAAAGACATTCAAAAGTTTATCAAACCTACACATAACTGTGAGTTGCACATGTTTCACTAACAAGAGGTTGATGCTTTTTCCATCTCATTCGGTTTTTCCTCACCCTTGACTTTTATTGGCGGCCATATCAGCTCATGTGTGGCTGGACCTTCACTTATTTTCACTTGCACTGTTTGTTGGACATATAATTGTGACTGGCAAGCATCCTCATTCAGAAACAGTTTTTATTATTTTAAATTGTATTTTTGATTAGGTACGAAATGAAGTTACTAGTTCAAAACGTGTGCACTTTTTAGGGCTCTTAATAACCATTGCTGCATTGCTTCCCAAAAGATCACATCTGTTTGAGTACCCATCTCACCACCCACACTTGTCTTCTTTGAGTATTTTTATTTATAATGATTTTTTTTGTTAATTTGATAACTAAAAAAGTATACATGGTTTTATTTTTATATTCATTTCTTATAAAGACATGCTGTATCTTCTTTTCTTTTTTGTGTTTTTCCATTTCTGCGTCACATTTTTGTTTTCTCATGCCCTTGACTCTCCCATGTGAGTTTCCTTCTGCTGACAGTGAGGGTGAGAGACTTTAAAAGTCCCCAGCACTGTTCCCAGACAAGTGCAGCCGATGCTAAACCATCCCTGTTGCTGCACTTGCTGTCGGTGTCGTTTGCTCTGGAGCATCTCCGGGGGCTGCAGCATACGTGACATTTTATTTCCTCCTCACCACAACCCGGTGAAGCCCTGCAGCCTGGAGATTTATGCTGCCTGTCAGAGCTTGCTGTTCATGATCTCAGGACCACACGTAACGCTCTCTCATCCCTGACCCCGTGTAGGGTCTGCACTTGGTGCCCCTGAGCAAGTTTGTCTCCAGCGTGAGCACGGCCAGGCTGATCCTAGAAGAGGCCTCGAGGTTGCTGAAGCTCCTTTGGAGAGTCTCACTCCCCACAGATGGCCAGTGTACCCTTCACTGTGGGCAGGTAGGTGGTGACATTCTTCAGAGGTTCAAGGATGCCCCTGGGCCTGTGTCTCAGTCCCTTCCTTAGCCCAGCTCAGGAGCAGCCCCAGTGGCTCTCATTTGGTGTGGGGAAGTGTCAAAGGGAGGAAAGGCACCAGGTTGGTTAGGTTTTTGCTGTATCTGGGCTGCTGACTGACCTCCAGCACCCGAGAGTTCAGCCTGCAGCGGCTGCCCACGTCCAGCACATGAGTGTTGAGTGGGATCCTGTCTACACTCCATATACGAGGAACTGGGGCCCAGGCATTGAATGCTTCATCAGGGTTACAGAGCTGGTTTGAAACATATGGACCTGAACCTGGAGCAATTCTTTCATTTTGTAGGCATTGAGTTCTGACTTGTTCTCACGGGCCTTCGGGTTCTCTCTTCATAGTCCCTTTCACATTATATGTCTTTGCCTGCACCCTCCACTCCCATTAATGGCTTTCCTTGTTATGAGTAGGCCTTTTTCAAATCTGCCTAACTGCTAGGGAGCAGTGGATCCATGCCAGCAGCCAGGCAGGTGGAGCCCTACCTGTTTCCATCTGTGGACTGCATGTGTATTGTGACAGGGTGAGCAGCCAGCCTGGCTCCCAGGGAACCTTCCTGGGAAAGCCACATGCAGGTAAAGGAGGTTGGGACTCCCAGCCAGGTGGTCTGATGCTGCTTCCCCCTTTTGCCTCTCCTGTGAATGTGCTACAGGCCAGCAGGGAGGCAGAAAGGAAATTTGATTTTCTCTCTGAGTTCCACCCCACTGGCAGCTCTTAGATGGGTTTATTGTGGTTCTGGAGCAGCCCGTGAGCAGCCCTCTTCCTCAAGGTTCCATGAGGAACCTGTCCGGAGGCTTCCTTGTTAGGCTTCCTGTGGGGAGTGTGGGCGTGCTGAGCTCAGGGAAGCTCATAAACACTCACTGTTCCATAAAGTCATTTTTGCCCACTTCAGCCCATGGGGTGTGGGGTGGAAGGCAAGTGTCAGGGGGATGGTGGGACCCACTGGTCCTAGCCCACAGCCTTTTCTTACTCTGACTGCCTGGATGTCCCTTGCTGCCTGCCGACTCCCACCTTCTCCTCTTAGCTTAAATGTTACTCCTAGGTGAGAGAGGGCTCCCAGTCACTCAGTCATACCGTCTTCCTCTGTTTCTTCATAGCTTTTGACACAAAAGATAATTACTTGGTTTGTTTTAATGTCTGCCTTCCTCTGCTTTCCTTCAGGGGAACATATGTTTTGTTCATGATTTTGAATAAATGTATGATTGAATGATTTTTCCCATATAACCAAACTATTACCTGTGCCTTATGAATTTTGAAAGCAAACATGTCTGAACCAAACAGTTGACCCACAATGCAGTGGTTTTGTCTTTAGCACATAAAAGTAGTGACTTTTTGTTAAATAGACAGAATGCAGTTCTTACATATATAAGACACACACGTTATAAATGCACACAAAATTGTAGCCGTGTCGATTTTCTCCCACTTCTAGATCAGTCCAGCGACTGGTTTGTCCTTCGTTTCTCAGATAACTGATTATATCCACTCTAGTGTCACAGAATTTCAGAGTAGGACAAGGACTTAGAGGTGCTCCATTGTGGCTGCTGGTTGCTAGTGTACACAGACCCCTGTGTGGTGTTAAATTGCCTCTCACCACTATTCTGTCACTGCCTATGTTTGACACGGTGCCTTTTGCCTGGTGTGAAGCGTGTGTGTAAAGCAGACTTCCACATCTTCAGCAGCCTGGTGGCTTTTGCTCCCTGCTATTTTCTCTGAGAATCATTGATTTGCCTTTTGCATTTACCGTACCGTCCCATTCAGTCCTGTGGACTGCTCTGAAAAGCATGCATCCCAGGCATGAGTTGACCTAGGAAAGTTGTTGGAGTGATATAAATACATAGGCTCATGCTTATGAGTTTTTTAAATGAAGAAAAAGCAATAACAGGCTATGTGTTGGCATTTTGGCAGAGATTGGAAGGGCAGAGATAAAGTAGATTTCTCTGAATAGAGCTTATTTTATACTGTTGACTTCCAAACTATATCAATAGTTAACATAATTATAAATAAAATTTGTCGAAATGGAGAAAATAGAAATTTCTAAAAATTAATGGTATGGAATCAGTTAACCTCACTACGGATAGCACTGGAGGCATGGTCACACAAAGAACATTTCAGTGACAGAAACAGTGAGTTGACCATACATTCCTAGCAGGAATATTTTACAGGCAAGAAAAACTGCCTAAAAGTTTTTTTAAGATATATACGGTTTTCAGTGGTCAGTAATAGTATTGGTATTAATATTCTGAAACGAATGTATTTCTATTGTAAAACAACTCTTAAGTATCATTAGGAACTAAGATTTTTACTATGAATTAAAAAATTAAAATCAAAGAAATAAAGACCCTGTAATTGTAAATTTAAATTGTAAGCATCAATATGAACTCATGATGTTTTTCTGTTAAAAAAAATTTACTAACTCACTCTGTGTAAAAGGCTGAAGAAGTAAAATCTGACCAAGTGCCAGCGAGCACCCACAATTTCCAAACTATGATGTCTAAATGCCTTTCCTCCAAAAGGATCTTGGGCTCCTTGGAAAAATGACTCTAGGTCTGGGCAGGAAATACATTAGGAGCTCAGAACCTATTTTATCCTAGTAAGAAAGGACAAGATATAGGGAAGAAACCTGAAGATTTACAATAGCTCTCAAAAGTGTAGGCCCTGAACCTGCAACATCAGCATCACCTGGAAATTTATCAGAAATGCAGATTCTTGGGCCTCACCCAGACCAACTGAATCAGCCACACTGGGAGTGGCCTCGATAGTTTATTTCACCAGCCCTTTAGGAGCCTTGAGAAACCCTGGATTAAAAACTTAAGAAACAACAAATTCAAAATATGGATGTTACTTGGATCCTGAATCAAACCAATTATTAAAAAGTACAATTATGAAGCAATCAGGGAAATGTGTCTATTAACTCCATATTTGGAGATACCTATTGAATATCTGTTATTTGAAACTACCAGAAGTAGTTCTTTTTTTGGATTTTTTTTCCCAGATTTTGAAGTATTTGCAAAGAATTTTTGAGTTGAGCATCCCTAATCTAAAGATCAGAATGCTCAAAATGGGGCCGGGGTTGTGGCTCATTGGTAGAATGCTTGCGTAGGCACTGGGTTTGATCCTCAACACCACATAAAAATAAATTAATAAAATAAAGGCATTGTGTCCAACTACAACTAAAGAAATATTTTAAAAATGCTCAAAATGCATTGGCTCAAAGAGTTCTGGACTTTGGAGCATTTTGAATTTTGGATTTTGATTTTAGGGATGTTCAACCTGTACTAAAGAATTATGTTCATTGTTTAGGTGAGCTAATGATATTATGGTGTTTTAAAATCTTTTTTCCCTATATATATATATTATAGATGATATGATTAGTTTCTAGGATTAGTTTTAAATTAATTTTAGAGAGAGAAGGAGCTTGGGTATAGGTGAAATAAGTTTGGCCTTGAATTGATAATTGCTAAACTGGACAGGTTCCTGTGGGGAGGGTCATTATCCAATTTCTTCTACTTGCATAAACATTTGAGATGTTCCTCATAAAAAGGAAAGCAAACAAACAAAAACTCTTCCCAGAAGCAAGGCTTCGAGACACTGATGGAGGATTTTGTGCTCCTGGGAGGGGAGGGGCTTCCATCTCTGCTCTGCGATGCTCACTGAATTGTTCTGTTGATATTGTCAAGAGTGTTCTTACCTGCATAAGAATTTCCTAATTCCTCTGTTATGGATAAATAGATACTACATTATGCTCTGAAATGTTCAGTATCCTGAAATTTTTAAAATTTTATTCATGTATATTGCATTCTGAAAAATTTCTTTAAAATGTTACTGTTTTTCAGTAAAGTTGTCAGTTATTAACTAAAAAGAATGAAAGGAAAGAAAAAAGAAAATAAAACAAGAATTGTTCTGTTGAGTGACTGTTGGTACTGGGCACTGCTCATATACATCTTATTTTACCCCTTTACCACGACCTTGGGGAATTAGGTTTTTTGTTTTTTATTTTAAATTTCTAAATTGAGGTATAAGAATCAGATGTTCTTATTTTTTTAGTTTATTTTAAAATGTTTTTATTTTTAATTGATTCATAGTAATTGCACATTTATGGGGTAAGTGTGGCATTTCAGTACACATGTGTCATGAATAATGGTCAGATCAGGGTCATTGGCATATCCACCTCAGACATTTATCATTTCTTTGTGAGCATTCAAAATCCACTCCACTATCTGGAGTTAGGGTTTTTTTTTTGGTTATTGTTATTGTTTTGTTTTTGGTATTGGGGATTGAACCCAGGGGCAATTGACTACTGAGCCACATATCCCCAGCCCTTATCTAGAGACAGGGTCTCACTAAGTTACACAGAGCCTGGTTAAGTTGCTGAGGCTGGCTTTGAACTTTTGATCCTCCTGCCTCAGCCTCCCAAGTTGCTGCATCTATAGGCATGTGCCACCGTGCTTGGCTTGGAGTTAGGTCATCTTGTTTGCATTTTCCAGAAGTAGGAGCTGAAACTCCAAGGAGTTAAATGATTTGCTTCAGCATCACACAGCTAGGAAGTGGCAGAGCTGTGTTTTGGAGCTCTCGCTGTTTTTTCTAAAGTATCTTAATGCTGTAAAAATGAAGGATTAAATCCAGTGGCACAGCAGATGTAAATTATTACAATCTGTGGTTTTAAGTGCTGGACAGGATGTGTACAGGGTGTTAGGAGAGTGCCAATGAAAGGTGAGCCTTCCAGTTGGCAGGCACGTCACAGCACCTGCTCTGCATCAGGCAAAGGTGATTGAGGAAAGAAGGAGCTGGTAATTGACAGGGAATGCAGGCCTGTGACGACCAGTTGCTACAGTCCCCTGAATGTGGACAGTTATGGGGAGCCTCAGCTCCTGGTGCAGAAGGGGCATCAGGTGAAGCGTCCTGCAGGAAGGGACAGCTGAGCTGTCTATAGAAAGAGAAATGGGTTAGCCAGGCCAGGAGTTAAGTGGCCATTCCCGGCTTCCATGGACTCCTCTGAGTCTCATCCTGCAGTGTGATGGGTGGGTCAGGGGTGGTTATTCCAGTGTCACAGGTGTGGAGTTAAGGCTCTGACTGCAGGACAGTTTGTCCTAGGATGGAGCTATGACCACAGCCCAAGTCTCTGTGGGCCCTGGATAGCAGGAGAGAATTGTGCAGACCTGATGTCTGGGTTAGGGTCTGTTCTGGATTCACTGAAGACCCTCTAGTTGACATGATTGGCTAATCTTAAAAGTGGTTAAAGTAGGGAATCAAAAAGTGAAACATACCTTAAACATTTTAAACAGATAAATGTACTTTCTTTCACCATTCTTTTGATGGAGGGCCAGGGCCTTTTCTTTGACAATGGGGCTGCTGTTTGGAGTTCCACATGTCCTTACTTTCATAAGCCACATCCATAATGTATGTCTGTCACTTCCAATTTCTGTTTCTTTAAGATGAAGAGAAAACTTAGATACTTGTGAAGCAATCTGAATTTAGAATTCTTCTAGACTGTGTTCCTCCCACATCTTGTATAGTTGTTTCACCCACACCTAATTTGCCAGAATGTGTTTTTCAGTGGCTCGCCTTTCTCTGGTCTTTCTGAAGCATATGCTAGTTTTCATAGTCGGTTCTCTCCATCCAGACACAGGCTTCACGGGTTCACTTAATATTTAATTAGATTCTGTAACTCTGTTACAACTACCATAAATAAGTTTGGGAATAAACTAAAGGGACTCTTCATAAGCTGACAACTCAACATCTCCCCTTGGAGCAGAGGTTTTTGAGTGCAGCCAGGGAGAAGCAGGTGCCAGGCTTTCTTGCCACGAGGAAGGGAGCTGGTTAAAGTGTCTCAGTCCCCCTCTGAGCACTGGGGACCCAGTGTGGCCTCCCACCTCTACTCTACTCTGAAAATTCAAAGTAGGTCCTCCTAATGGATCACACTCACTAAGTAATAGTTTTGTATTATTTTTTTTCAAGATTTAAACACAAAACTTAAAAATCAGCAAAATAGTTTTTATTAAACAACAACAACAAAATTTGAAATCACACCTCCTGGAGACACTCTTAGCATCTTGTGGCCTTTGACCTCCAGCTCTGTGGCTGTGGAAATGGGTTCAGATTTGTGGAACGAGTGCTGTGGAGGCAGAGGGCAGCCTCTGTTGTTCTGGGCCCTTTTTCTCTCTCATTACAATCTTTTATATATATTGATATTTACATCTACAAATAGAGCTCTACAACCTCATTTTAATAGCTGCAGAATGACTTCTTTCTGTGTAAGTACCACAGTTTATTTTAGATCCATATTAAACAAGTTGGGTTGCTTTTTTTTTTTTTTTTTTTTCTGCTACCACTAACAATGCTGAAGTGGACATCCATGGACAACCAGCAACTTTCTTGTGCTTGTACGGTTGTTGTTTTGGAGGTAAATGCTGTAGTGTAGACTTGCTGGTTCAGAGATGGCCATGCACTTATAGTAGATCTTGCCAGGTGTTACTGAAAGGCCTTGCCAATTTGCAGTTTTCCAGTGGTCATAAGACTGCTTTCTCTCATCTGGATTTTATCCAGTTTTGCCAATCTGATGGACAGAGAAAGCCTTCTAGTTTTTATTTAAATATCTCTGTTAGTGACCTTGAGCATCTTTTTATCTGATTTTGCAATTGTTCCTATGTGATTTGACATTTTATAGTCTTATTTCATTTTTCTAATTCCTTTTCTCTTTAGATTGGAGAAATGAAAGCAGAGATCACTAAACTACAGAACAAATTGTTTGAACAAGAAAAGAAGTTGCAGAACAGCATGAGGCTTTTGCAGCAGAGCAAGCACCAGGAAAAAGTCATCTTTGACCAGTGTGAGTGAGCAGTGTGGGTAGCCGCTATGCTTGACCACTTCCTGCCCCTCGGGGTGACATCCTGCCCTGGCTTAGCCACACTGGAACCCAGACCAGTGGTGATGAGGCCCCCTGGTTCGGGTGTCTTTTTACGCTGCATTCTTCCTGACCTGCCCAGGCTCGTCTGTTCACTTTCCATGTCTTGGTGGCAGGGATGGTCCTCTCACTGGGGAGATGGGTGTATGGCGCGTGCGGTATGGGAGCACGGAGATGGCAGTGGGGTGGGTGTCACTGCCTAGGAGGTGAGCATCCTGAATAAAATGATCCTTGAGCCAAATCTAAAGGGAGTGAATGTCATCAGGTAGGACAGGGGGGTGACATTCCAGGCTAGGAATAGCGGGGATAAAGGCAAGAAACCAGAAGTGTTTCCATTGGTTGCCTATGACAGGTCGAGGTAGGAGGGGCCTGGGGACTGGGCCTTGTGTTGTGACAGGCTTGGGGAGGCTGGCATGTACAGCAGAGGGTCGGCCCGCCATGCCTGTCAGTGAAGAGGCTTGGTGCTCTACCAGAGAGCAGGACATAACAGCAAGGACGCGGGATCAGAGTGGGTCATGGACTTGAGGAACCCTTCTTCAGGCAGGTGCGGAGCCCCAGGATCAGAGAGCCAGTCAGTCTCAGCTCTGGCCTAGCCACTCACCTGGTCCCTGGTTTAAACCTTCAGCACCGCTTAAGGCAGCTCCCATCAGCACCTCCTGGTGACCCTACCACGGCTGGGCCCACGCTGCCTGCATGTTGGTTTGCTTGTTTTGGGAGACTCTATCTGGAGCTCCTTCCTCTCCAAGGTTCCCCCCAGCCTTGGACACTCTGTTAGCAAAGTCCCGTTTTCTCGAGGTCTTCCTGGGAGGCATAGAACATAGATTGTTGCCAAGTGGCAGTTTTCCTGACACTCCCTCGCCCGAAACCTTCTGGAAGTGGACGCGGTGAGATGGGCAGAGCGAACTACAGTGCAACAAGCTCACTTATGAGCAGGCACAGCCCCGGGGACAGATACTTCTGCTGGCGAGGAGCTCAGGGTAACTGGGAGTGGGGGGCTACACAGCTTAGCTGTGGGAGCACTGCTGAGTGCCTCGGGAGCCTGGCCAGGTTCTGGTTCAAGACTGACTGGGCCTTGAGGGATGGACAGCTGAGACAGCAACGGGGCAGGAACAGGATTTTGGTGACGGCCTTGTGGCCTTGTGCCACAGCCCAGGAGGCAGGAGAGTAGAGTGTTCTGGAACATGCTCAGGACACACCAGGGCCTTTGAGGAGCCTTGTGGGATAAGCTGAAGGTGCAGCAGAGACTGATAGCATCCACTGAGTGTCAGCAGCTCCCATGGCCGAGCATGGAGGGCCATGCAGCAGGAGAGAGCTCTGCTGTGACAGTCCCTCAGGTGGGCAGTGGGGAGGCCTCTTGGGGCAAGGCAAGGCTGTCGAGAAGTGGGGAGGTTGGGAAGCTAGTGAGGGGTCGGTCCAGCAGGGTGGTGGGTGTCATGAGGTTTTGGCTAGGGTGTTCATGTCACTCCCAGGGCAGACAGTGCCAGTCATGGCCATGTCAAGGTAGCCATGGGACATTGGGTCAGACTTCTGGGCAGCAGGGGGCTGAAATGATGCTCTGTGTGGCCCCCGAGGCTGGGAAGCAGAACTCTGCCCCGGCATCCTCTTCCTCTGCAGCCTGGCTGGGATATCGGCAGAGCACAAGGAGGTTTCAGAAGCAGGCATGAGGTTCACATGAGTCTAGTGACCACAGCAGACAGTGCCACACCCTGTGTCCTGGGTCAGCGAGCAAGGCATTGTGAATGGGCACAGTGCAAAGCTCTGACTTCAGTTTCCTTATCCCCAGGGGAGACAGTAATTCCAAAGGACTCACATTGGCCACACACATAGGCCTGGGTTCTAATCATGCTGCATAGAAAGTACCTCTGTCTCTCATCTGTAGAGGAATGTGAAGCTCCTGATATGAACTGTCCTTAGCACAGTGCGGGGACAGAGCTGCTTCCCTCTCTCAGTTAGTCCAGATGATCTAAGGTACAGAGGTCATTCAGAGCAAGCCTGAGAACATCTCACAGCATCTCCCATCTGACGAGCTGTCGCCGTCTCTGCGTTTTGTTCCAGCCAGTGGGCAGCTGCAGCTGGCCGGGCTGTGCCTCCTCCTGCCCGGGCTCGGCAGCTTGTCCTGACCAGTCAGGCCCTTGGGAATTCCTCAACACTGCCAGCCTCACGGGCCTGCTTCTGGCACTGAAGTGACTAAATGAAGGCTGGTAGCATTCCCTCTTCCTTGCCCACACAGTGACAGGAACAAGCAAGGGCTAGGGCTTGTCCCTGCCTGTGTCCTTCCAGGCTCTATAGGGGAAAGTAGGGAAAGGGTGACCTGGTGAGACTTAGGACTCTGCTGTTCACTGGGCACGTGACCTGGAAACACCAGCCTCAGGCCCTCATTTGCCAAGTGAGGACAGTGATCCGGGCTTGTGAGGTGAGCCTAGTTGGCCAGGTGGGGCACCCTCAGGTGGGTATCTTCCTTGCCAGCCTCCCCTGAAGTGGAGGAGCCCTGGCCTGACTCATGTGACCCTAGGGTGTGAGCCTCTTCTTTGTGCTGGGACAAGGCTTGATTTGGGACACATTCTTTACCACTCTGTCCCTCAGTCTTTTCGTCACAGTGGGGATTTCTGTACCTGGGAACGTGGGCGGTGCTGTTCAGATGTAAGGGCTACATCAAAACTTAAGTGAGGTAACCCTTAGCTCATATGGTGAGTTTTGTTCTCTTGGTATGTTCAGTACTCTTTCAAGATTATTTTTAACCTTAATATCATGATACTTAATCTTTTCTGGGTCACAGGCCCCTTGGTGAATTTTGAGAAAGCTGTGGTCTCTTTCTCAGAAAAATGCACACATTCATACCCACATATAGACCCGCACGTCACATCCAGGATGTAGGACTCTCCAAAGCACACCCATGGCCCCAGGTTATGAACTTCTGCTTGCAGACTTCAGTAGGGAGTGGAGGTACAGAGAAGCAGTGGCCACTTCTGAAGTTCATTTTGTTCAGTTAAAGCCCACACGGCCTGTCCCTTTCCCTGATGGTGCAGATTGCAAATAGATTCTATTACCCCAGGTAGAATTTTTTTGTGAAGCATAAAAAATATTTTCTCTAGGTCTCCACAGATTACCTGCTGTGAACACGCCACTGGGAAGCTGGGACATGGTGCTGGTTTCAGTCTGTTTTAGCTGTTGGCCAAAGGCCCGGATCTAGGGCTTGTGCCTGTGCCACTGGGCACGGGGCTGATTCCCTGACCCTCACCAAGCCTGTTTAGAATAGGTTCCTGGTAAGCTCAGAATCCGCTCAGCAGTGCCATCCTTGCTGTCGCTAGAGTTTGTGTTGGACAAGAAAAGATGGAGGAGGAGGTGGTGCTCCTTCAGCTGCTCTCCTGAGAGGTGGACACTCCCGCTCTCTGGAGTTCCAGTTCTGCAGGCCTGCTCAGTACACAGCTCTGGTGTCAGTGGGCAGCATCCTCTGAGATCACCCACCAGCCTGCTCCCGTCCAGGCAGAATACAGCTTCCCCAGGGAGACCATGGGGGCTATTCTGCCATCTGAAAGGTGGGGGCAGCCCAGGGTTCTCCCCCCAGGCTTAGGAACTTGGCAGTGAGAAACCCCACCTCTGCTTAACTTCCCTCAGCACTTGATATAGGTCTCCACACATGGGTTTGCTCCCCCTCTGCTTCTCAGAGGGCTCAGGACACCATGAATGCCTGGACCTGCCCTGCACCACGGACCTCCCTGGCCCACAGAGAAGAGCCATCAGGTTGCCTGGGTTACCAGGTGGCCTTGCAGAGCCTTGGTATTGCCCCTAACAATGGCTTGGCATGCTCCACCTGGTGCATCCCTGTGAGACTGGCTTTGTGGGGACTGAAAGAGGTGTCAGTGGTCCACCCATTCTGATGTGTCATTTATGCTGGGCCCCAAGAGGGGACAGGTGGACCCTTCATGCTCCTCTCTGTTCTGGATTCTTCAGGGTGGTTCATGTGTCAGAGCCTTCAAGTTGGGCTTCTCCTCCCTGAACTGGGCTTTTTCACTGTCCTCCCGACATCTGGTCTCTGATCATCTTGTTCTTTGCTTTCTCCCCAGTGCTTGTAACCCACAAGGTTCTTCGGAAGGCCAGAGGAAACCTAGAGGTAACTTCATTCCTTTGTCTGTTTTTTTTTTTTTTTTTTACTGAAAGCCACATAGTGGGTGGGGATGGGTACAGGACCAGAAATGATCTCTTTTGAAAAATGAATTTGGAAGTGGAACCAAGGGACATGTCCTCCATATAGAGTTGTATTTTTCTGCCAACAAAGAATGACAAGTTTCATGCCTATCTTCAGTATTTGCTCTGGTTTTTAGATTTGTTTGCTATTTTTTACCAGGGAAAAAAGCAGCAGCCAGTGACTGGCACATAGTAGGACTTTGTTAAATCTTTCTGGAATGAATGAATGAATACAGTATGATCTCATTGTCACTTTGTTCTGTTAATATTTGCTGGTCAAACTAATAAGTCTTAGAAAGCAGTTTCAGGATCACATCTTGCTTTTAACTCGGTCAGGGATCTTACTTCCGAAACCCTCCCCTCGACCTAAAACCCTCCTTTTTTTTCCCCTCCCTTTCTCTAGCTGAGGCCCGGGGGTGCCCATCCAGGAACAGCCAGTCCCAACAGACCTGGCTCCTGAGGACTTGAAGCTAATAAAGCTTGTGGCCCCAAGATCACGCGTCTCTGTTCCAGCTGAGGCTTCTGGTGGCTGAGGGAGAAAGGGGAGAAATGGCTGCCTGGCCCAAGGAAGTCTCTTTCCCTCCGTGTTCTCCATCCACAAGTGGCTCGTGGTTGTGGCCACAGAGGTTCAGGTGCTCTGCGGTGAGGCGTGGAAAGGCCTTGAGCTCTGGGAGGCTGCGTGGGTCTGGGGCAGGGATGGCGCTGGTGTGTTGCTGGGCTCCACGTTTGTCCTGGGTGACCTTGGCTCTCACTGGCTCTGCAGTTTGAAGAATCTCCTTAAATGGTTCATTGCATTCCAAGCGGATGATTCAGTCACTTTGTGTGGAGCCTCATAGCCTGGGTCCCAAACTCCCCCGTGGGACAGGCCAGGTCTCAGGAGTCACTTGAGCCTCAGGTCTCGCCCTGAGCCTGCTGCTGAGCCCTCGCAGGTTTCCAGAGAGGAGGACTCCATGCAGCGTGGCCTTGGGCTGTGCCTGCACCCTACAGGTGCTCGGCCTCTCACAGTCGCCTGGAGAACAGCCTCTCAGTGGTGCTGTTGTGACTTAGGAAGGAGCAGGGTAAGGCTGGGACTTGGCATTTGCACTGTCCCGATGATGACAGTGACCTGTCCACCCAGTGTCCTCATTGGTGCCTGGGGGTACTTGCTTGCTGCAGCCCTGTTATTAACCCTGCGTATCCTTAACCTTTGCCCTGAACGTCACAGTGTCCCTGAGAAGTAAACAAAGCAGGGCTGAAGCTGGCCCAGGGACCTCCTGGAGACGGGGCAGACTTGGCCCCCAGCTGTGCTTTGACATGATTCTTTTGGCCTTGCTCTAACTGTCTCACAGTCCTGTGCCCATGGTCAGGTGTCACAAAGTGCCCAACTGGGCAGATGGGCCTCTTGTGGGAGCCTAGGCAGGGAGCACTGGGAACCCTGACTCAGTGTCCCTCACTACCTCTGCTTCTGCCATGTTCTGTGCATTTGAGTGACCTTTGGGATGACCCTGCATTTTGCTTTCCTTCTGAAGTCACTCATGCAGACCTTCTGCCTCTAGCTGTGACCTCCCCTGCACCCAGCTCCTGGCTGCCTCATCCCCCTCTTGTACTGACCTCTTAGTGTTGTTCCCTATCTCTGGTCCTCTGCCTCTTCTCCTGTCCCTAGGCTCCTCTCTAGTCTTCAATTCCTTTTCCATCTAGTTTGTTGGTCTTGCACCCCACACCCAGATTTCTTCTCTGCCCTGCAGCAGCTGAGGTGCTGAGAAAACAGGGCATCTGAATCAGGATGCTCCCTCACCCGATAGCCATTGGTGTCTTCCTGCCACCTTCTGGTCCAAGCCCAGGTCCCTGACAGGATTCATGGGGGCCCGTGTCTGACCCCTCCTGGTGCCCCTGGCTCCTGTCATTCCACTTCCTTGCATTCTGGTCGGGTCCAGGTGAACTGAACCATCTCCAGCTCACTGGTGGGGCCTTGCTGCCCTGCCCTGCCCTACCCAGCCCAACCAGGGTGCTCACTCTTTGAAGTGCCCCTCTCACCCTTTCTCTTTCCAGCTAGCTTTGAGTCTTTGAGTCTTTCAGAAATCTTGTCCCCCATTGAGCCTCTCCCAATCCTTGATGCTCTGTGCTGCATCTCTCTCTGCTCCTGCTGCCCCCAGAGTCATCACTCCCTGTTTGGGGACCTCCCTGAGCTCCTGGAGAGCGTCTTGGCAGGCCTGGTACATAGAGCCGAGCAGATGGGACCAGTTCCTGGGAGAGACCTGAT
Organism: Ictidomys tridecemlineatus; assembly: GCF_052094955.1. Lineage (NCBI taxonomy): Eukaryota > Metazoa > Chordata > Mammalia > Rodentia > Sciuridae > Ictidomys > Ictidomys tridecemlineatus. Next base: position 196,392,994 of record NC_135480.1, on the reverse strand, counting down.
CCGAGGAACCCGTCATCAGGTTGCTGGGAGACAGTACTAACTCCTGCGCAGCCAAGGGCAGCTTCAGGCACCCCACAGTCCCTCCCTGGAGCCCCCAGAGCCATGTGGAGGATGTGATGGTGGTCAGGGTCACCCTGTCTTCACAGATCAGCCAAGAGCCTTAGCTTATGGTTAATGGAGCCAGGACTTGATCCCTCTTGATCCCTCCTGTCCTTCCAGACCCCAGACTGGCTTCTCTGCAACCACACACCTGCCCAGATGCAGAGATGCTCAGTTGGAGGCAGAGGAATCAGAAGCCAGGTGAGCCCAGGAGGGGGCCTTACCCCAGGCACCCTGGACAGGTAGTTGGGAAGGTCCCTTCCCGCTAGGATTCCTCCTCTGCACAGCCACCCCTCGTTTTCTCATTTGCCTGGGTGTGAAAACTCAGATTTAGGCATAATGTCAAAAAAAGGAGTTCCTTTTCCAAGAAATCATACCATGGTCTTTCCAAGCAGAAGCTTGCTCAACAGGAGGCCTGGGTCCAGGCCCCAGCCTCCACACCTGTCAGATGGGGCTTACCCTTCTGCCCAGTCCTGATGGCAGAGTTGATGAGAGCCTCAAAAATTTAGAAATAGCTGAAAAGTAACATTCCTGTCAAAAATCAGTGGCTCTTCAGTGTCTCTTCTGTGGCTGGTCCCAAGCAAGTTTTTTTTTTTTTAATATTTAGTTGATTTTATTCTTTAAATATATGACAGTGGAGTGCATCACAATTCTTATTACACATATAGAGCACAATTTTTCATATCTTTGTTTGTATATAAAGTATGTTCACACCAATTTGTCTTCATACATGTACTTTGGATAATGATATCTATCACATTCCACCATCATTGCTAACCCCCTGTTCCCTCCCTTCCCCTCCCACCCATCTGCCCTATCTAGAGTTTGTCTATTCCTCCCATGCTCCCCCTCCCTACCCCATTATGGGTCAGTCACCTTGTATCAGAGAAAATATTCGGCATTTGGTTTTTTTTTTTGGAATTGGCTAACTTCACTTAGCATTATTTTCTCCAACGCCATCCATTTACCTGCAAATGCCATGATTTTATTCTCTTTTATTGCTGAGTAATATTCCATTGTGTATATATGTCACATTTTTTTTAATCCATCTATCTACTAATGGGTATCTAGGTTGGTTCCACAGTTTAGCTTATTGTGGATTATGAAAAAATGTTCATCATCTCTAGCAATTAGAGAAATGCAAATTAAAACTACTCTAAGATACCATCTCACTCTAGTCAGAATGGCAGTTATTATGAAGACAAATAACAATAAGTGTTGGCGAGGATGCAGGGAAAAAGGCACACTCATACATTGCTGGTGGGACTGTAAACTGGTGCAGCCAATATGGAAAGCAGTATGGAGATTCCTTGGAAAACTGGGAATGGAACCACCATTTGACCCAGCTATCCCTCTCCTCGGTCTATACCCAAAGGACTTAAAAACATCATACTACAGGGACACACTCAAGCAAGTTTTTAAAGTTTTATTTGAAGTTCCTGTGTCAGGTGTGCACAGATGCAGTGTGTATGTGAGTGGTCAGAAGTGGGGATGCATTGGAGTGGTTAGCCCAGGCTAGGCTTGATGTCAGACCAGGATTTGCCCATGGGGGAACAGAACCACCTTCCCTGGTTTGTGCACAGTCTGTGGACCCTGAGGTTGGTCATTGGCAAGGGCATGAACTGGGGGTACTCTGAAAAAGGAACCTCTGGTACATCCAAGCCTGTGTGGCTGCAAGTCCCAGGGTGCCTGGGAGAAGGCCCGCAGAGCAGGCCTGTGAGAGCCAAGCGACCCTTCTCTTCAGGCCACCACAGGTTATCAGGACACGGAAATCCAAACAAACGTGTTTTTATGCCTTAGCTTAAAGAAAGTCCCAGCCTTGTCCTAGGGAAGGCCCACCTTTCTCTAGGAGGTAGAGGAGCAGATGGTTTGTTTGAGCTGGATTAGGGCCAAGAACAAACTCTGCAGATAGGGGCAATTTGGACCTTGGGAAAAGCTCTGTTGTCCCTGGTGAGTTAATTTCACCAGCAGCTGAATTCAGGAGGCTCCTAAGCAGCAATCAGAAAATGCATCAATTTCACGTCCTCTGTGAAATTAATTACCACGTGTGCAGCGCACCTGAGACAAACAGCTGCAGGGGCTAAATATAGTGAGGAGAGGAGAGGCCACGCCTCCGCTCAACCTGCCTTGGGAAGGGTGCTTTGACCTCACTTCTGAAGCCCACCTGCCTGCTTCGCTGCTGTGAGGCACAGGTAAGTTCCTGGACCCCCAGGCGGTGGCAGCCTGGATAGCAGGAGCCACCTCCTCCTGCCCTCCATTTATTTAGTCTGCACCCTCCACCCATTTCACAGAAACGGAAACAGTCACTCAGAACCTGTTCTCTGAATTTTCCTGCCCTGCTTACAGACAGAGGGTATCCTCACGTGCCCTTTCCCACTCAGTGTCTCTGGATGACCAGAGCAGGGACCCAGAGCCCCACAGTTGAATTCCTCCACACAGTAGTCTGGGAACTACTTGTAAATGGCCTGTGGGTGGAGAAGGAGTGATCTTGTTAATACAAGTTCTCAGCATCACCTGGGCCGGAAACCTGCCTGGGGGATCCTGGCCCTGCCAAATGGCCTCTGCGATCTTGGCCATATTTTATGTCTAACTCAAAAATCCAATTATCAAGATTACTCATCCCGTCTCCTGAGGAGGCCAGGCTCTGCCTCAGGCCCAGGCTGTTTACCTCTGGCCGCAGTGGGGCCTTCCCAGGTAGCTTCGCTGCTTGCCGGGGACTGGCTGTAGGCAGATCCGGAGACTCAGGGGTCTTGTCCTAGGCCTAGGGAGGTGCCTGAAAAGACTAAGCCTCAGTTTCCTCATCTGCAAGGTCAGGAGATGGGGAAAGCTAAAGAGACAGAATGGCCCCAGGTGAGGCCCAAACGTCAGCCCAGGCCTGGGGGTTTGTTCCTGAGGGTCCTGCATTCAGCCAGTACCATCTCCTCCCTTACCCTCTGCGTCCTGTCTGACATCAGTGCCACTTCAACTCCCAAAGCCATTGCTTCATCCAGGTGGCCATCAGTTCCCACCTGGACCACTTACTGCAATAGTAGGACTTCCCCACTTGCACCCCTACCCTCTCCAGATGTCCCCCAGGCCACAGCTAGAGCAGATATGCAGTGCAGAGCCCCCACTTACTCGGAGCCAAGTGTGGAACGCTTCCTCACCTGGAGTGGTGCAGGCCCTCAGGCCCAGCTGTTGCCCTCTGCTTCCCCCCCCCCCCAGGCACAGGGCGGCTGCATGCTGCCCCTGCCCGGCACCTCCCTGGCATCTCTCACCCTGGCCTTCTCGAGCTGGTGGCTCCTAGTTATGTTCCAGAGCCCAGTCCTTAGTTTGGGTCCAACTAAGTCAGAAGGGGCAGTGATGCTGATGTTCGGTGCCTGCTGAATCTGCCTCACTGGCGTTTGGCTACCATGTGACTTTGAATTATGCATTTGAGGAGGATTTGGGCCAGTTACGCCTCTTCCTGTCACTAGCCTGAAGTTCCAGAAGGCCCCAGACCTGGTGTGACTAGCTCACCCCCCCAGACCTGGTGCCAGGCCCAGGGCCAGCAAATATGCTCACTCACCTGTGTTCTTAGCCTCTCCCACCCCCAGAAGAGCTGGAGCTGGTGGGCAAGAGACAAATAATGGTGCTAAGGGGGACACTTGTCCTGGGGTCCCATGAGCAGGTAGTATTGGGAATATTACCACATGGTCCTCCTGCTGGCTCTGTGGGGATGCTACTGCCTTTTTCAGATGAAAGAAGCACAGAGCCTCCTACCTGCCCAACGTCACAGGGCCAGAGGCTGGGAGCTGCATTCCAGCGGAGCCTGCGGGTGCCCCCTGCCCGCCTTTCGAGGGCTGAGCTGCACAGATGTACCGGTCGCACTTTCAGATCGTCTACTTTGGCATCTGCCTGCTCAGAGGCTTCTGCCAGGGACCCAAAGCCCAGCCCTGGCTTGGCCCATCTCTGCCCTTCTTGGGCCTCAGTTGCCATCCTCAATAGAAGGCAGAGTTGGAGTGGCCTCTAACTCACCATCTTCAGCCTCTCTGTCCTCAGTTTCCCTGTCCATTGACAGTGTCCATGTTGACCCAAAGGCAGCCCTGGGCATGGCAGGCCCCTCCCCTGGATCACTGTTGCCGGCTGCGGTGGTCCCCAGCACCTTCCCTTAAGATCTGTCACCAGCATCCTGTTAGCTGGCATTCACACTAGAGCTTAATTACATGTTTGCAGGCTTGGTAAGACACTATTTGTGTTAATGCCACTTTCTCCTCAACAGAACAATGTGTGGACCCAGTTCAGTTGGGGCAGTGGATGACAGGGCTGGCAGGCACAAGGAAGCAGAAGAACAAGGTCATCCCAGACTCCTCGTCCTCAGCTGAAATGACAGTGGGGTCAGAGGCCAAAGACATAGGTGACCAGGCCACAGAGCTCTCTGGGGTGGGGCCAATGGCTGGGAGCCCAGCTAGAACCCGTATGTGAGAGAAGCCTGAGGGGGTGGGGGTACTCAGCATAGGAAGGAATTTGAAGACCTCAGTGTCAAGTTCATTTCCAGCACCTACCTTCTCCCAAGTGCCAGGTCCAGTGTGGGCCCTGAGGCTCCCCATTGGGTGTCAGGGAGGCAGGCCCGCAGTTAATTGGCTCCATCATGATAAATGATCACCAGGGCCCTCAGGCACCCAGAAAAGGGACTCCTAACTGGCCTTGGAGGTGACAGGGAAGGTGCCCTATGGTGACCCTAGGTGAGTGGAAAAGGCCACCTGGGGAGAGCAGGTGAAGAGGAGGGGGTGCTAGGTCGAGGAAAGAGCTGAGAAAGGCCCGCGCTCACTGCTGTGGATCTGGCTGGGGTTTAGAATCCACTCGGTCATCCTGGCAGGACCTCAGGTGCCACTGTGGGCAAGAGGGCTTCATCCAGGAGCAGCAGGGAAGAGACTAAAAATGTGGTATTTAGGCAAGGGGGCTGGGTGGGTGCTGTGAGGGTCAGGCCCACCCGTCCTCACCTGGGCAGGACTGGAAATGAGGCTGCTCTGGGTTCAAGACACCTCGGAGGACATGGGCCTGTTTACCCCCTGGGATGGGGCCGAGGATCAGGATGGGGTCGGCTGCTGGCTTCTGGCTCAGCAGTGGTGTGACTGGATTCACAGGGAGAGAGCAGTAGAGATGATGATCAAGCGGTGGGCAGAACAGAAGGCGGCAGGTGGAAGAGGCCCTCCAGAGGACGGGGCCGTCTGTGCAAAGGCTGCAGGGGGGCCGCGATGGTGAGCTGCGGCCGCCCGCCAGGTCAACCTGAGGTTGGGGCAAAGAGTCGGCATTCATCCGTCTTTTGGGAGGTCGTGGGAAGCCAGCGGCACATGTGTCTGGGAGGTGGAACAAGGCCAAGGAGGAGGCAGAAGAGGCTGGCTGAGGCCTGTCCAGCTGGGTGAAGGACTCATGGTCCCCAGGGCAGCTGAGCTGGTGGCCATGAGCCTACTGGTGTCTCAGTGGCTGCAGGGAGGCTGCCAGCCAGAGGACGCAGCCTCGACTCCCACAGCAATGGGAACAGCAGCCTGGACATGACTTGCTCAGGACTCCTGCTAAGATACGGCCTCTGCGCCCTGCCCTCGAGTGACGTCCGGAGACACAGGGTATCTAAGCAGCTCCAGGACGGCTGCTGCTCTGCCCTCTGGGAGTGCTCCGAGTGCCCCCAGACCCCACTTCCTCACCGTTAAGACGGGATCAGGGCTGTGTAGCCGCACTGCCCTTCTCCTACCCAGACCTCCTTCCCTTCATGTCCTTCTACTCCAGGAAGCCTCCCTCCTCCCCAGGAGCCCATGCTCGCCGCTCCCTGCCTCTCACCAGCCCGGGGAGTCCTTTCCTTCCTTACCTTCTCTCCCCTCAGTCCTCTCTCCCCCACTCCTCTTGCTCACAGCCACTTGCCTGCTTCCAGGTATGGGGGCCCTCTGATTTCCCTGCCCTGTCCCCACCTGGTCTCTGCACAGCCAGGAAATGCTCCGGCACCCCAAACCCGACCCTCTCACTCCCCTGTGTGTGAATCCTCCCAGACCAGTCCCGTTCCTCCCACATCCTGGCCTGTGGTGTCTGCTGGCCTTCCCTGCCCATCCATCTGGGCTTGTTTTTGTTGGTGTCCCCCTGCCTCATCCATGTGGTGCTGGACCTTGTCATTTTCATAGGCCCCCAAAGTCACCTTCTGCATCTCTGGCCTTCGCACATGTGTCTCCTGGTCTGAAATGCTCACCTCGCACATCCTCATCCTGTTACCCACTATCCTAAAGACTCACCCTGGCATCATCTCTGAGCCTGCATTCTCCAAAGCTCAGTTTATCCCCATATAAGATGGGTCTGAGCCAGGCATGGTGGCGCATGCCTGCAGTCCCAGCGGCCAAGAGGCTGAGACAGGACGATCGAGAGTTCAAAGCCAGCCTCAGCAAAAGCAAGGTCCTAAGCAACTCCATGAGACCCTGACTCTGAATAAAATACAAAATAGGCCTGCGGATGCGGCTCTGTGGGTGGTCCTTGAATTCAATTTCCGGGATTCCCCCCATCCCCACAAAAAAAGGGGGCATGATCCCACTTTCCGCTTGTTACTGGAGATAGACTTGGGGTTTCAGTCAACTGCAGGCAGCTAAGTTAGAAGGAAAAGTTTATTTGGGCTGATTGTTTTGGAGCTTTATCCCACAGTCAGCCTAGCCCGTTGCTCTGGGTCCAGGTGAGGCAGAACATCATGGCGGAAGATCGCTGCTCCACTCACGGTGGCCAGGAAGCAGAGAGGGTAGGGGGCTGCAGAGAACATGCCCCCTTCCAGGGCATCCCCCAGTGATCCACCTCCTCCAGCCACGCCCCACCTGCCTGCAGTCACCACCCGGTGGGTCCATTCAAACTAGGATGGGCGAGTTGGGTTACAGCTCTCAGTTATTTCTCCTCAGAATGTTCCTGCATTAACACAGGAACTCTGGGACAACCCCTCAGCCAAACCACAATAAGAGAAGTCCAAATAAGAGAAGTGGATCGTCTATCTATGACCTGTCAGACTACTCTGGGAACCTTGTGACCATTTCTGGTGACTTGGCTTTAGGGTGATGTCAACAAAGTAGATTATGTCATTAAACTTATTTTCCATTCATTAAACATATGCCAGCAATTATACATATATTGTCACATTTAATCCTGTTAAAGTGTTATGACCTCTGTAAAATGATGTGGCAGGCAGAACCATGGACCCAGGATGTCCATGCTTGGATCTCCAGGACCTGTGATTATGGCACTTCACTTGGCAAAATGGAATTGACACAGGTGATGACAGTTACAGATGGGAGATATTCCTCAACCCCCGTGGGAACATTCTAATCACAGAGTTCCTTTAAAAAGGAGACCTTTCCCAGTTGTGGTCAGAGAATGGTGAGCTTTCAGGTTGGAGCAGGGAGCCAGGAGCTGGGGACACAGGTGACCTTGGGAAGCTGGGAAAGAAAGACTGAAAAACAGATGATCCCCTGGAGACCCCAGAAAAGAGCACAGTCCTGCTGACGCCTTGATTTTCACCCAGGAGACCCAGGTCAGACTTGTGCTGTAGAGCTCTGGAAGTAAACTTGTGTCATCTTAAGCCACTAAGCTGTGGTGACTTGTTATGACAGCAGTGTGCCTTAAATAGTCACTATGAGCATGAATTTTATGATCCCATGAATTTATAAATGGTGTGTCCTGTGCTTGTAGAAGTATAACTTCTTAATGACAGGAGACCATTGAATAGACAGCGTGGGGGACAGTGAACTTCCTGTCCCTGGAGGCATGGTTGACCTCACCAAGGTCACCTAGATGGGCAGGTACTTGGGCAAGGGACCTCAAGAGCCTCCAGAGATTATAACCAGAAGCCATGTGCCCAGGGCTGGAGGAGCCTGTGGTTCTCCCTGCCATGTGGGAGGCCTCTGTCACCACCCGCAGCGTCCGCCCCTCGGGAGCGTTATTATATATGGTAACGGGACTCCATTACTTCAGAATGCTTTGGTGTAATGCATTGAAGGAATTATTGAAATGTGTAATTACAGTGTGCATTGTAATATAAAACAAGTCCATTATATTCATTTGATGGAACTGTGCTCCATAATGTCTGTTCTAATATAAAAGATTCCGCCATTAGAGTGTTATATTGTGTGATGATAATTGTCCTCCAGACCTCGTCTCCCGTCTCCACCAGCTTGGTTCCACGCTTTCTCATGGAGTTTCTGCTGCCATGAGACAGGAATACCGAGTGTCCCAGGTGGGAAGGCTCCTTGGGGTCACTCTCCAGCCTCCCATTAGACAGACAGAGAAGGGATGAGGCCAGTTGCCCAGGGCCAGAGTTGGCCATGGCAGCACCTCCTGAGTGCTAGCCAGCTTCTGGCCCAGTGGTTCCCAAACATCTTTGGGAATTGGAACCCTTTGTTGAACAAGAATCTCAAGGCAGACCAAGGAGTCAACTCTGGGGGAAGCCAAGATGGGCTTAGTGGTCCTGACCACTCAGGGGCCTCCATTCCTTCTGAGTCCCCTTCACAAATCATGAGGGCTCCCAATGACATCCTCTGAAAACCAGTGGCCCAATGCCCTCTTTGTCCAGTTGGGAAGATGGAGGCTGAGCGGGGCAAACGCCCGCCCTAGATCGCCCCAAGATGTGGGCAGAGCTGGATGACCTCCACCTTCTGTCGGCTTGCCCCCTCCTCTGGATTAGTGTGGAAGCTGGTTCACCTGGCTGCTAGAACCACGGGGACTTGTCAATCACAGGATTGGAGGACCCTGGAGGTCGAGGGGTGGCGAGTCTGGGTGGAGAGGTGCAGGAACCCCTGGGGTTGCTACCACGGGAGAGTCGGGAACCTCTTCCTCTTGGGTCTGGGCCCTCTCCGTCTCCCTTCTCTGCCCTGAGTCAGAACTAGGAAGCAGGCACGGTCCTGGTGGCAAATAGCCTGTCATGGTTCCAGCTGTGATAAGGTGTAAGGAATGCAGAACCAGCTTCTTGTGCTTAAAAGGAGCAGATGGCTCTGGAGGGGACCCGAGCTGGCGGGAGGTGAGGGAGTGAGCAGAGCTAGTAGTAGGGTGTAGTATCCTGGGCTGGGGTGTGTGCTGGCTCCCCAAGTGTGGAGAACACCAAGTGTCCCAAGTAGCGGTGATGAGGGGTCCAGGGGGTGGGTCCCATGGGTGGGAGCAGGCAGCGTGCTTGCAGGAGGCAGCACGGGCCTAGGGGCCTGCCAGGCTTAGGCCTGACTCTGTGTGAGCGCCTTGGCAGGCTGCAGCAGAGGAGGGTGTCCTCTGGGCAGGTGGTTGTAGCGCCTGCCTCCCTGCTCCAGCCTCCCTGCCCCCCTGAACCCCTGTTTTCCCCACATGACCAGGGTACAGCCAGCCAGGGAGAATGTTGGGGGAAAGAGGTGGCTCTTTGGTGCCCTGCCTGTAGCACATTGGATAACAAAATTGTCCTTTATGTGTGTCCTCATTGTCATTGTCAGCTTCATTCTAGATGTTCACTCTGAAATCTCTCTCCTAGCCCTGAATGATCTCCTCCATTTTATTCCTGGAGAAACTGCTCAGAAAGGTGTGAAAAATTGCCTGAGGTCACACAACAGGACTCAACACCAGGTATTTGTCCTTGCTTCACACTGAAAGGGCGATCCCTGCCACAGTCACCCTCTGCTGTTTGAATTCTGGCAGTGAGAACATAAGTCCATCCCCAGGCAAGCCCTGTTCTGTACTGTGATCTGGGCACAATCACTTTCATGTTGTCTTCTGGGAGTTCTTTTCCCATTGGAGCTGCCAATGGAATCTCTTCTACTTTTTAGGAAACTTAGGATAGAGAATGGTGCCCTTCCGAGGGACGCGTGGTGGGAGCATGCATTTGCTGAGCTTCCAACAAAGGAGCAAGTCATCCTACGACCTCCTTTGCCAGGATCTGTGCAGTAGCATGTTGGGAACCCAGAAAGGAACAATGCTGTCCTGGCAGTCTGGCTGTCTGCCTTGCCATTGGGTTCTCAAGTCGCCCTGCTTGGGTTGGGGTCTCATGGTCTCTCCACCTTCTCCCAGCAGGCTGGGGGGTGCATAATGTCAGATCTAAACCTGGGCTGGGTTAGGGACAGTTCCTCTTTCCACACTGAAGCTTTCGTCCATCTCATATCCCCAAAGCCCTCTCGGCCTTTGATTAACTCATGCAAATAAATGTCCAGGTTCATGGGAGAGAGGCATTGGCCAAGTTCCGCTCACAGTCTTGGCTTGCACAACATTCTTCTGCAGCTGGGTTAAATTCTCCCATTTTGCAGAAGAAGAAATAAAACTCAGTAAGCTTAATGCATTTGCTCCGACATGTGCCAATAAATCCAGGAGCTGGCAGTGGGCTGGGTCTGTTTCCACTAGGCCCTGTCACCTTGCTAACGGTTTGCTGAACTGTGGAAGGGAGGCGTGGAGTATTATTGGGCTGCCTGAGTTAGAACCCCCGGAATGGCAATTTAGAGCATGTTATTCAAATCTAGCAGACGCCTGTTCTACACTAACCATCATCAAAGGCCACTGTGAACAGGAGCCTGCATCTTCCTTTGTGCATTTGAAAAAATTCCATCTAAAGCCATCACGGCATGCAGTGACCGTGGAGGAGTCAGTAGGAATTAAATCAGAAGCCAGGAATGGGAAGAAGGGAGAGGAAGGTCATCTTTTGAAATGACAAAGAGGTGCTGTTTTCTCAGTCGGGTAGGCGAGGCTTCCACTGGGCTGCGAATTTTAATTCCAATCTCTGCAGCTGCTAATGTGCTTGTCGCTTGGAGAATAGACACTAATTGACACGCAACTAAATAAATAACGTGTAACATGAAAGCAAACACAAGCTTTAAAGGAGGGGAAAAAAAGAGCAGAAAGGAAGAAATTTAAAATGTGGGGGGTGGAACAGTGTTTTCCGCACTCCAGTAAAATGACATCAAAAGACTTTTCAAAATATTTGTTTTGTGGGGAAGATACAGTTTGGAATCATCTGGGCTTCTGTCCCTGCGTCACTGTGCTACAGATCAGAGGCAGCAGGAGAAGAGGGGAGCAGATTCTTCAAAAGGGACTGAAGATCTGTAAGCAAGACCTGCGGGATGATGTATCAGCCTCCTTCTCTCACAGGGGGACAGGCTGGCCTGGAGAGGGACGGTGAGGCACCCAAAGTCATTTGTCAGGTCCCTGGGAGATGAAGCCTATGTTCTGCAGTTAAGACAGGGTCATACTGCAGTGGGATGGGCCCCTGGTGTCCTCATGAGAAGGGAGAGGCAGGGGAGATGAACACCATGTGACAATGCAGGTGACAGGGAGAAGATGGCCATGTGACAATGGAGGCAGAGATGGTGGTGATGCAGTGGCAAGCCTAGGAGGGCCAAGGACCGCTGCTGCCACCAGGAGCCAGGAGGGCATGGGAGGATTTTACCCAGAATCCCCCATGGAGCGGGTCCTGCTGATACCTTGGTTTCAGACTTTCCCCTTCAGAATTGTGAAAGAAGAGATTTCTGTTGTTCTAAGCCTCCCCGATTGTGGCACCTTGTTACCAGATCCAGTCTCTCTTCATGCTCTGCACTCCGCCAGCCCAAAGTGGTCATAAGTCCCATGTCCCAGCCTGAGACATTGCTTCCGAGAATGTCCCGGACTTATTCCAGCCAATTACTCTCTGATCACCAGATAGCCATGAAATGTCATTTGTGTTTGCCAATTTTAATTATTTATGGAGTCCTTGCTACCTAGACTATAAGCATCTTCTCAAATTTCAATTCGATTTGTCCAACAAATGCTTCTCAAGCTTCCGAAGCAAATGGGTCTCCCCAGCCGCTCCCCCTCCCACCATCTCCTCCCCTTGTCTCTCCCCCAGGACCTGCCCCCCTGGCCTCTTTGCTTGTCTGGAGAGCTCCCTCTGCTTGAAATGTCCTTCCCCCACATATCCATGTCACCTTGCTGATGTCACCTCACAGTCAGGCCTACACTGATCCCCCAGATACAGTCGCTGCCCCCTCCCTTGCATGCTGATTCCTCCTGGCTGACTTCGTGCCTTGCCATTTTTGTGTGTGTGATGCTCATCATTTCTCATCTGTTTTCCCTCCATAGACTGAACTCCAGGGTAGGGACTTCCCCTGTCCTGTTCACCTGGAATGGTGTCTGGCACCATTGGTTGATGAATGACGCTCCCCCTGTGCAGAGCCTGGAGCTGGGCCCTGGGGAGACCCATGCATGGACCTTAAATAGCTCACAGTATCATCGGGGACCATGAGCTGACAGCTCCAGCTCAGGAGCTAGGAGCAACAGTGGTCTCCAGAGAGGGGGCGAGTGTCACTTTTTCTGGGGTGGCCAGAATCACCTTCCAGAGGGAACGTGGTCTGAGATGAGGAGGCACCTGGTGGTAGGAAGGCCTGGTGAAGGGCCTCATGCAGAAAGTGTAGTGGCCAGAATAAACTTGGGACATCTGGTCCTGGCCATGTGCCAGTGCTGCTGTGAGCTGTATGTAGGACACGCTGGGAGGGCGAACAGCCAGGGCCACAGTGGAACCTGAGTTCAAAGGTGCCGGACACCAGCTGTGGCTTCCTCCCAGGGAGAGGAGGACAGAGTACTGAGCAAGACATGTCCTTGCTGGGTTTCAGAATGCACCTTTGTGCCCTTCTCTCACCTTGCTCCGTGTTGCTTGATTGGAGACAGCCCTGGACACGTCTGGGGGTGCTCCTCTTCTCCTTCCAGCTGTGCAAGCCCACCTACGTCACTCAGGGTCCTTGGGTGGTGAGTAACAGAAACCCATTCAAGCAAGTATGGTCCACGATGGAATTTGAGGGTCTTGTGTAGCCAACAGGGAGGGCAAGTATCCTGAGAAGGAGCCAGACCTCTCTGTCTCTGGCTGACTTCCTCTCTCCTAAGGCGGCTGGGCGTTGGCGGGACACAGCTGACACACAGCCTCTTATCCAGAGGGGACAGGCTCTATCCCTACAGCTGTGGTGGGTAGATCCCAGGAAGACACTGTGTGACCCAAACTGAGGGCTGAGTCCACCCTGCAAGCTCCTGGGACCAAGGGCAGGGGCCAGAGGTCAGCATCTCTTATTTGGACTCCTGGCTAGGGGCAGGTGTGGGCGCTGGGCCAAGAGGCAAGGGAAGAGAGGCACCTACCAGAAGGGAGGAGGGCACAGGGTAGGTCTGAGGTTCAGCACCCGGGTCTAAGTCAAAGGCCTTCAAGTCACAATTTATAACAAGCCCTATCTGGGTACCAGGGCACAGTAAGCGAGTGGTTAGATCCCGGTCAGAGTCTGGGTTCGGAGTCCTCTTTCATGTCCTAGGAATTTCCTCTCAGTGAGCCTCAGTTTCCTCACCTGTCAAGTGGGCAGGACAGACTTTGCTTCCAAAGGGTCTTTTGTGAGATCAGTAAGATGATCCATGGTACTTGATCAGCCCTGGACGGCTCTGTATTTGAGGTCCGATCCTCTGCATCACCTGCTCTGTGCACCCTGGGACAGCTGACATCAAGCCTGAGCCTGCACGGGCCTCCTGGGGAGTGGGCAGGTGTGAAGCTCATTGCTTAGTGGGTGACCGAGGCCCTGGGGAGGGAGCAGCTCCCCCCAGGCCTGCAGGGCCAGTCTGCCAGGTCTGACGCAGCCTCTTGAAGTGTGAGCAGAGGTGACAAATTGGCATCGAGGTGGTTGCCTGGAATAAAATGAAATTGCTTATCAGAGAAATAATGCTGAAAGTAAAATAAATTAGACTTCGCACTGACGTCGTAATTTTAAAAATTAATTAAGAATAAAAAGAAGATGCATCTCGAAGGAAGAGAGAAGTCTAATTTCGACAGACAGTAATTAATTCCTTCGTTCAGGGATTCATTAACGAGTCCAAAGGACAAATTGCTCCTTTGCAGGCCTGAATCCCCTAGGGCTCGGGCAAGGCTCTGTTGGGCCCCGTGGTAGAGGAGACACTTCTGGGGATCAGGGTTTAGAGCCCCCAGGCCAACGTCTAGTTGTAGGGCTCTGACTTCTAGAGTGGGTGGTCCTCATGGGGTGAGGGCTCCCGCCCCAGCCCTGCCTTGGTAAGGCCATGCACCCTTGGGACTGAGTCCCCACAGTGTGCTGTGGACAGAGCTGAGGGCCTCTCTGGACTCAGAGTCAGCCAGAGGAGGAGCCCTTCCTTACAACAGGCTGTGTGCTGTGCTGTGGCTGGGGAAGAAGGGGGCTCTGGGGTGCACGCCAGAGGTCACTCTGAGGCGTGTTCCAGGACTGTTGGGCAGTAAAGGGGGAGGGGCCGTCCAGCCTCTGGGAGCTGCTAGCCAGTGGCTGTCTGCGGGAGAGTGGGTGGAAGAGATGTGAGGGCCAGGGCAGAGCATGGCCAGGGAGGAGCTGAGGGAGGCTCCAGTGGCCCTGGGGGCCAGGCACCGGAGCTTGGACTTCGTCCTGAGGCCACAGGACTCATGGAAGGGTCTCAGGCAGGAGTGTTTGCATTTTAGAGAGAGACCTCAGTGTCTGGAACTGGCCCTCAGATGCACTTTTTTGGACAGAGTATGGACCTCCTGGGGTTCCTTTCCCTCCAGGGTGGGAACCTTATTTCTTTGTTTTTTTAAAAACTTATTTCACTTTTAAACTGATACATAAAACATACAAAATACTTTTTAACAGTACCATGTGATACATGTTGATACCATGTGATTAATAACTGGTAATGTTGTCTAAATCAGGCTGAACAGTGTCTGTTCCTCAAACCTCTATCATTTCTTTGGGTGAAAACATTCATAATCCTTTTGGAACTTTCAGACATTCACAGGATCTCATTGTTTCCTGCAGTCACCTGCAGGGCAGCAGCACACCACAGTGTCTGTCTCCTCTCCAGCTATATCTAGAGTCTGTTGATCAACCTTCCCCAGCCTCCAGCCCCCAGCCCCAAGCCTGGGCACATGAATTCTTCTTAAAATCAATGTCTACATTTGAAAACAATCCTACACTTACAGAAAAGTTGAGATAGGATACAAAGAACTTTTTATTCCTGAACTATTTGAGAATAAATAATGCCCCTTCTGAATCCCCATCCCTCCCGACTCAGTCCAAATATGGACATTCTCTTATATAAAACACTTGCAACTATATCTGTCACTTATTGCTGTGGAACAATTACCCCCAAAGAGGACAGCTTAAAACAACCATTTGTTGTCTCAAAGATCTGCCTGTTGTCCCAGGTCTCCATCCAGGAGACACAGCCCACTGTCAGCCAGCGATCAGTCATCTGGACTTGGCTGGGGCAAAGGGCTCCACCTGCAGGCTCGCTCAGTGGTCAGTGGGAGGCCAAAGTTCCTGATGGGCTGCTGGACCTAGGGCCACTGTGCACCACCATGACAGGAAAACCCTCCGTGGGAGCTCACAGTATGGCCACTGGCTTCCATCAGAGTGGTATAGCTAAGAGAAAGAGGCAGTCTTTTAGAAACCTGATCTTGGGAGTGCTGCTCCATCTCTTCTCCCATCTTCTTCTGTCCACTCTAGGGAATGGACACAGGGGGTGACAGTCATGGAGGGCCATCTGGGAGGCTGCTTACTTCAACAGCCATCACATCTCAATCAGGAAATCCCCAGAGACATGGCTGCATCTAACCTTCAGATCCCACTCGACATTCTCCAAGTGTCGTAAAGCTCTTCAGGGCAACAGGACCCAGGCCCCGAGGTGGGGGTGGTGGCATTGTGCTTTATGTCTCTGTCCTCCTTCAGCCTGGAACAGTTCCTTGGTCTTTCTCAACTTTCATGACCTTGCTGGTCTCAGGTACCTTCCAGCTGTCCCTCATGTGAGGTTTGTCTGGTGACTCCTCATGTCTAGATCCGTGAGATGCGTCTTGGGAATATTGTCCCAGGAGGCATGCCACCTTGGTCTCAGAGCGCCCTCTCAGGTCCCTGAGGTTCAGTAGTCCCTTACTAGGGATGTTGGTTTTGCTTTCTTGATCTCAGGGACATCTAAGTTGTGGTCACTGTGAAACCCCTTATCGTACCTTTGTAATGAAGCATTGGTTTGGGGGAGGAGGTGCTTTGGAATAATGTAAACATCTCATTCCTCATCCAGTTTTCAATTAATTCCATTATATATTTAGACCATTGTAGACTCTCAGCCTACTGGTTCATTTGGTGGACTGCAACCTGCTTCACCATCCCTCACCCTGATGCTCACACTGCCCTGGGGTGGCCAGTGGGAGCCCTTTCATGTCCTAGGCAAGCGCTGTACCATGGAGCCACAACCCCAGCCCTGCGGGAGCTCCTTCAGCTGGAGGCTGGGTCTCCTCACTTCTACCATCTCACAAGAGCCCTGCAGCTGCCTGTGACCGTGATTCCCATTGTTTGAGGAATGGAGATGTTCTCTTCTCCTCGGCTACTGTCCTCAGGCTGCCCCTTTGCCAAGATGCCTCCTGCTCCCGGTGAAAAGGAAGAGCTAAGAAGAGGAAGAGTGAGTCCCTGAGCTCAGCCTCACCTCACGAAGCCTGGGGAGAGGGCTCCTTCCCTGTGGTGTGTCCTTGCCGAGAGAGTGATCTTGGAGGGACTGAAGCTCAGCCACCAGACCCACCAGGACTTTGGAGATCATCTGCTCATGGCCCCTGCTCCTGACAGCCCAAAGAGGGGAAAGCACTTGCCCCTCATCACATCTCATGTGTGGGGCAGAGGTGCATCTAGACCCTGGGTCCCCCTTTCCCAGCTCAGAACCTGGAATAATAGGAGCCAGAGGTTACCTTGCAGGATGAGGGCAGAGATCACAGGAAAAGTCGTGAATGAGGAGCAACACCATCCTTTCTGCAGAAAGGATGGGCTGCTGGCTCCAGACCCCTCTGGCTGGTCCTCCTTGGCCCCCACCCGCCCCTGGTGTCTTCTGTAGCAGAGAGGAAGATAGGAGAGGGACTCAGGCAGGGTCAGGAGGAAACTCCTGCTCTGTAGGCCAGGCTGTGAGACCTGATTCTGAGACTTTTAAAATTGCAAGTTACATTCTGGGGCTGAGGGGCTTGGAGGGAGGGACTTATTTGCATAAGGAGCCCAGAACCTTCTAGAAAGACATTGCTGAGACCATAGCCTCTGCTGCCAGAGACACAAAACTGAAGAGATGGGTCAGGGAGAACTGGAGGGGCCTGCAGTGGGGGGTCAGGAGCAAGGAAGGGCAGGGAGATGTGGAAAACAGCATTGCTTTGGGAAAGGGGACCATCCAGTGTGTGAGAGGTCTTGGTACTCTTGGGCTGGTCCCCCTGCCATCTTGGATGTGTTGCTGCCAACCACGGTGCTGTAAGAATAATCACCTCTTATGACAATGCACGCAAAGGTCAAAGTCTTCTACTGAACAGATGAAAAAAATTTAGGCTGAGTGATCAGTCGTGAAAAACTGCAAGTACCTAAAATATTCAGTAATGGGGGCTTGATTAACTAGATTTTGGTACTCTGGAGTATGCTGCTGGCCAAAAAAGAAATCTTAAAGAACTGTTAATGAAATGGAGATATACTCACAGTCTAACACGAAATGGAGAAAGCAGGACCCCATATGTGATCCGATTCAGCACTGTTAGTGAAACAGTGGTAAATTGTCCACGAAAAGTTATCAGGGTTTAAATCCGGATTGTAGAACTGTGGGCAACTTTTATTTCCTTCTTTATCTTTCTGTTTCCTGCAGTAAACAATGTTACTTACAATAAAAATATTATAAGAAACAATATTACTTTTAGAGTGAGGGGAAAAAACCCATAAAAGTTTACAAAAGGAACCCAACACCACATAATTCATAAGTGACACTATCTGAATGGAGAGTGGTTTCCATTCCTCTTACTATATCCAGAAATATGGGTCTGCCGACTCCTCTCCTCTCTCAGAAATTACCTATGTGGCTGTGTGCAGTTGGCATTTATAAATGCATCACAGAGTTAAAGAAGAACTGGCCAGGAGAGGGAGGTACCCAGTAGGACAGGAGAAAAGGACTAATTACATGCAACTGCCCCTGAGTGGTGGGTCGCTGTTTTCTCTCTAGTTGTTGGAAGGGGCTGCAGTGAACCACCCCACCCTATCATCCTCACCACCTACTTTTTGGGGTGCTGGGAAGAATTTAGGGCACCATCTGTGGCCAGAAAACAGATCAGTTTAACTGGCCAAGCCAGGAATTCAGCTGGTCACCTCAGAACATAAAACCTGGTATGGTTTGTAAGGCACCTGTTCTTTCGCCATTTCACCATCTCAATAAAACACGAGATAGACATTATCTCCATCTGGGCAACTAGAAAACTAAGGCCAAAAAGGTAAAGAATTTCATCTAGGTTGCATAGCTGGGGTCGGATTTAGATGTTTGACTGTTCCAATGTCAAGTTCTGGCCACACCCTTATAGTCATGAGACCCGCTGAGGGTGACGTTTTCATCACTGAAAACAATCTAGGGCCCAGTCCTGAGAGGTCAATGTCTTTATATGGGCTCTTATTCTAACTCCTTTCAATGCCGGTGAGCTCCGCTTCCTTCAGGGAGGTTCTCTGGTTAGTGCCACACATTATGAGCACGTTAGTAGCATATGAGTCACATGACTTCCCCAGGCATTTTTGAAAGTAAAAACAAAAAGGCTTCACTAGGCAAGATCACAGAAATCTGGAAGGTGATGCAAGCTTCAGGCACCTCCAGGGACTCAATAAGGTGTTAACTCTGTTTCTTTTGCACACAGACATCTTCCAGTAGCATGAAGATGGACACAGAAAGATCTAGAGTCACATTCTCCCCGCTTTGTATCTTTATCAACAGCACCAAGTGTAAAGTCTCAAGGAAGGTTCTGATTGGCCAGGCTAGGTCACGTGACCATTTCTGTGACCAGAAGTGTCCTTCGGCCCCACCTTTAACCACACAAATGTGCATCCCCAAAGAAAGGGGGGTTGTAGCACCAGAACAAAAGGTTGGCCACAACAATTGAAGTTTTCAAGACTACAGTTGTGTTTCTCAACTTAAGTCCTTTGCCAGTATCTGTGGCCTCCCTGTTAACAGAGTAGAGAACAGGCCACTCACTCCCTCAGCTCTCCTGTCTATTTGTGAATCTTAGTTATAGATTTTCTTCTTAGTTCTTGTGCTGATTGCCTCTGTAAGTTTTAATGACATGCTAAGTCTCTATTTCTTGATTTATTTCTTTTGGATTGTAAGAATTGATCTCTGCTATGAAAAACAAAAAAATAAGCAAACTTACATTTTCTTCTGTGTCTCTTGTCCACTCCCAATTCTTGTTAAATAATTATTCTTATATTGTCAAATTTCATAACATTTATATTCATTGTGTTGCCATAATGGTCTTCCATGATTTCTCTATAGATTGGTTCTAAAACTTAAAACCCAATGAAAATATCATTTATACACTTTAGATCACGAGGCTATTCATTGAAGAACCTCGAAAGGTGATTAGGTCCAGGGAGGAAAATGTCTTAAAACTTCACTGCTCAGAGGGGATGTTCTAAACACCAGGGCCAGTGGATTCTCTAATAATCAGGTTTTCACTTTCCTTGATCCTAACTTCTTCTTCAGTGCCATTGTAGTGTGTACTATTTTAATGATTTTAAGCATACAATTCAGTGACAGTAAGTATGTCCATAATGTTGTGCATCCATCTCCACTGACTAGCTCCAACATTTTTCATTTCCCTGAAAGGAAGCCCTGGGCCTTTGAGGTGCCACTCCTCACACCTACCTTCCTCCAGCCCCTGAAAACTAGTAATCAGCTTTCTGTCTCTGTGAATTTGCTTATTATGGACATTTAATGTAAGTGGCAGCATATAATATGTGGCCTATTGTGTTTGGCTTCTTTCCTGTGCCAGATGTTCTCAAGGTTCATTCATGTGGTAGTATATATCAGTTCCTTATTCCATGTTTATGACTGAATAGTATTCCATTGCATCAACATGCCATATTTTATTTATCGGTGACAGATATTTGTTTTTCCCCCACTTATTGTGAATAGTGTCGCTATAAACATTAGTGTTCAAGTGTCTGTTTGAGTCCTTGCTTTCTATTCTTTTGGATATATGCCTAGGAGTGAAATTGCTGGCTCTTAGAATAATTCTATGTTTAATTTACTGATGAACCTCCAAACTGTTTCCCACAGTGGCTGTGCTAGTTGATATTTCCACCAGCCGCATATGTGGTTTCCAATTTCTCCTCCCCTATTCTCTCTGCCACCTATTTTCCATTTTTAAAATTATAGCTATCCTCATTGATGTGAAGTGGTTGCTCTGATTTTGAGTTGCATTTCCCTAATGGCTAATGACGCTGGGCATCTTTTCATGTGCTTGTTGGTCATTGTGCGTCTTCTTTGGAGAAGTGTCTATTCAAGTCCTTTGCCCAATGTTTAAGTGGGTTGTCTTTTGGTTGTTGAAAATATTTTTAAAATTACCATTTTGTTGTAGAAACTTGTCTTTTGGTTGTTGAAAATATTTTTTAAATTACCATTTTGTTGTAGAAACTCCTCTGTATGCATGTTTTGAAATTTGGGTACAGAAGTGAGAAGTAGTCCGTATTCTTGAGAATTAAAGTACCCTACTTTTGCTCCTTCCCCTGGTTTGATAGTTTAGCCTGGGATGAAACCATTTCCCTCTGGATCTCAGAGACTGTGGTAGGCTGCAGAAATCCATCCAGGTCCTAATACCTGGAACCTTTGTGTGTTTGCTTATATGGCAAAAGGGACTTTGAAGATGTGATTAAGGATCTTGAGATGGGAAGATGGCCCCTAAATAGGACCACAAGTGTTCTTATGAGAGAGAGTGAGAGGGAGATTTGTCTACAGGAGGAGAAGGCAATGTGACTCTTCAGCAAGATGCCAGCCTTGAAGGTCAAGGAGGAGGTCATGAGCCAAGACATGTAAGGAATGCTGCTCTGGATGCTGGGAAAGCTGGGCCAACATTCACCCCTAGGGCCTCTGGATGCAGTCATGGGACACCTTAATGTCCCCCTGATGAAACTGACTTCAAATTCCTCAAGTCCAAATTGTAAGAGAATAAATCTGTGTTGTTTTATGTCTTTGAGTTTGGGGCAATTTGTTACAGCAGCTGTAGGAGGCTAATACAAAGCCTTGCTCCCTGCCGGCATCCTGAACCAGCCTCTTGACAAATCACCCAATGACCTCTCTTTCCCTGAGGCTGTTGTCTGGAGCTTTGCTCAGCCTTCCTGCAAGCCTGCCGTGACCTCTGCAGCCTCAGGCTGTGGCTTGCTCTGCTTTTCTCCTGTTAATCTGTTGGTGCATTTTTTTAAAAAAACAAACTTTGAACATTTGTAAACAGATGCAAACATCTACACCTGTGGAGTGAACTCCCACAGGGCCGTGATTCAGACTCAACTGCTGTCGGCCTTCTCTATCTGCTCCACTTTCCCTGTTGTTAAATCAGTGTCCCCCTCAAATTAGCGATTCTCCGTATTTAATGTGCTAAGCCATCACCTGGGGATGGTGGTAAGTCGCAGATGGCGACTCAATAGTTCTGAGAGTAGCTGTGCCTGACCCTGGAGCCACGTGCTCTCATTGTCCCCTCCTCACGGCAAGGCCTGGGCGGACCACCCTTTATTTGGCCTCTGCATCAATAGGTAAGGGGGGGGCTCAGAAAGCCAGCTGCCTCCATCCCGAGGGGGCTGGAAACTGTCCTGGGGAGTGGCTGTGCAAATCCACACTGCCAAGGGACAGGTCATGGCTCCCTCTCCCTCCCTGTAGGGTTGGAGCATTCAGTCAGGTCTTGTCCGGGATTCAGTGGCCAGTCCACAAAGCTGGGCCAGACCTGGGGCAGGTGCAGAAGACAGACCTGTCCCCTGCCCTTGGAGGGCTTCCTCTGGGGCTCTCTTAATTTGCTCAGGTGGCAACACCCAAGCATGATAAAGTGGGTGGCTCAAACAGCAGACATTCAGACACTTCTCACCGAGGCTGGGGAAGCCAGATCAAGGTGCTGGCTCATTAGGTTCCTGGTGAGGACCCTCTTCCTGTCCTACAGAGGGCTGCCATCTTGCTGTTTCTTCACAGGGTAAAGAAAGAAAGATGATAGGAGGTAGGTAGGAAGGTAGGTAGATAAAAATAGACAAGGAGGGTCTCGGGCCTCTTCCTCTTCTTATAAGTATACTAATGCTATCTCCCACGACCTCAGAGAAACCCAAAGACCCTGTGTCCAAACCCCGTGGCCATGGGGACTAGGGTATCAACACAGGAACTTGAGAGGGACTCAAACATCAGTCCACAGTAGAGACAAACAGAAATTTCAAATTTCTCTGGTTGAGTGGGTAGCCAGACCTCCTGACGGTGGACAGGATCAGGTTAAGGGCATTCTGGGGACCGTGGTTTGGATGACAGCAATAGTTTTAAGAGCGTCAAGAGCCAGGTAAATATTCTTTCTAGAAAAGCTACACTAGAGGAAGGCCTGTGGGTCACTGGGAGTGGCCTGGGAGCTGCCTCCTCAGGAGCTCTCTGGAAGACAGAGAGTCAGAGAGCATCTGTGACCAGGTGGCAGGTGTAGCTGGGCCTCTGTGTACTCTGCATGGTGCTTGGGACATAAAGTTTAGTTCATATTTGAAAAATACATCAGTGCTGTTATGTTCTTCTTTGAAGAATGGTTTGAGATCTGTGGAAAAGTACCATCAAGTGAATGAGAATATTATTCAGGATGTAGAAGACGGCTAGACCGTTGAGAAGAGTTTTCTCTGGATGCAAAAGAAAATTCCAGAATCATGGGTGGACCCTCACTGGAATGCCAGAAGATGGTGGCTTCTATGAAAGTGGAACAGAAAGCCATGAGGAGAGAAGAGCAGAGATGAGCAGATACTTTGATAAAAGTATGGATGAGGGGTGGATGAGGTCAGGAAGATTTGCAAGGCGTCTAAAGACAGTGGAACCATGACGGATCCCCTGGAAGATTTGGGGGGAGGATCAGCTCTACGTGAAATCAAATCAGTGATGTCTGAAGACAGTCTTCAAAACTCCCTGAGAAGGCAGAATAAAAAGATAAAGATGGGGAAACATAGAACCTGCCACATTGTCGAGGAAAGAGACGTTAAAGATAGGTCGTGCAGGGCAAGAGCATCCTCCTTCCGGATGCAGACACCCTCCCTTGGGTAAATCCTGGACAGTGTGTTGAATTACAAGGAGAAAAAGTAAACAATAAATAACTTGCAAGGATCCAGGCAGGAAAGGGAAAACATCATCTAATAGGTGACCCAGCAAGGAGCAAGTTGGGATGGCCTCAGACTTCCTTCAAAGTCACAGACCAGTGTGTTCCCAGCTGGTTTTCTAGTCTTCCAAAGAAACATGGAAAGATAGCAGAATTTCCTCCTCTGTAAAATGGGACAATAACAGCCATTCCTTGTAGGAAGAGAATGAAGGGAAATACCCAGGTGAAACCTTAGGACGGTGCCTGGCATACATGAACCCTCGAAGGTGCCCTCAGCTGGGCCATGTTGAGGGAGAGGCATTTTGGACATTCAAGTGGAGATGCCCAGGGGGGTCTGCAGCCAAGAGGGAGATCTGGGCTGAAGGTGGTGACCCCCGCTGAGAGGACAGAGGGCCTGCCGGGGGGTGCTGGGGAGAGGAGGGTAATGAGGAGCACAGCCATCGGGCAGGTAGAGGGGGACTGTGGTGTCGGAAGCCCCATCTAATTAGGGCTCTGCTCTTGGCTGTGGTGACCACCTGGCCATCTGCAGTCAAGTTCTGCTTGACCCATGACAGATCGATCCTTGCAGATGTGCTTTTATCAGCGTTAAAGAGCCAGCCCCAGGATCCTGCCCCAAATCGTGGGGGCACCAAATTGCCCACTGCAGAAGGAACTCCCTTGGCACATCCCCTGCCCGGGATGCTCACCTCCTGGGAAGGCCCTGGATCTTTACTCAGGACCCAGCCCATTGATTGCCAATAACTCTTAGGCGCTCAGTATTTAGGGCTCTTGTCAATAAGATATCTCCTCCCTCCTTGCAGGTCGGGGAAGACTAATTGAGACTAAGACATTGAGCGTTTGAAGATTGTATGATTTGGGAAATGCACAAATTTGATTTCACCTGTCCAGACTCAATTCTGTTCTAATCAGAGAGATGGAAAACTCCAGTGTGATAAAGGTGGGGAAAATGACTTTGTTCCTTGGCCATTTAAATGTCTCCTGCTGTGGCTCAGGAGAGTCACGGACTTGCCTCGTGGGCTGTTGGATGGGGGTGGGTTTGGTGGAGCTTCACCTCGACTCATCGATACCTTCTTTTCCTGTAGCACCCAGGCCAGGCCTTTGGGAACATGGTGGTGAAGGGCGTCCTGGGAGGAATGCACCCTCTGCCTGGCCCTGAGCTGGGCCAGCTGTGCATCCTCCGACCCCTCTGGATCCAGGAGGGAAGCTGGTCACCTGGTGATGCGAGGAGCTTGGGCTGTCCCCAGTGGCCCAGCCCGTCCTCCATGACCTCCTTCTCTTTGCTTCCATGGCTCCCTCTGCTGGAGGGCCCTTCCTCCCTGCTCCACGGGGCACCTCTTACTCATCCTTCAAAGCCAGCCCTCAGGGTCCCTCTGGAGGCCACGCCAGCCCAGGACAGCAGGTCACTGTGCTCTCTCGCTGCTGTCTTCCTGTTCTTCCCTCCAAGCGCCCACAAGTTACCTTTGAACTCCAGCCACCTTTGTCCCCTCTAGCTCAGTCTTAGGAGGAAACTGAGTCAGAAGCCGTCCTACAACCTCAATGGAGCAGTGGCCCAGGCCGGTCCTCAGGCCAGCCCCTCCGTGTTACGTACGCATGGCCCTCCTGGAGATGTATGCCCAGCCCATGGGGACCTTGGGACATCTGTAGAACATGCTGGTGGGCATAAAGGCCTTGCTCTCGGAGAGGGGTGCGTTCCTATCTTGATGTCCACAGGGAGAGGAGCAGGCAGCCAGGGCCATGGTGGTCTGGTCTCCTGGATGGTGTGGTGACAGCCCTGCCTATGGATTCAGGGGGAGAGCTTTGGTGCTGTGGCTCCAGGGATTTCCTTTCTCTCTGGGTCTCTGTTTCCTTATCTGCAAAATGGGGATAAGAGCGTCCTTCCTTATACGATTGTCGGAGGATTTGATGAAACGTCCATGTGAGCCCTTAGAACGGTGTGCAGTCCTGGGGGTCAGCCTTTGGTCTGTGGTCTGGACATCTTTGTGGAGGAGGATAGAAACGTGAGGATCACCCTCCAGGGAGGAGTCTGTGAAATTTTAGACAGCAGCAGTGGATGCTCTGGGAGGGCAGGAGGCCGAGGTGCCTCACCATTCTCTGTTTGGGAGGAGGGAAGCTGCTTAGCATTCTGAGACAGAGGCGACCCTCAAGCGGCGCCACTCTCTGCCAAGCACCTGGGAAGCCCTCTCTTATTTAATCTCCACAAGGACCTTAGGCTATTGCATTGGGCTGTAGCCTCTTTTTATAGATTGGAAAGCTCCAGAAACGAGGTCATCCGCAAGGGGACCGGAATGTGACGTCTGCCATGAGCACTGAGAATCCTGCCCCTCACTCTCCAGGGGAGGCTTATGGTGCTGGTGCAGGGTCTCCTTCCCACCCCGCCTGGGGGCCCAGGAACCTGACTCAGAGGTGACAGCAGCCCTGTGGCCACTGGCGAGTGATTTACCTCCCTGGGCACCAGGTGACTGGCCCTGGGATCAGTAGTCACAGAGACATCTCTCGCCGTCTTCTGAAATTTAATGACCTATGAATGATAACAGATAATTTGCAGATTTAACATAATCAGAGCTGGCCAATTTTCATTCAATTATTTGTTAATAAATACTCGGATCCCCGGCTGGAGTTTTATGCTGCCAAATTGGAAATGAAAGGCCACGAGCCTGCATAGAGTAGAATACCTGCTTCATTTCTAGCTGAATATTTATAAAGAACTTCATTTTGGCAGGACCCGGAAACACCCAAGGTTTACTTGGTGTTCATCTGCATTGTGAATATTTAAAAATAGTAATTATCTACAAAAGGTCAAATATTTGCTTTATCTATATAATTCAATTTCCCAAAGGCCTTTGGGATTCAAACGAACGCCCTTGTAATATCTTCATTGAAAAAGAAGATTAATTATGCTTACATGGAACCTAATTTGGCTTATCAGACCTTTAATGTGGCTGCGATCGTGAGTGCATTTAAATTTAGGATTACGCGGGTGATCCCGGGCCCTTATTTGGGAGACTTTTAATATTTGTCATTATTTTTATGCATATCATTTTTCCCGCCTGCTCTGGAAAATTAAAATGTCCGTTCTGAAAGAAATAAACATTATGTATTGACATTAGTAATTATGTTTTGGTATTTAAAGATGCATAAAAACTGCACACAGGGCTTCAAATATAAATTTGCAGTTAATGCCCTCAGACGGAAGCCTGAGCTCTTCCACCGACTCACTAAATTGAGGGAAAGCTCTCTCTGGGGGTGCCGTCCTGCAGAGTGAGCACCAGGACTTTCAGGGATTCTCCAGGATGCTTGGAATTTTGAGCAGCCCCTGGAACTCTGGACTTAGGTTCAGGAGGCCTGGGGTTTCTCTTTATCACAAAAGTGCTATGTGATCAGGACCCATGAGAAACCCTTCTGAGCCTGGTTTCCTATGAACATAATCATTTGTTTAGGTTCTTTTTCAGTGGATGGTCTGGTCCATTCCTCAGTGAAGGGGCCACATCTCAGTTAGTCTGATCCCTAATAAAGGCAGTGGGGTCTCACAATCTCAAAGGGATTGTGAGTCAGAGGTTGATTTTGTATGAGTTAGCTATTGCTGCATAACAAAAAATACCAAAACTGGGTGGTTTAATAAGAACTATTTATTATTTTATTACTTAATGTGTATTATTAACTATGTTTTTTAATTTATGGGTCATCTAGGCTAGTCTGTAGATCTAGGCTGGATTGACTAATGAACTTGGCTGGGTTTATTTGTGGATCTTAGGTCAGCTGGCAGGTGGGCGGGGGCTGGCTGGTCTCAGATGGCCCTGGATGGGTTGTCTCAGGAGTCTTGCTTTCTCCAGCACACTACCTGGGTTTCTCATGGCTGAACAGGGATTTGAAGGAGGAAGCCCAACCTCCTCCTGGTCTCCCGCTCCTATCAGGCTCCTGGGGATTTGTTAAGGTTCTATTTTATTTTTTCATAACAGCTTTATTAAGATGAAGTCCACATGGCATACAGTTCACCCACTCAGAGTGGACAGGTCATGGCACAACTGCCAACGTGCAAATGCTTTCTCTAACTCCTGCTCGCCTCTGGTTTGCTGCTATCCCATTGGCTAAAGGAAATGTTGTGGATTCACCCAGAGTCAGAATAGGAGGGGCAGGGACGCGTGGGGACCTCCAATGCCATCGACCAGCTGCAGTCCTTACTGTGGCCCTGCCACTTCCTGGCTACCCAGAGAGAGGCTTCCACCTCCCGCTGCCTTCATCCGTCAGATCCGGCAGAGCTGTGGTGCGGTTTAAAGGAGACAGATGTGACTGAGGTGTTGGGGAGCAGGTACATGGTAGCTGTCTGGAGATGCTTACCCAAGGGTGCAAAGATGGATGTCCAAAGAGGGGCATTTCAGGTGTGTTTATAAGAGTGAAAAATCAGAAACCACGTAAATGCCTGTCAGAAGGGGCCTGGTTAATGAATCGTGGCGTGTCTGGGTGACGGAACACTCCTTAGCCTCTTAGGCCAGTGGATCAATATTCGGGCACAGAAGGTTGTCCACGACAGATTGTTGAGAAGGAGAAAAACAAGCAGGTTTTAGCTCGACCTGTGATGTGCAGCGCCCTTTGTGTGTGAGTGCATGTGCGTGCACGTGGGCATGTGTGAACATTCTGATGAAGACCCATTATGCACTGAGCACTTCACCTCCTTAAGCGATCAAGCCTGAAAGACAGGTAGACCCACCCCATTCCAGATGAGAAAACTGAGGTTCAGAGTGGCAAAGTAACTTGGCCCAGCTGAGAGCTGCTCCCAGGTGGACCAGCGGCACACAACCTGATTACCTGACCCCACGGATCACAAGGAGAGCCTGCGTCATGCTCGTTGGCAAAGAAGAGGCTCTCCACACTCCAGAAGATCTAGAAAGGCTTTTGTTTCAATGCAGACTGCTGGGCCTCTGTCCGTATCCAACGCGCCATTCCTCTCTGGGGGTGGGGGCCCGGAGTCTGTCCTCAGGGATTCTGGGGCAGTCGGTCTGGTAGACAGGAACTGCTACCCTAAGTCCTCTCATCTTGTTTAGTGGTTTGTTTGATCTTCACAGCACCTAGCAAAATAATCAAAATGTAGGTCATAGCCATCATCCTCATTTTACAGATGGGGAAACTGAGGCTGAGGGAGGAGGTCACTTGTTCAGGGTCCTGGAGCTAGGGGAGTGGGTGGGAAGCCTGTCCTACTCTAGGCAGATCATTCCAGCCACCAAAGTGAGGAAGCCTCTTGGGATGGTGGCAGAGATGCTTGGGGCCACCCAGTAACTGGCTGCCAACTGCCCTCTGCCCTGGGCCTCCAGCGGGTGGAGGCTAATCGTGGAACCCTGCAGCTTTCTCTGCCAGGAACTTGGCTCCTGATGCCAGCGTGGAGCAGAGGGTGGCATTGCTGGCCATGCTCACTCTCCAGGGCGGGACCTCTACATGGTCCCAAAGACCCAGCCCAATAAATCAGCCTTGAGAAACGGGCCCTTACTAGGCTGCTTCTTCCTCCTGCTCTTGCAGCTGCGGGGACTGGGCTTCCTCTTCAGCGACTTTCAGGAACCCATGCACAGCATGGTCATCAGAGCGCTTGGAGCATGGAGGGCCGAGGAGGAGGGGCCAGCGCAGCTCCCTGGCCTTCTTCCGCCTTCAGTGCTGGGGGAGCAGAGTGCCCGGCAGACGGGGCCGCTGACCAGGCTCCCAGAGGCCCTGCAGGCCTGGGGACACCTCTGCCTTACGGTGGAGACCCAGACGCGGCCTTCGGCTTTGTCCCCCAGCACGAGGCTCCCTGTGCCACACACTTCCTAGTGGCCCCCTGCTCCTGTCAGGCTCCTGGGCATTTGTGAAGGTTTTGTTTTATTTTTGTACAACAGCTTTTTTCAGATAAAGTCCCCATGCTGTACAGTTCACCCACTCAGAGTGGACAGGTCAGTGGCAGGGTGGGCTTCAGAGCCGAGCAACCCTCACCCGTGGATGGTGAGCATTTCCCCCTCCCCAGAAGAAAACCTGGTACCCTGGAGCTGTCCCTCTACCAACCCCAGTCACCCCAGCCCTGGGACACCCCTAATCTGCTTTCTATCACTGTGGAGTTGTGTATCCTGGACATTTCATAGAAACAAAGCAGACAACCTGTGGCCTTGGTGGAAGGGCGAGTCCTTTAGCATATTTCCAAGGTGGCCACGTTGTAGCGCGAATCAGTGCTTCATTCCTGTCTATGGTGAGATCATATTCCACTCTTGATACATACACCACCATTTATTTTATGATTTTTTTGGTTCCCCCAAAGAGTTAACAATTGCTTGCAAAACACATTGATATTGCCAGGTAGGAAACAAAAGAGACCATCTCTAAGAATTGATTTTGTAACAAGCGTACCACACAGATTGGAAAAATGATCGTACCAGGAATTCCACGGCCGCTTGCTTTATAATTACCAAAAAATGAAAAAGAGTCTAAATGCAGAGAAATAAGGATCTGGCTGAATCCATTATGGTAATCCATATTCTAGAATACTGTGCAGTCATGTGGACTTATATTCATGGGCATGAAGAGCCCTCCATGATATATAGTCGAGTCAATTATGTGATCTCATTTTTATAAAATTATCCTTTCATTTTTATCCCCATCTGGAGGGATGTTCACCAAAATGTTTGCATGGAAAAATTTTTCCCTGAGGGATGAAATTTCAAGTGGTATGTGTGTGCTTTTGCTCTGGGGGAGGGGGAGAGTAAGAAGTTGGGGGTAGGAGCAAACAAGTATAGCAAAATAAGATGTACCCAAGGGAGTATACCCAAGAATGTATATGAGGAGGTCGTCTGCACGTGTGTAGAAGGAACTTCCACATTGTTTCCTCTCAGGGGGGATGGGGAAACTAATAGGACTGGATGATCAAATTTGTGCTCGACACTGAGCTCCCCAGCAGCCAAAGCAAAACAGGAAAAGGGCACCTACAACTTGTAGAGGAGCCATAGCTATTCCCGAAAGAGGCCGAGAGCTGCTCCTTCTGGGAAGCTGCTCCTCCCAGCCGTGAAGAATAACATCCTTCACAATATCCTGTTGGTGCACTCAAAAGCAAGGTGTCAGGGCTCTTCCTAAACAATGACCATGGTGGCCTCCCTTGGGAGGCAGTGAAGTGAGCCTGTAAGTGGAGAGAGAAGGCATCCCCGGGCCCTGGCACATGGACACCTGCAGGGCTCTCCTGCCAGCCTGCATGCTCTTCTCTCGCTCCACTCAGAGTTGTCTTGAGGTCTCACTTCGATGTCACCTCCTCCACGAAGCCCTCCTTGATCTCCAAGTCTGGTGCAGCCCTCCACCCAGCCCCGCCGACCTGACCTGCAACCTCACGGTCTGTCTCCTTTCTGAGCTGAGGGCTTTTTCAGAGATCACAGAGTCCCTAACAGAGTTGGACCTCAGGAGTCCAGGCCTGCCTCTGCTGTCCCCTGGCCCTGATGGCTTAGTCATTCGAGGAGAGTGTGTGAAAGGAACCCTCTATGTCAGGTGACACAGGCGGGGTACAAACCAGTCCATGGCCTCTGAGCGAGGCTGGGCCAGGCCCTGACCTCCCCTCTCCACCGGAGGAATCGGGGCTCCCAGAAGGGAGGTAACAGACACACCTGGGAGGGGCAGGGCTGTGCTGCCCAGGTTCTTCCCCCTCTGCCTAGGCCGCCAGGGTGACTAGGGACACCTGCGGGCGGAGGTGGCTTCCTGCAGTGCTCATGAGAAGGGTGAGACTGTGGGTGTGGAAGTGACCGGCAGGCCTTCAGGCAGAGGGACGGCAGTGGCGTGGCAGGGCGTGGGCACAGCTCCAGGGGAGGAGGCGGGGGGGGGGGGTTGCGGGCAGCCCCCCCGGGGAAGGGAGCTCACCCCAGGATGGGGCTTCCCCGGGCGCCCCCAGGTAGCCAGCACGAGCCTTTGGGGGTGAAAGATCTGCCCCAAAGGAGGTGACACTGGGGGCCCGGAGGCCATTAAGAAGGCAGCAGCAACGTCCAGGCAAGAGACGGTGGTGGTTCTCGGGTGAGTGACAGCAGGCTGGAACCCAGGGCAAGCCCTGACCCTTTGTCCTTCTCTGACCTTGGCGGGGGTTCTGTGGGAAGCAGGCAGAGTCTCCCAGGGGTTTCTGCTTCAGAGATGGCGGCCGGGCGGACGGCCCTCCAGGGGGGTCAGCAGGCTGTCAGGAGGGATGGGGCGAGGGTCTTGAGGCGGGAGCTGCAGTGCCGCCTGCGACTTCCACCGGGGGTCAGTGCAACCTCAGAGTTCCTCCCAGGTCCTGGGCAGCCCTGAGCAGGAATGGGGGCCAGCTGGTTCTGTCTGGAACACCTGGTGGGGAGGGAGCCGGCCAGGTGGGCTGGGGATTCAGAGTCTCTGGAGAAGACTCTGAATTTTTGGTCTTAGTTTAAGAATTTCAGAAGAACTTACTGAGAAAGACCCAGAAACTGACTCATGTCTGAAACAGGAGCGGAGATATTTTCTCCTTCCAAAGCTCCCGATGGGCCCAGAGTTGCCCTTGCCACAGACCCGCCTCTGCCTGCTTTCACCTGGGCAGGTGGATTCCACCTACAGGGAAATCCTCTGCAAATGACAGACACCAAGGCCAGAGGAGGTCACAAGGCCACCTAGACACCCAACGAGCCTGCACATTTCACCACTTTCTGCTTGGTTGTGGAGACTCGGAGCCCAGAGAGGGTGGTCTGATCTGCTCAAGGTCTTGTAGCCATTGAGAGGTGAAGCCAGGTTGGAGTGTCAGCCGGCTACCCCCAAGTGGCTCTCCAAGTTCAGTGATGAGGCCACCATCAGAAAAATAATAATAATGCTGGGACTTTCATAGCTAGTTGTCCCGTCCAGAGCAGTTCCCCTCCCTCTCCCAGCTGACTGGAAGCTCCCAAGGTTGGGCTCTGCTTTCTCCATTTCACAGATGAGCAGACTGAGGCCAAGAAGCTGAGAGGCTCCCCTCCTATAGGTGGCGTTAGTGTTCCCGACCTCTAGTGTGGAGTTCTGCAGCACATTTCGATGGTCCCCAACGCCTGGGGCGTGTGTTTGAGATATAGGCACCTGAGCACCGTCTCTGAGATTCTAATCCACTGGGTTTGGGCTAGGATCTGGGGAATCTACTTCCCAAAGCAACTCCCCGAGGAGTTCTGAGGCAGCTCATTGGCAGATCAGGCTTGGAGTTGACCACGGCCAGCCCAGTGCTTCTGAGACTTTACCGGTATACTTGATACCTGGGCATCATATTCAAGTGCCCATTTTGATTTGCACTGTTCTTTCTTTTAAAATTTTTTGTAGTTGTAGATGGACAGAATGCCTTTATTTTATTTATTTCTATGTGGTGCTGAGGATGGAGCCTGGTGCCTCACGCGTGCTAGGCAAGTGCTCTACCTCTGAGCTACAGCCCCAGCCCCCGCCCCCTGTCCTGTATTTCTAATGAGCTTCCAGGTGATGCTGATGCTAAAGGATTGTGGACTCATCTCTGGGAATCTCTGTTCTTATCCCCAGGGGCACGTAGTAGGAGTAGGTCGTTGCAAAGCAAGCAGACATACACTCTGTGGGCCCCTCCTAGAAGGGAGGCTAATTTATGGTGTCAATCACTTTGTGAAATTTCCTCTGACCCCCAAATCTAACCAACCCCCCTCCTTTGAATTCCCTGCATCAGAGATGGGGGTTCCTAAAAGCAGAGGAAAGGAAAGGCAGAACTCTGAGCAGACCCCAGTGCTTACAGGAATCCCTCTGTGCTACTGATGGCAAAGTCTCTCCTGAACGTCCCCAGAGTTCAGTGAGGGACAGGAACTGTTGAATGCTTTGGGAAATGTAGGAGTGTCTCCCTGCTCAGAGACACCCTTTCCCCACCTTTCCAATATTGTTTCTAACCCCTGCCTGGATCTTGTGTTATGTTGATAGTTCCCTAAGTATTTTTAATTAGATTTTCCATGCAAAAAAAGTTTCCAAAGTTAATTAAAAGTTGCCTCACTGTAATTGTATAAAAGCAGCTTTTGCTCCTGAAAATTAAATTATTATAATTAAACTCTATCCATTTAAAGATTTCAGGGGGATGTTTATTATTCATTTATTATGAAGAGACCTTGGAAGGGATGTTGCTCCCACAGCCAGGAATTGTCCAGCTGGTGCTGGGTGGTGGACTCGACTCTCCCCTGCCTCTGATGATTTTGTCTCAGGGGAGGAGAGATGAGGTCCTGTGTGAGCTTGGTGGTCATGCGAAGTGCTGGCTCTGAGCCTGTCCACACAGCCTGGCTGCTGTTTTATGCCATCAAATATCATTACTCACATAGATCTGCCGCTCCTCCCTGCTGTGCCCTATTTTCACTGGACTTGGTCACATGATTTCTTCTGGCCAATGAAATACAAGAAGTGATGCATTCCACTTAAGAGCATGAACTGTAGGAGTCTGTGCTTTGCCATGATCTTCTGCCTTGTCTCTGCTGTTATGACTGACAGTGTCCCAGACAAACAGGCTACTCTACCAGCCTGGGTCCTGGAAGAAAGACAATGTGAGCAGAGATGCATCTAATCAACAATGGACATGTAGTGTAGGAAAACAAACCCCCCTCATTTTTGTTACTGCAGCCAAACCTAGCCTTTTCCTGACTAGCACTCTATTTATAGGCGATGCAGAGTTTTTTCCTTTTTGTTGTTGGAAGATGGAGAAATTTTTTTGAAGTTTTATCTGAAGCAGGACAATTGATAAACTATGTTGCCAATCTGACTTGCGGGGCCTTCAACAGTAACCTTCGTGTATCTTTTTAGCCACACTTCCTCTCTCTTGCTGTACAGTCTGTGGCCCTCCCTACACTTTTATTTGGTCTAAACCAGAGATTCTTGAACTCAAGAGCTCTCAGACTTTCATAAACATGTCTCTAGATCTCAGCATTAGCAATTTAATGCTGTCTCTTGCTCTGCATTGTGTGGATAACTTAATAAGGCCAAGCAGGTCAGAGGTCATCATGGGCCCTGGGACCACGTGGCCATTCAGGTGATACATGAGGTGTATTTTTTTGGTGGGGGGGGGGTCCCAGGGATTGAACTCAGGGGTACTGAACCACTGAGCCGCATCCCCAGTCCTTTTTTGTGTTAGAGACGGGGCCTCACTGAGTTGCTTAGCACCTCATGTTGCTGAATCTGTCTTGGAACTGGTGATCCTCCTGCCTCAGCCTCCCGAGGTGCTGGGATTACAGGTGTCTGCTAGTGTGTCTGGCTAGGTGATGTATTTTAAAAAACTGTTCAGAAAATTAAAATTGCTATCAAAATATCATTTAAAGCTTTATTAGGCAAATGAATTATTGAAAAGATTAAATTAAAATATCATTGTAAGAGGTGATAGACCCTGGGAATTCTTGGGATCTCTGCCTTTGGAAAGTGGGTGTGAACCACGTCCTATGTGTTGACCATCCCCAACTTTTCCCACTTTGGTTGGGAGTCGATACTATTCTCTTTTTCGACAGAGCCTCTTTAGATGTTCATTTGTCCAAATCCTATTATTCCTTCTAAGTCGACCCTACTCCTGAAGTCCTCCTTTACTATCCTAACAGGAGTGTCTCCGATCTCCTACGACACTTGATTTGCTTGTCTCTGATGGCATTGTTCTGACTTCTCTGATGCTTATCATACGTGTGGGCTGGACGTGTGGCTGGACATCCTTCAGTGTAAGTAGACTTTGCCTCAGAAACCAACGGCCCCCAGTCCTCAGTGGTCACCACCACGTGCCTTATTTCTCTCTCACACCCCATAACCGTCACAGATCAGCTCAGCTCTGTCCCAGGCCATTGGATCTGGCTAAAGAAGATGTTGCTATCTGGGCCCCTATTGGTGTCACAGCAGGAGAGGAGCTGTATAGTGGGCTTCCCATTGTCCTTCATGGCTTCCGCTTGACAAGGCACGTGCTGCTCTTGCTCACATTTCATTCACAGCAGGTGGTGACAGCAGTGCCCAAGATAACCCTCCTTCAGGGAGGGGCCGTGAATATTTTGAGAGATAATCCACCTACCAGGATCTTCCCTCTTGGCCACAGACTTTCACATTCGTACCTTTTGAATCCACTTCTTCCCTGAAGAAGAGTCATGAGTCCATTCCGATCACAGCACCCCCCCCCCAGGTCTGGGTCATGAGTAGCCTCTGTATCTCAGTGTGGATCCTTTTGATCTGGTGGCCCTGGGCTGAAACTCCACCTCTGTTCTTCACACCTCTAATACACAGTGCTGGGTCAGGGACAGGAAAACCTCAGTGAATGAAAAGGGAGGCCCTCAGCAGGGACTGGTCCTGCAGAGTCTTCTGTCTTGCTGGACCGAGGACAGGAGGGCTCCTTACCTTGAGGATAGGGACTATTCCTTGGCAGGGGCTCTGGCTCTGCCCCTGGCCACAGGTCCCCACCTGGGTTCCTTTGGGCTTTGTTCTCTCTGGCTTTCTGCTGTCCGTGGGCCAGGGGCCCGGGGAGAGTCTCTTCCCTTTTTGTGGTTCTCTCTGAGTACTTTTGAGAAAGGCATGGGAGATCATCTTTGTATGCCTGCTTCTTGCCCTTGGAGGGTTGTCTGCTTATGCATTAATTTACACTTTAAACATCAGTATCTTTTAGTATAAATTGGTGGCTCTATTTGTACTCAGGAGTTTAACCAGCCCCATACACTGTTAGCTATAGCTACAGCCCATTTTAGACAAACCTCTCTCCTGTCTTAATTGCAGGTACCTGAAGAGTTTGGGACTTTGTAGAAGATCCATATTCTTTTTTTAAAAAAATATATTATTATTTTAAGCAGGAAGCACTGTTGTGTATCTTTATTTATTTATGTGTGGTGCCAGGGCTTGAACCCAGGGCTTCATGCATGCCAGGCAGACACTCTACCACGGAGCCACATCCCCAGCCAAAGATCCAAATTCTTAATCTCATTTCTGTAACCATTTTGTTCAGCGGGAAGGAATTACTGGACGCCATGTTAGTCCGTTTAGAGATTTTCCTAGAGATTCTCTGTGATGATCACAGGCTCCGTGGTCTTGACCACTTGACTCAGTTTTAACCAGTCTTTGCCACACAGAGGACTTCCATTATCACCTGGAAATGCAAGGCACTTGCATCTTCCGCTTGAAAATGCTAGAATTTCTAGACTCTATTTTCTTTCTTTTCTGCTTTTAATCTGGCTAAATATTTTCTGAGCTCATCTCTTTACTGAACCAATTTGCCCAGTGTAACTAATAGCATCTAAAGAATGCTACTAACACTGCATTTCCCAAACTATTCACCTAAATCCACAAGCTCAATTGGAATATTTTATGCCTTCCAATTTACTGTAGAAAACAGTTTTGCCAAATGTTCCACCACCTTGTGTCACTGATACTTCTTTCCAGTCCCCAGTGAGTTTTTCCTGCTGCCCCTGCTTAGCTCGGAAGCTGATGCCATATATTCTTAGTGGCTTCCCCCCCCCCCCACCGTGCCACTTCTGGTACCAATTTCTGTATCAGTCGGGAGAGGCTGTGTTATGCTTGAGTAAACAAATAATCCCCAAATCTCAGTGTCTTATAATAAAGGTTACTTTATTGGTGGTGCTTTCTGTTTATCACAGGCCAGCTGAGGCTCTATCTCATGCTAATTTTAAAGCCTTTCCACCTAAGACGTTGCCAGGCGTGGGGAAAAGGGGAAAGATAGTTAGGAGAACCACATAGTAACTTTTAAAGCTTCTTCTCCAAAGAGAGATTTTGGTTATAATTTATTGGAAAAGCGAGTCAATAGGTTCAAGCTCTGTCTTGCAAGCAGGATGGGTGACCATGTTGAACAATAACACCACTTACCACACATTGCCTTTTGCACTAGACTGGAACCTTCTGGAGAACAGAACCCAAGAGTCAGTTCATCATCACAGTATCAGCACCGGAGACAGGTGATGATGAACAGGCAGGTGGGCAGTAAGCCCATATTGGATGAATTCACCTTGGGAGGATCAAAGTTACATGGGCCCATTGCTCTCGGGACCATGCTGTTGCCAACCTTCCAAAGCAAGGCCTAGTTGTCTCGTCTGTCACACTGGTCGTGCATGGTGGAGTTGGCACTATGTCCCAAGTCTTTTTATTCTCAGGCCAAAGCCCGAGTGTCAGAGTCCCGGTACCTGCAGTGTGAGCAGAGCACAGGCTCTGGGGGTAGAAATACTCTCTGGAGAGCTCCCATTATCCTTTCTTCCCTTGGAGAAATATTCCTTCCTTTGCAATTAGCTAAACCATGGTGTTTTACGGCCCTGGCAGGGGGTGATGAGCTGGATTGTTCAATGGACCACAAGTTCCTCCCCAGAGGTCTCTGGGTTTTAGGGGAAAAGTAATTCTTCTTTAGGGCTACTGAGTGCTGGAGTTGTTTGCTTGAGACTGCAGATGAGTAGGAAATGAGGTCTCTGCACCACTACCACCAAGTTCAAAGGTTTCCTTCCCCTCAACGCTTTTTTTTTTTTTTTAAATGATTTCATTTGACAAGCTCATATTGAGGGCTGGTTATGTGTGAGGCACTGAATGAAATTCTTTATATGTATCCTGTTATTTAACCCTCAAACAACCTTGTGGTAAGTGTGCTTATTATGTCCATGTTACAGATGGGGAAACGAAGGCCCAGTGAGGTGAACTGAGACAGGAAGAGGTAGATTGGGCCTTGAACACAAAGACTCTTCTCCCGGCTTTTCCTCTCTGTGACCTTGGCAAAGTCATTCCCTTCTCAGAGTTTGTTTCCTATCCTGTAAATTGGGACTGAGGATCCCTGTCCTTGGTGGGCAGTGGACAGAAGCAAACTTCAGTGGGTTGGCCTAACAGCCCCTCTGAATGTCATCACCTAGTGGGACAGCACCTTTGTCCTGGGCTTTGCCTGGGGGGATCTGGATTTGGAGAACAAAAGCCTCCTTTGGAGCTGTAGCTGACAAATCTCCTTGTCATTTTTTATGTTAACATCGGCCTTTCCTGCCATCAAAGTTCATTCCTTTGACTGTGCACTTGAGTGACAGGCACCTGGAGTGTTCCAGGCAGGGGACTGGGCCACAGTGACATTATCAGCCATTATATAATTTCTTGGTGTTTGTTAGAAGCTAGATCTCTCACCAACCTAGAAGGTGTGGGGCACAAAGGTGGGGGTACTCTCCAAGGTGCTGAACCTCTTAGCGTAGACCTGCGAGGATCTCATCCAGATAAGAAGATTTTCCACCAAAAAAGAAAGACCAGAGGAGGGACAGGACTCCTATTCCATTCACTTGGCTGGATTCGGTGGACTTTTCACCGTCTAGCCCTTTGCTCATTATTCTGGAGTCTATGGAATGGGCTCTCGGTCATCGTTTCATTTCAACCTTCCAAGAACTCCAGAAACACATTATTTATATTTACGGAAGGAGGAAACCGGAGCTTGGAAAGGTTAAGTGACATGTCCAAGATCACAGAGAAAAGTCAATGCTTTTCTACAATGACCTCACATCAAACTCATCCTGAAATCCCCTAATATCCTTTGTCTATGATCTCAGTGATTGGCATCTCCTTCAATCTGCCACCCCAGATGTCTTTATCTCACCTTTAATTAGACCCAGGTTCTACCATCTCTCCATACATAATATGTTGCCATTCATTCCTCTCTACCCACCACTCCCCTTTCTCCAGCCAGAGTCTCCTCTTCCCTGTCCCCTACTTCCCCGGGATGAGTTTGATGTGAGGTCATTGTAGAAAAGCATTGACTCCCCACCTCTAGATGGCACCGTCTCCAGAGTGACAGCAGGAATGATCTGAGCAGAGGGTCCCTACCCCTGCAGGGAGTCCCGGGAGGGTGAGCATCTGTTCTTCTTCATCCCTGGCTAAGGAGAACTTGGGGTTCTCTTTCGGGCTCAACCTGCTAGGTGATGCTGATATATGGCCACGTGGTTTACTGACCCACAGGACTCGTGCATGCTAGAGCTGTGGGGAGAAACAACAGATCGACCGCACTTGAGAGGTGAATCTTTCCTTAGGCTGGAGAACAATTGGGCCACAAGATGTGGTTACTCTTTCTCTGTAGGTCACTTTTGTCGGTGATAGAGCCCCAGCCCCCAAACTGCTCTTCAGAACTCTTCTTAGGATGGCGGTAGGTGGACCACATGTGGTTCCCTTATGGGGAGCAGAATATGACCCTCCCACACATATCCCCCAAACCCATGAAGGTGTAATGCCACATGGCAAAGAGGAGTTCCAGTTCCAGGGGGAGCTCATGCTGCTGATCAGATGGCCTCAGAGCAGGGAGATTCTCCTGGACTGTCTGGAGGGGCCAGTGTGGCCCAGGGTCCTTACCAGTGGGGAAGAGGAGGAAGGAGGCAGAGGAGAAGTCGGAGTCAAGGACACTGGGTGATGCTTTGCTGCTGACTTGGCAGGCGGAAGGGATCATGGGCCAAGGAACGCAGCTGGTTTCTAGAAGGGGGAGAAGACAAGGCGAAGGATCGACCTCAGAATCTTCCTTTCTTTGCAGGAAAGGGGCCCTGAAACACCTTGATTTTGGTTTATTGAGACCCACTTCAGACGTCCGACCTCTAGAACTGTGCAATGCTTCTCTGTACTGTTTTAACCCATTAAAGTCTTGGTAACTTGTTATAGTGGCAAAAGGAAAAGAGTACACCCCGTGTTTACTGTTTTTAAAATTCTATGTGTCTTTCCCCTCTTATAACGTCATTGCTAAAGCGTAGGTTTTCCATTTTCAGGGCACTAGGGAATGGGATATTAGCAGGTGGCTTTGATAGACATTTTTGTCCCTCCAGGTGGGCTCCCTCTCTGCAGGCCCAGAAGCCGCACCCCTGGCCACTGTGAGTGGCTCACGTTCTAGGTGTTGCCCGCGCTCGGTGTATTTTTAACCGTAGCAACGTAGCATCAAGTCCTCTAAATTTAAACTTTCTCAACACTTGCTGTCCCCTGGGGCGGACAGTCTGTTTCTGCTGCATTCTGGGGTCCCCAGAGGATCAAGACAGAAGGTCTGACCAGAATTATTAAAAGGGCCTGTGGGCTGGGGGTGGAGCTCAGGACACAGAGCTTGCCTCACTCGCTCCTGTTAGAGACCCTGGGTTTTGTGTTTCTGGCAAAACACAAAAACAAACAAGGATACAAAAGCCCCTAAATGGTCTGTGTGCTTGGAGGGAGGATAGAATTCCTTCCTGAGTCCTCCAATTCTAAACTCCAGCTCCTTCTGTGCTAAGTAAGCGCTGCCACAGGGAGGATCCTCACCAAGTCACACTCCATGCGTGGGGCAGGCAGAGGTGGCACTTTGCCCTGAGGATGAAGTTCAGGGCCGTCCACTCTCAACATCCCAGGTAGAGTCTCCAAATGCCCCGAGAAGATGACAGCCGGAGCCTGAACACAGGCAGATAGAGAGGTTTGTTTAAAATCCTCTCTCTGGAGACTCACTGCTCTTTTGCTTTTTAGAGAGTTGATTAAAAACAAAAATCCTTAATGCTGTAACAGGACAGAAATTGATAGTCTATAGTCACTAATGTTATTTATATTCCATGAACATATTGCAAAGCACAAGCTGCTCAACAATGAAATAAATAAAAGATCCCCAAACATTTTCCAGTCAGCCCACAGATACCTATTTTGGCTGTTTTAGGTCTCCCCTTCCTCTCTGTTCACAAATTTTATTTTGAATCATGGTCAAATATATATATATATCATAAAAAAATGCCAGTTAAAACATTTTTAGTGTATGGTGGCATTAATTACATTCACAATGTTGTACAAACACTACCATTCTCTTTTTTTCTGAGATGTCTTTATTGTCCTAAATAGAAACTGTGTCATTAAGCAATCACTCCTCTTTTCCCCACCTCTCAGCCTTCTGGTAATTTCTAATCTGCTTTCTGTCTCTATAAATTCACTTATTCTGCCTCTTTCAGGTAACTGGAATCATATAGTATTTTCTTATTGCCTGAATAATATTTCATTTTATCCACATAGCATTATATGTCATTCCTTTCTATGGCTGAATAATATTTCATCACACACACACACACACACACACACACACACACACACACACACACCCATGTGCACCCACACATGCATTTTATTTACCCATATATCTGTTGATGGACACTTGAGGTGTTTATACCTTTTGGTCATTGTGAATGGTGCTGAAATGGACACCCATCTATGAGTATCTATTTGGATCTCTATTTTCAGTTCTTCTGAGTGTACACCTAGGAGTAGAACTACTGGGTGATATGGAAATCTTATGTTTACCACCCATCAAACTGTTTTCCATAGTGGTGGTGCCATGTTACATTCCCACCAGCAATGTACATGGTGGAAATCCACTCTCTTAGTCTGCTTCTTTCTCTGTTTCTATTTTGACTTTGATTAGCACCATTGGTAGCTATTAGCCAGACAATTTCCTAGAGTCCCACAGGTACATACTTTTGAAATCAGACTTCTACATTCTCATTTTCCCCATAACTATTCACAACATTGCTCCAGACGTGAAACATACAAAGTTTTACCTAGAAAGAGGAATGTCTCTGATGCCATGAAGCTCCCATGCTATTGGCTGAGCTGGGCTCCATGTGAACCAGCCACAAAAGACTAAAGTTTAAGTGATCACAGTCCACTTCAGGCCTAATTGCATCCTCACATTATATTCAGTTTTCCTGAATAATATTCAGGATATAATAAGACCAAATAATTCCTAGACATCTTTGGCTCATTCCTAGAATTTTTATTCTAACACAAAACACAAGGATCCAACAAGTAATAGCCAGAGAAAAATGTAGTGCAAACAATCCAAAGTTTGGCATGAGCTAGCACATGACGGGCCTGCCCCCACAATTTCACATTCTAAGGTGCTAACAAAATTACCAGAGAAATAAGCTACGGAGCCACAGTTGAAAAGGATTCAAGCTCATACACAAAGAAATTGGCCTCCAAGAGATGTCCCTTTGTTCCATTATGGAGGAACCCTGCTGGAGGAGAAGGGAGGGGAGGAGAGCAGGGCGGCTTGGATGGAGGGAGGATGGAAGACCTTGGATCTGGCAGGAGGGAGGTGCTGTCTGGGTGAGACCATCCTATTGGAGAGGTCACTCTGGCTGCAGCATGGTGGGCTGCAGAAGAGCAAGGTTTGGGGGTCGGGAAACCGGTTTTGATGGTTCTAGAGAAAGATGGTGGTGAGTTGAACAACAGAGAAGGTGGAGAGGAGTTCTAAGGAGCTGAGCGACTGATTGAATATAGGGCAGGGAAGGGTACACTCTGGGAGACCCCAGAACCTGGAGAGACAGGGATGCAGCTGAGAACGGGGGGCTGGAACAGCTTGACCAGGGTAGTGCTGCTGGCCTCCGGGTCCTGGTCCCTGGGGGAGGTCCGGGTGATGAGGCCCAGAAGGTGGAGGTGCTGCAAGATGGCTGGGAGGGCAAACGCAGAGGCTGCAGCTGGAGAGGGGCAGGGACTCCTTGGCAAGTCTGGAGTTGAGGCTTGGACTATTGAGGAGGGGCTCGAGGTCCTGATGGTGACCACAGATTCCAACTGTTCGCCTGGG
The DNA here is from genome assembly GCF_052094955.1 of Ictidomys tridecemlineatus. Lineage (NCBI taxonomy): Eukaryota > Metazoa > Chordata > Mammalia > Rodentia > Sciuridae > Ictidomys > Ictidomys tridecemlineatus. Next base: position 196,350,362 of record NC_135480.1, on the reverse strand, counting down.
GACCACTGGGGGATCATCACTGGACGAGGGTGATGTTGACTTCAGGAGAATTTTGAAGACCCAGGCAAGTGTGTGGACCTGTGGCCACTGGCGTGTGTGTTGGAGGAGGGGGAGCAGAGTCAACGACGAGGAAAATCAGGTTCTGAGCTTGGAGAGAGCGAAACATATCGAGGGCAGGGTTTTGCTTCCTGAAGGCTCTCGTCCTGGCCTCAGTGCCTCTTGGAGGAGAGAGGTTCAGGCCTCGTCACCTAGCAATTAGGCCTGGAATGAGTGCAGCCTAAGGTCAAAGGGGTTCCCTGTGAATGCCGCCTTCCCCGCTCTTGTTTCTATGAGCTTGAGCATTCCATCTGCTGCTCACTGAGGGGCTCTCCAGGGCATCCCAGGCCCGAATGGGGGACAGGTGAAGAAGTGCACCCCTTCACTGCACCGCCGGAAATCCTGGGGTCCAGGAAACCCAGGACCATCTGGAGCCCCGCGGAGGCCCCGGGAGGCCTTCATCCGACCCTTCAGTGCCCCCTGGTTTAGTGGCCCATCTTTCTGACCCCCTGTCCTCAGGTAAAATCTGGGCTTGTAGAGAAGGAGAGAAAGGTCTAAGCTTGGGACCCGCCGACAGCGTGACGGCAAGCCCTGGCGTGGAGCCCAGAACAGGGGAATAAACTCCGCACCTGGCGGGTCTGGGCCAGGCGGCAGGTGGCTTGGACGGATGCTGTGTGGGCAGCACTGGGTTCATTTACATCCTCCTGAAATCGGAGCCATCTTCTTCCTTCTCTCTTTGGCGAAAATGACTCTATCTTATGTCATGCTCAGGAAAAGTCAGGGCCCATCATTCCCCCTGGAGGAAGGACAGAGAGAGCTTGCAGCTTGGCTGGAAGGGAGAGGAGTGACGGGAATCTCCCCAGAGGCCCAAGCTCAGGTCTGGCCCACTCTTTCCTGCTTTCCCCCTGAATCAAGGAGAAATCCATGTAACAAAAAAACTAACCATTTAAGGTTTATGATTCAGTGGCATTGAGTTCAGTGGCATTCACAGTGCTGTGTCATCCCTACCTCTTTCTAGTTTGAAAACTTTTTTTTTTTTTTCTTTTTGGGTACTGGGGATTGAACCCAGGGGTGCTTAACCACTGAGCCACCTCCCCAGCCCTTTAGATTTTTTGAGACCGAGTCTCACTAAGTTGCTCAGGGCCTTGCTAAGTTGCTGAGGCTGGCTTTGAACTTGCAATTCTCCTGCCTCAGCTTCCCAAGCTGCTGATTTACAGACCTGCACTGCCATGCTCCAATGAACACATGTTCATTGCCCTAAAAGGAAAACCGACAGCTTTCCCCTGTTGTCACTGATCGGCCTTCCATCTCAATGCATTCGGCTAGTCTGGCCGTTTCTTGTAAAAGGAATCACATAGTATGTGCCTTTAGTGGACTGAGTTGTGTCCCCTCAAATTTTCACGTTGCAGTCCAAACCTCCTGAGCCGGGAAAGGTGACTGTCATTAGAGACCGCGTGCCTTCACAGAGGTCATCGAATTAAACTGAGGCCAACAGAGTAGGTTCTAATTCGGTAGGACTGGTGTTCTTTGTTGTTGTTGTTGTTTAATATTTATTTTTTAGCTGTAGTTGGACAAAATACCTTTTTATTTGGTGCTGAGGATCGAACCTAGCACCTCACATGTGCTAGGTGAGTGCTTTATTGCTGAGCCACAGCCACAACCCTGACTGCTGTTCTTTTATGTATCTATTTATTTAAAAATATTTATTCTTAAGTTTTAGGTGGTCACAATATCTTTAATTTTACATATTTATGTGGTTCCAAGGATTGAACCCAGTGCCTTGTGCATGCTAGGCGAGCATTCTACCACTGAGCCACAGCCCCAGACAACTTGTATTCACTTCTTTTTGCAGTGCTAGGGATTGAACCCAGGGCCTCAAGCATGCTGGGCAAGTGCTCTACCACGGAGCCACAGCCCAGTCTGATGGGTGTTTTTCTTTTTCTTTAGAAGAAGGGATTAAGGACACAGAGAGACTATGTGGTGCTCACATGGAGAAAACAGACATCTACAAACCCAGAAAAGCTCACAGGAGAAACCAACCCTGCAGACACCTCCATCTTGCCTTGCTAGCTTTTAAATAGTAAACAAATCTATGGTTTAGGCCACCCAGTCTGTGAGACTTTGTCATGGCAACCCTATAGCAGACTGGTGACTTCAAAAAAGACTTTTTTTTTAAAGAGAAGTTTAAAGTTCATAGCAAAATTGAGGGTTAGGTGCAGAGATTTCCCTTCTGCCTCTGGCTCTGCATGGGTGCAGCCTCCCAATATCAACATGTTTTTGAGATTCATTCATGTCATAGCCTGTAACTTTTTATGGATAGATAATATTTCACTGCATGCATACTCCATAATCTTCTTCTCATTCATCCGTCGATGGACATTGGGTTGTTTCCACTTTGAGGCTGCTGTGATAATGCTGCCATGGCCATCGGTGGACCTGTGTCTGCGTGGACACGGGCATTCATTTCTCTTGGGTGTGTTCCCAGAGTGGGATTGCTGAGCTGTATGGTACTTCCACGCTTAGATTTTTGAGGTACTTACAGCCTTTCCCCATGGCAGCGATTATTAACGATGTATCTGTCACCTCCCCGGCAGTCCACAGGCTGTCATGGTGCTGAGCCTAATTCTGGGGATCAATAGCTTGACCTTGAGCATGGCTTCACTCCTCCCTACCTGGGGACCTCAGGTTAGGGACGTGGCTCTGTTGCTCATTTCCTGAGGTGGCCCTTATAAAATGGTTGTGCAGATTGGATGGACGTGCATATAAAGGGCTTCCTATATGTCAGTCATTCAGTGGGTGTTGGCTACTTTAAAATCCCCGGAGGTCTGCTCGGGCCGGCAGCAAATGCTCGAGTTTTGGCCATTTTTACTATTGTAGCTCACCCTGAAGGCTCTGGATGTCTGAGGGTGTCAGGGGATGGCATTCCAGCAGGAAGGAGCCAGGAGAATAAGGTCACCAGGTCGGGACACGTAGGACACGAGTGTTTGTGTGGAGTGAGGAGGGCCATGGGGTGAGCAAGAGGTAAGTTTTCAAAAGCAAGTTGGGGTCAGAGACTCTGGGCTGTTGAGGGCCCTCTGCTCTCAGCGGGCCTCCCAGGTCATTCTCAGTCTCCACCCTGGAGGGTCCTGAGCAGAGGACAGCTGTCACTAAGGCCTGTGAGCTGCATGGGGTGGTCCAGATTCTCACGGAACTGGCAGGAACCTCTCCACAGCAGCTCTGCTCGCCCTGTTTTGTGGTCGTGGAGCGAGGCAGTTGTAATCCAAATTCTCAAAAATTGTGGAGGAGAAGAAATCTATTTAATGCAGAATTCCTCAGCACAGAGCCAGAAAAACGTGCCCTGAACCTCATGATAATAGATGGAAAGGCCACTGCACAAGCAGTTTGCCAAGTCTTGCAAAAGTAACATAAAGGGAAGGCAAGAAAAAGAAGAGATAAGATGAGATCACATCGTCAACTTGGGCTGGCACGAAAATCACCAAGGGGCATAGCTGGCATGAGACGGAAATTCTTTTTTTTTTTTTTTTTGAATCTTGGAAAAGATAATGTAGGAGTGAAGTCACCTGCTACAGCAGGCATTTCTTAAAGACTGCTTTTCGTAAAACCAAATGTATTCGATTTACATAACTATTTTCAAATATGTCTCATATACATACAGGTATGACCTATATAATGTCTATTTTGAAGTGTCTACCTGTTATGGAATATATATTCATTTACATGTCTTAGATATTTTAACAGTAAAATATCATTTAATAAAAATATCCATGTCTCAGGCATCATTATTGCACAATGCAATGATTGCAATTGTAAAATCATACACACCTAATGATCATGAAATATGCGTGTTTTTAAAATCAAGTGATATGATCAACAAAGAGAAGCAATAGGCCCCGTGTCCCACGGTTCTCCTCACCAGAGGAAGCCACTTTTCCTCTCTACTGAGACGGTTTTTACTGTTGACACATCTTATTCATTTTGAAGCATGAATCTTCTGGAACTCGTATTTACTTAAACAATATATCAAACTTTCATAGATTTCTCCAATATTGTTCTATTTTTGGTCCGACAAGAGTGGGGCATTATGGTGAGGAGGAAGTATGTGGGGACCTAACATCTTTCTTGGGCAGTGACAACTTTTGCCAAGTTAAGAACACACACCTTGAGACCACAGAATCCCTGGCTCCAGGGCCCCTGAATCAGGACTCTGGGTTCTTGACATAATAACCGTCCCCACCCACTTTCTCTATTTCTGGAGGCAAAGTGGAAAGAGTGAGGACTTTGGGGTCACAAGGCCTGGGATGGATGCATGGCTCCTGGGGAGCCTGGCTGAGTCCCTTGTTTCTCTGGGTCTCTGTCTGGCTGCACTGGACTAAGGGGCTTGGGAGGGGCGTTTGCTTCTGTTTTGGCTGCAAATTAGTCATGACATCACCCCAGGCTTTGGCCCAGAGGATGACCTCACTGCTACAGATCCAGGGGACACTGCAGAAACAGATCCTGGGTTAAAACTTGAGGGGCACCCCCCCCCCCAAAGTGCACACATAACTGGGTCCCCAGGGAGCTCCTGCTGCTGCCAGGATCAGGAAGCTGTGGCGTCAGGAAGGTGCCTGCCAAATCGAGACGGCCCCCTCTCCAGGATTCCTGCTTTCCACAGCCACCAAGGGAGGGGCCAGCCTCCGGGAACTTCTGCTACACCTGGGCCCAGGCTCAGCTGCCGAGGGGACCAAGCATTTCCTCTCCCACGATGCCCTCCTCCTGCCTCTGGACCTCACGGGGGAGCATCTGTTTGGCCGAACCTCGTCACAGTTGGACCCCAGCCGCGAAGGAGCTGGGAAGTGCAGCTTGTGGACTCCCACTCTGCCGTCCACCTGCGGCTCACACCTGTCATCCAGCTACTCAGGAGTCTGAAGCAGGAGGATCACAAGCTTGAGGCCAGTCTGGTTAACTGAGGGAGACCCTGTGTCAAAATAGAGTGAGAAAGAGCTGGGGGTGTAGCTCAGAGCATGAAGCCTGGGCTCAGTTCCCAGTCCTGTAAACAGAAGAGAGAAAGGTAGAAAACAAAGCAGAACAACAACCAAGCCAGCTAGAGGACGTTGAGTGCGTCAGGATTCCAGCCTCTGTGTTTAGAACTCAGTCCTGGATGCGAATCCTGTCTCCTTCTCTTGATGGCTGGGTGACCTTGATCAGCCAAGTTGCCTCCCTGAGTCTCAGGTCCTCAGACGTGAAATGTGAATGTGCAGTCAGCTACCTTTGAGCCTGTGTAAGGGCTGCTGTGGTTTGGACGGGCTCTGTCCACATCAAGACTCATGATGCAGCCTGGTCCCTGGTGTAATGGTGTTTAGCAGGGGGCTGGTGGGAGGTGATAGGGTTGTGACTGCCCTTGTGAAGGGATTAATGCAGGACTCCAGGGTTCCTTCTCATGAGAGGAGGAAGTTATTTAAAAAAAAATGAGCCTGGCCCTTCCTTGCTGTCTTGCTTTTTCTCTCAACATGTGACCTCTCTCACGTGTTCCCACCATGTGATGCTATGTACTATGAAGCCCTCATGAGAAGCCAATGAGGGTACACCATGCTCTTAGACTTCTGGAACTGTGAGTTAAGTAAACCTCTTTACTTCATAAATTAGCCAGTCTTAGGTGTTTTGTTACAGTAACACAAAATGGACTAAGAAATGCATACTATAGTGTCTGGTACATGGTGAATATTTTATCAATATAAACTTCCATGACCACATTCTATGTGTCTTACAGATGAGAAAACTGAGGTTTAAAGAGGTGAAGATTTCAAATTCACTTACTTTATCTTTTCCCCTCTCTATCTTGGGGCAAGGAGATCACTCTGTACCTTACTGTACTCACTCCCAGGCTTCCCCAAGCTAATTCCTAGACAGGCAATGAGGAGGTGTCCAAATCACCTTGTCATTTTCTTTCTCCACCATTTAAAACCTTGTTGGTGTTAAGGTTGAGGAGATATGACCAGAGGACTGATGGTTCGAGTACAGGAAGAGGAGATTCTACCACTACTACTACTACTAAACCCACCAGAAACAAAGAAAGAGCATCATGCTAGAAAATCAGGCCATTTTAAGAAGGAACATCTGGACACCCTGTGCCTATGACCACATTGTCCCAGGCCCATTCAGTTCTGCGGCCGGGGGTTTGGGAGCTCCTGCCCCGAGTTGTGGTGGGAGGGACATGAAGGAGTTTGAGCAGGAGTTTGAAAGCTTAGAGACAGGACCAGGAGCCAGGAAGAGCCAGAGGAGCAGGAGGAACGGGAGGAATGGTGGGTGGGCCTTGGATTCACCGCTGCCAAGCCACGTGCCCTGAGTCTCTCCCTGGTGCCCAACACCCACATTTGCTCCCTTCCTGGGAAGACAAGAGGGTATTTCCTCAGTCCCCTTGCGCCTCGGCTGGATGTGTTCAGGTTCACTGAGGAGGTGCACCTGTGAGGCTGTGGAGGAGAGAAGTGAGGAGGAGGATCAGGGGGCAGCAGAGGAGGCCATCTGCATCCGGCTGTTGCCGCTCGTAAGCCAAGGCACAGAGGCCCCAGTGACAGCAGCACTGGGCTGTGGGCTCCGGGTTCTAGTGCCCCAGCTCTGAGGGGGGAGACAGCAGAGCCAGCAGCAGTGGCCGTGACTTTCTGCAATTTGGATGCCAGGTCAACGTCATGTCAACAAACCCCCTGTGTTAAATCCCTTCTGTTTCCTTTCCTGGAGCTGCCGACCCTGGGCACATCTCTGCTTCTCTGGAGCTCATGGGAATGAGGCTGTGGAGGGGAGGCTACCAAGCTCCGTCTCTTCTGCATGAGGATTTGATCTTTTTCTTTCTTTCTTTTTCTTTTTTTTTTTTGTACTGGGGATTGAACTCAGGGGCACTCGGCCACGGAGCCACACCCCAGCCCTATTCTGCATTTTATTTAGAGACAGGGTCTCACTGAGTTGCTCAGCACCTCACTGAGTTGCTGAGGCTGGCTTTGAACTCACGATCCTCCTGCCTCAGCCTCCCAAGCTGCTGGGATGACAGGCGTGCACCACTGTGCCCGGCTGAGAATTTGATCTTTAGTTAACTTGGTAGCTGTGTTCTCCTGCTAACCAGATAAGAAGAGCATGCCAGCTTTGTGCTTGGCAACATTGCCTGTGGCTGAAATGATCTCTTAATGGTAAACTGCTCACAAGTCGGGAGAACCATGAACACCCCACAGGAAGCTGAATCTTGTGCTTCTCTGGATGCAGTGACCCTGGGAACTGAGGCTGTTCCTTTTGGGGTGTTCTAGGAGTTGTTGCACGAGCTGTAGGCCCCTGTCAGCCTGGAGGTCTTGCAGCTACCTGCTGTGGGCCTGTTTCCCTGTATTGCTTTGTGTACCAGGTCAAGGACCCCAGCACTTAGAAACCCTTGGCGGTGCCCTGACAGCCAGTAGCATCCTGGTTCCTTGCTCTGTACCCTTTTTGGTGATTAGGGCCCAGGGAGGCTTGGTATGGTCTTTAGAAGCTAACGTTGGGCCTGAGAAGACTCCTGGGTGGGCTTTGCAAGGGAAATTTCAATGACCTGAAGCCTCGGCTCCTTGGAGTTCCGGAATTTCATCTTTCTAGGGATAAGGACTCGCTTGCTGTGTTATTAGGAATTAGCTAAAGTTCCTTAGAAAACAGAACTGGAGTCAAAAGCACATGTGGTCCTACTGAGTGCTGTTGCAGAAGGCCACCGCCTGGGTAATTTATAAAGAGAAGAAGTTTATTTGGCTCATGGTCCTGGAGGTTGGAAAGTCCAATACGAAGGAGCTGGACTCTGTCTAGGGCCTTGGGGCTGCTTCAATCCATGGTGAATGCAGAAAAGCAAGAAGGCACGAGAGATTGAACTGCAGCCTCCAACTCTTCATAATTCGCACTAATCCACCCACCTAATCGCCTTCCGGAGGTTCTTAAAATCACTGCCCTGGAGGGCTGGGGTGGAGCTCAGTGGTGGAGCCCTTGCCTAGCGTGCCTGAGCCCTGGGTCCTTCCCAGCACCCGAAACAAGGCAACAAGAAACATGAAGAGAAAACCATGACTGTCACATGGGGATCGTTTCTAATATGTGTTTTGGGGGGACACATTCAAACACTGGGAAAAGCCACCCCAAGAAAGGAAGAACAGGGATAAAAGGCAGCGACAGCGTTCTGCAGATGGACGAGCTCACGGCTCACCCGATGCTGTTTCTGCCGCTCAGAGCGTAGCTTCGCCAGGCCTGACCGGAGGGGCCCTGTGCTGGCGATGGATCTCAGTCTGTCCAGGGGCGGAGGCAGAAGAAATTCTCTGCTGGCTCTTTTCTCTCGCTGCTTGAACTTTTCTCTCATCTGCGCTTGATCCCTTCAGCAGCCACCAGGGCGCTAAGTCCTGAGCTGTCCAGAGTGGGCCCAAGCCACCCTGCAGCCACCTGGGTGCCTGTGTGCTGAGCCCTGGGTCCTGGTGGGTGAGCCTGTGCTACGTGTCCTGGCCTACAGCACATTAGTGACCCCGGGGAGGGGTCGGGAGGTTAGGGATGCTGTCAGGTCAGGCCCACGAGCGGCACAGAGCCAGGGGCAGCAGGTCCACCCAGCTGCGGCCATGCAGGACCCCACGATGAGGGTGGAGGTGAAGCTCAGTCGAACTCCCTCCAGTGGAGAGCTCTGGGGTCCCCCCTCGGCTTGAGGGGTGCAGTCATGGCCAGTGTCTTCCCAGAGGTGGCCCACAGGACCGAACAGAGCTCTGTAGCAGATACCTGGGCAGGGTTTGGTAGTGACATCTGCACCCTCCGTCTTCACGGTCCTGGTGTCAATGGGTCACCTTGATGGGGCAGTGGGGACCTGGTCTTTGGGCACAGAGAGAGGGCCTGGGAGGCCTGGGTTCAGAGGAACGTGTGGCTCCTGATGGCTGTCGCCACTTGTCGTAGGCACCGTGCCTGAGACCCCAGCCGGGGAGCTGGGGGGAGGCGCAGGGTCACTGGAGAGAGCTCTGCTTGGGACTTGGAAAGTCTAGAACCGAAGGGTGGGAAGGGCCTCAGGGCTCGCCCAGCTCCACTCCTTCTTCAAGGGCGGGATCTTCTCTGAAGCACATCTCCTTCCTGGTGACAGGAAGCTCCTGACCGTCCCCGATCCCGCCTGCTCCTGGTCTGGGATGGGTTCTCTTCTCAGCAGAGCATCCCGGTTCCTCTCCTGCCGCTCATGGGCCATCGAATCTGCTCTGCTCGAGCGCGTTCCGGGCCCTGGGCCCTCCGCAGGCCGGCACGTGGGTGGACCTCCACACTGCAGAAGCCCAGCCGCCGACCCCGAAGGCACAGTGTGCTCCCGCCTGCCAGGCTTCAGGGACAGCGGCCTTTGGCAGCCCAGGGGGCCCTGGGAGCCCTGATTACCGGCTGTGGGGCTGCAGGGAGCCTCTCCATTCCTGCAGCAATCACACAGGGACCCGAGTGAGGACCGAATCAGGGAGACGGGACACTGGGCCCTTCGCCTGGCCTCTGCCACCCCTGCATCTGACAGCTCCGTCCCCTTTCTCTCCAGGACGCTCAGCACCCAGAGCGCTGCCTGCAGGGCTGCAAGGACCCAGGGACGCCACCCCCATCCAGCCTCCTGGTCCTGTCACCCTCGCCCTCGGCTTCACCTGCCACCTCCAGGCAGGCCTCCCGGACTGGCACACAGGCCTGGCACTCCTGACACCCGGATCCTGTGGCATGACTCTGGGCACCTCCCACCTCACATTCCCACACCACATGCTCCATTTCCCCTGCCTGTCCTCCTGGTGAGCCCTCTGGGCACACGCTCCAGTCATCTCCCCCAGCTGGGTCCCCCCCACAGCCAGGGGTGGCTCTCCCAGCCCAGCCCTCCTGGCTCCGTCCCTTCCCCAGCGGCCCCAGGGTACTGTTCTGAGGTCACGCTGGTCACATCCTCTGCTCAGCTCCTCGCGGCGCCCACTTCCTCGACACTGAGTTCTAACTCCATCTCCGTCTTTCTGGCCTCTCCCAACCTCCTTTCTCTTGCATTCAGCTGCCTGCCAGCCGGAGCCCCATGTGAGTCCCCCAAACACCCCGCCATTCCAGGCACAGGAACGCCAGCCCTGGTGCGCCGATCTGAGTCCTCCGGGGGACACTTGTGCCTCAAGACCCTTCTTAGGTATCACTCTCCCTCTGCAAGGCTTCCCTCCACAGGACAGGGGCGGTCGGCGGTCATTTATTCAACATTCTGCTGACTGTCCCCTAGACATCTGATTCCTATCCTTATAAGGCTTGCAGTTTGGTAAGGGGGAGATCTCTCTCTCTCTCTCTCTCTCTCACACACACACACACACACACACACACACACACTGTGATATATGATACAATAATGAGGTAATAGATCACACTGGTGGACAGGGGATGGAAGATATCACCCAGCTTTGGGGGTCATGAGGGTCCTCACTGAATAAATGACATTTGTGTTGAATCTTGCAGGGAAATACCGAAAGAGCATTGCAGACACAGCAAATGTCTTGTGCAAAGGCTCTGGGGCAGGAAGGACTGTGGCACATTCAAGGAAGTAGAGAATCTATGAGTGGATGGTTCTCAGGGTGCAAGAGAGTGGGTGGGGTGAAATGAGGCTGGGGGAGGCGAGGACAGACCACGGGGAAGAGAGGAGGGTGCCCCGGTGGAGATGTGCGCAGGAGGGTGCTGGGAATTCTGTCACTTGCTGACACTTGAGCAAGGTCTGCCTCCCATGGGCTGGTGCAGGTGGGAAGGGAGAGGAGTCAGGATGTGTCCACTGTGGGTGACGCAGCATGGAAAGGGGACAGTGCGTGTGCAATCTGCCAGCAGAGACAGGTGGCCTGGGAGAACCTGAAACCCCACACCCAGGAGGCCCAGGGGAGGCCAGAGCCCACTCTGGGTCTCTGACCTGCATGGTGAGTTAGGGGTCAGAGTTCAAAGGTCACTTGATTCTCAGAGCCAGAAAGTGATCCCGGCAGCCACCTGAGTGACCTTGGTGACGAGCAGGTGCTTAGTCGATGTTGTGGGTGTGACCCATGGTCCCTGGGAGCAGGAAACACAGGCTTCAGCATTAGCCGGCAGCCGCAGCCGCTGAGGTGCTCGGGTGGAATTGTTCAGAGAGCCCAGGGCAGGGTGGGGCGGGGATGCACGGGGCTGGAGCCCAGGACGTGGAGTGATGGTTCCCTTTAGATTGACTCCGAAGTTGGAGCCCTGAGTGTCCGGCCCAGGACCCCTCCCGGAGCCAGTGTGGGCAGAATTCCCTCCTAGAGCCTGGGAAGGGCCCAGGAGGGCCGGTGGGAAGGACCCAGGCCGAGGTCAGTCTTGGCCTCTTGGAAGGGCAATAGAGCTGCCCACAGGTCACGGGGTGTGGCCGTGGGGAAGGGGAGAAACAGCTTTGATTCGCTGCCCTTCCTCAGCCTGCGTCCCCACCTGGACAGTGGGAGGGGGTGCCAGCTTTGTGTGTAAAAACCGGGGACCTGGCAGAGTAGGTGCTCAATAAATGGGCTGCGTCAGAATGATGACCATAACCCAACGTCCTGGCTGCCACCTTCCTCCCCAGCCCTTGCTCCCCAGGGCCCCTCAAGTTGTTCCCGTAAACACCAATCAGAACCTGTCACCCCACCCCACCCCATGGTCCCCCAGGCCTGCAGGGTAAAGCCTCACCTCCTTAGTTTGTCATTCAGTGTCCTTCGGATGCTGACCCAGCTTCTCTCCAACCTCATTTCCCACCACCTTCCCACCGTGCAGACCCGGTCGCAGGTGACCGTCCCTGGATGCTGCTAAGTGCCTGGAACACCCTCTCCCCCCATCTCTGCCTGGGATCTGCCTCCTCCCCAAAGCCCAGTCCAACCCTCATCAAAGCGACTAAGCGGTTTCCTTCGTGCTCTCCGGCTCCTAAGCACACGCCGTGGCCGTGGGACAGGGAGTACAGTGGGCAGGGAAACACGGCAGCTGAGGACGAGCGTGCTCTGCCCCTTCCAGCTCTGTGACTTTGGGCAGGTTACTCAGCCTCTCTGAAACTCAGTGCCCTCCTCTACGGATGAAGATAGCCATCTCTTCGCCCCGGGGCTCTTGACAGAACTTATTGGGAAATGCATGGCCCAGTGAGAGGAACTGAGGAAGCTGCTACTATTATTTAATAGTAGAAGTAAGTAGATGAAATAACGATGATCTCTTATCAATTAACCTTAAGAATCAGTGCGTCGTTGGCCATTGCTCCGTCTGCCTGCATGGTCAGGCTGTGGGCACGCGGACTCCTTGGGTCTCCCTGGGTTCTTACAGGCAATGGGTGTTTCATAGCTGCGCTCCTCAGGAGGAGACTGGCACCCGCTGTTCTGCACCCTTTCTCCCCACCAGTGCTGGGCACGGGGTGCTGGGGACCACTCAGGGTGTGTCCTTGTCTCTTGAGACCTTGCTGACTCCCTGGGATCCTGGTGTGAAGCCCCCTCCCTACCTGGCCCCCTCTAATCTACCCTCAGCTCTTTCTCCAGCTTTCCAAGCTCTGCCCACAGCTTCAGTTCCCCCGGGGACTCCGGCTCCTGCTTGTTTTCTTTCCTCTCCTTGAACCCTTCTCCAGCGCCCCCCCCCACCGCCTGGTCATCTTGGCTCAGCCCCAGCCTCGTCCAGGAGTGCGGCAGGTGAGCAGGGAGGGCTGAGCCTGGCCCCGGGTGACACAGCTGGGTTAGCCTCTGCCCTGAGCTGGCCAGCCTGGGAACCTTCACCCAACCCCTCTGACCCTCGGTTTTCTCATCTACGGAACTCGATGGTGGTCACCAGGGCACCCCACAGGGCTGCTGTGGGGCCAGTTTGCCTTTAAGACCAGAAATGCTTCCTGGAGCCGGGCGGTAAACACTCCCTCCCTAAATGTTTGATTTAGAGGGCTGGACGCGGAGGAGGACATGAAGCAGAGCTGCGGCTTCTTGTCATGTATTATTAATATTCATAAATGGGCCAAGGCGCGGCTCTCGGTCCGAAGGCGCAGTGTCTGGGAGCAGCGAGCCTTTAAACAAGTCTCACTTACTGAAAATCGGGCCATGAAAGGGGGAAAATGAAGTCTCTCTTCAGGCAGATGACCAAGACAGGGCAGCGGGCATCCTGCCAGTGGGCCCGGGGGGTGGCCCGGGGGGTGGCCCAGGGCCTGGAGGGGCCAGGAGGCTCGGGTCCAGCATCCGCTCTCCTGTTTACACCCAGGGCAGGTGGCTCTTCACTCTGCCCCTTTCTCTTCCTCTTGGTCACTCCTCCCTCCCTCCTCTTCCCTCCCTCCCTGTCCACCGTGCACCTCCAGCAGAGGCCAGGAACAGAATCTCTGTTGTAGGACGACTCTCTGAGCCTGGGAAGGATGATGTCCCTTGCCTACTTCACACAGTGGAGCAGGGCCGGGCGGGGCCTCGGCTCACTTGAAGGGGGTTGTGTGGAGGTCATCTTTGTCCCCCAGCTCCTGCCTGGGCATGGGGGGTCAGTGGAGATGCCAATTCTTTATCAGGTGCCAGGGCAGAAGGCTCCTGGGCAGAGGGAGCCTTGAGACAGCCCGTCAAGACCGGAAGGCCTTGGAAGTCAAAACAGGAAGATAACTCAGCAGCAAAAGCCACAGCATAACTCACCAGATGCCTGCCATGGGCGGCCGTCGGCCTGGGCTGGTGTATAGACACAACTCTACTTAATCTCCACACTGTCCAACCGAGTCGGGCTCTATCCCGTCTCACGAAGGAGAAAACTGGAGCATGGAGAGGTGGAATGACAGGTCTGAGGTTCCACAGTGACAAGCAGTGGACAGGGGTGGACCTGGGGTGGTCGGAAGCCCAGCCAAGGTGATCTCAACCTCCACGCTAAGCTGGCCTCACCTGGCCTAGGTGAGCATCCAGCCCTGAGCTAGCCTTATGAAAGAAAATGCAGAGGTCACGTGAGGCTCCATGGGACCCCTCCTGGGAGCCTACCAGCTGCAGTCCACCAGCAGAAGGTCGCTCTGCAGCCTTTCTCAAGGTCAAAGGCATCTAGGTTGGGGTTCTCCCCTGCAGAGACTGTGGAGCTGGTCTGGAATCCTCCGCAGGTCCCACCCTGACTTCCTAAGGGGACTGGTGGAGTCAGCTCTATTGGTTGATCCTTGCCAAGCCCCAAGTTCCCAGGGGAAAGCCAGTCTTGTCAACGGGCATTCCCAGGAGTGTCCCATCCAGGACTCACTCTGCCCAAACAAGAATTTAGGTTCTTGATCCGTCCATCGTCATGGATGGCAGGGGGGAGTTGAAGGTCCCTGCTGGGCTTCCAGATTGGGCACCTGGGGCAGGGACAGTGTCATTGGCTGAGATGAGGAACTCAGGAGGAAGAGGGGCAGGTGCTAAGCTCCACTTTGGACATCCTGAAGTTGAGACGCAGGTGGATGTCCTCAAGGTGTGGAACTATGGGCATGGAGTCCTGGGGAGTGGCCTGGGCTGCAGATGGAAATCTGTGACTGCAGAGTGGGAGACACTTCCCTGATGACCGTGAACGGGAGAAGAAGTGAGCCTGGGCGTTAGAGATGCACCCCAAAGTCGTGGAACGCATGAGAGAGACCAAGAAAAGGGTGTCCCCTGTGCCTGGAGCTCTTACTCCAGCGTGTCCCCCCTGGTGGCAGAGGCTGGGGTTCAGGCTTGACCTTTTAGTTCATTTTAGATGACCAGGGAGTAGTAGTCTCTGTGCTGAAAACGGGGACACAGGCATCGGGCACGAGTCTGCCCTCAAGTCGGCCACCCTGTGGGCAAGCCAGGCAGCGTTTGTGATCGGCGTGGATCCTGAAGGCCACCTATCAGCCCATCCAGAGCCACGACAGATGGCAGAGAACAGCACTGGCCAGAGCCCAGCAAAGGGCAGGACCATCAATGCACTCACGATCCCGGCCACCATCCTGGCCACGATCCTGGCCACGTGCAGCGAGACTCCCCCCACGATCAAATGGGTAACAACAGGTTCCTTCACAGAACCTGATTGATCTGCCAAGCAGCTCTCTCCCCCGTGTGACCACGTGGCTCCACTTGTCACCCCCAACACAGGGACTAGACAAATGCCCTCTCTAGACTTCAGGTACTGCTCGGAGAATGAAATCATAACTCACTTTAGAAACCAGTGATACATATTTATACCGCGACGGGTGCCGACCTGGAAGAGCTCTTCACTTTGTGCGTTCCCGGGCCCCGGATGGGCATCAATCTTCCCTCTGGTTTATTAACACGGCTGCCACTCAAGCCAGATTTACCGGCGCGTGACTGATTGTGCAGAGACACTTCATCATGGGAACGTTCGCTTCATTTGCCCCATCCGAATTGTCCCCTGCAACGCCGGGGTCTGATATTGCTCCGTAAATGACATTTCTTTTCTGTTGGAAAAGACCTTTCTGGTCTCTCACTTCTTGCATTCTCCCCAACTTGTTATTTAAAGGAAGCAATAAATGTCAAAATGCTCCATAACTCAACAGGAGGGAAATCAACCTACAAGGCCAAACAAAACCCCTGTCAGCTGTCCTGGGTCTGAGGGGGTTGGCCCGAGCTGCTGAACTGTGCTGATTTCTTTTGGGAGAGTTAACTTAGAAGTTTAGCTCCCGGGGAGAAAACACCCGCGGAGTTGAATAGCTTGTAGTTCTGTCCAGGGACTAGGTGATCCCTCTTCATAGCTCTTGAACTTCTTCCTACTCTCTCCTCAAACTGACTGGGATGTCAGTTGTGGGCACCTAATCCATTCCAGACACTGAAGTAGATATTACTGTCCCTCATCCAGTTTAACCATAGGAGGTAAGTATAACTGTCCCCGCGGAAGTGATGCCCAAACTTGCAAGATAGATTTGAACTCACTTGATTTTTTTTTAAAATTCTAAGCCGTGAGCATTCCTTCTACTGTCAAGGTTAAATTTCATCTTCTCAAGGTCAAGGGGGCCTTCAAATTGCCTCTGTGAAGTGAGGCGTGTGCTACAAAGATTGAACCCCAAATCTTTAGAGATGTAACAGATAACCAAAGCTTACCCAGCACTACTGTTTTATGTAGATTTTGGCTTTGAACCCAGTTCTGCCAATTCCACCTGCTAGTTCTGGTGTCGTTGTTACTGAGGCAATGTGGAGGAGACACTGACACGTCATAATCTGCTGGGCCTGGTGGCACACGCCTGTGATCCCAGCTACCTGGGAGACTGAAGCGGGAGGATCACACGTTTGAGCCTGACCTGGGCAACTTAATGAGAAACTGTCTCAAAACTTAAAAAACAAAAAGGCCTGGGGAGCATGGCACCTGTAGGATCAATCCCTAGTCCAAAGAAGAAAAGAAAAAATGTAGCACCATTGCATTAGTTTTCTTGGGCTCTTATAACAAAGTACTCCAGGCTGGGCATTTTATTTTATATCCTTATTTTATCTACCTATCTATCTAGATATTTACTTATTTTATGTAGTGCGGAGGATCGAACCCAGGACCTCATGCGTGTGAGGCGAGGGCTCTACCACTGAGCCACCACCCCAGCCCAGGCCGGGTACCTTAAACAACAGGAGTTCATTGTCTCATGGCTCCGGAAGCTGGAAGCCCTCGACCAGGGTGTCATATGTTTCAATTCTTTGAGGAGGACCTGCAGGCTCTGCCCCCAGCTTCTAGATGTTTCCTTCTCTGTCTCCACCCTCATCACCTGTCTAAAGATCCTGTCTCCCAGACAGCCTCACTCCAAGGTACTGGGGGTCAGGAATTCAATACAAAAATGTTGGGGAGGACAAAAATCAAGTCCAAAACAACCATCGACTAAAGGAAAATGGACAGGTTCTCCCCTGGCAATTCTCTTTGAATTCACTTATAAATTCAACAGGATACCAATAAAACTATAGGAGGTATTGACGATTACTCTAAGACTTGTGAGAAAAGACAGGAAAGATCTGAAACCAGGGGATAAGACTGTGCGAGAGCGATGAGATGTCAGGGCTGTAGAATGACAACGGAGCAGATCATGAGGCCCGGCAGAGTCCAGAAGCAGACCCGGGACGTGCGGGTATTGAATATTTAATAACGTGGCATTTGAAGCAGAGTGGAAAAGGTAAATAGATGTTTTGATCAACTTTTCTGTTGCCATGATCAAAATACCTGATAAGAACAACTTGGAGGAAGAGAAGTTTATTTGGGGCCCACAGTTTCAGAGTCTCAGTTCATAGACGGCCAAGTCCATTGTGCTGGGCCCAAGGAGAGGCAGCACATCATGGCGGAAGGACCCAGTGGAGAAGCGCGGCTCACCTTAGAAAAGTGGTGGAACTGGCGGAATTGGGTTCAAAGCCAAAATCTACCATCTACTCGCTAGGGACTAGGGTCAGGAAGCAGAAAGTGGGAGAGGGAAGAGACCACAGGGCAAACGCCCCCTTCCAGGACACACCCCTAGTGACCCACCTCCTCCAGCCACACCCCTGATTAGGTTCTAGCTCCACAGTCCCATCACTTTACCCCAGAACATTCCTGCATTAACCACGGAGCTTTTGGGGGACACCTCATCTCTGAACCGTAGAAGACGGTATGGGCTCTACTCGTGGGTCATTGTGTTGAAGGAGGAGGAAAGCCATATTTCCATTTCACTTATTATGCCAAAAGAAATTGCAGTTCAGTGAAGATTTAAATGTAAGTTATGAAATGATAAAGGACTCGACATAAACAGGGGCGAGAAGAAAAAAGAACGGTGGAGTGGCAAGGATTCTTCTAGGCATGGCATAAAACCACGAAGCCAAAAACGAAAAGAGAAACAAATGCATTACATACAATGTAAGGCATTTTTGTATGGCAAAAGTGCCATGCGTGAGTAACAAAGAAGCACGGAGATGAGTGAAAATGTTTACAATAAATGGCTGAGAGTACGTTTCCTTATTAATAAAAGGGCTTAGAAATTCTGAAAATTCTGTGTCAGTCATCTTTGTGGTGCTGTGACCAAAATACCCAACAAGAACAACTTAGAGGAGGAAACATTTCTTGTGGCTCATGGTTTCAGAGGTCTCAGTCCATAGATGGCCGCGTCCATGGCACTGGGCCCAAGGAGAGGCAGCACATCATGGCGGAAGGGCCTTGCAGGGGAAAGCTGCTCACCTCAGCGGGGGGTCAGGAAGCAGAGAGAGGCAGAGGGAAGGGGCCACAGAGAAGATGCTCCCTTCCAGGGCACGGCCCCCAAGATCCACTTCCTCCAGGCACATCCCACCTGCCGTTCAAACTAGGATGGACTGACAAGGTGACAGCTCTCAAATTCAGAACTTTACCTCCAGCACTCCTGCATGAACACAAGAGCCATCTCCTATTCAAACCATAACCAAGAGCAAAAGAGAAAAATGGCAAAGGGCATAAACAGGCCCTTTCCAGAAAAGAGGAGTATAAACGTACCATAAATGTTTGAAAAGATGCCCACCCTCATTCACGACTTAAACAAATGAAATTGAAAATAAAAATGAATTTGTTTTCTATCTATTGCTGATGGGCATAAAAGGGCAAAGGGAAACGGGAAAATGCAAATGTTTTTGGTGATAGAATGGTACATTGGTTTAGTTGGAAAATCCTGCAATATTCAGGATATTTAAGCATTTCTATTTCTTGGTGTATATCATAGATTAACTTAGTTTTGCATTTCAGGGGCCCACAAATGAGCACGAGCAGAATTGCTGGGTGCAAGGCCTAACATTCTGGAATTTACTAAATGTGCCACATTTCTTCTCCAAAGAGTTGTACCAATTTACAGTTCCATGAGATGTGCATGAGAGTTATTTCTCTTCTCCTCGCCCATACCCAACATTATCAAAATTTAAAAATTTTGCTCATCTTATGTATGAGAATTGAGTTTGCATTTCTTAATTGACAATGTAGTTGGTTGTCTATTTTATTTATTTTAGCCAATAGGCTTCCTCTTTACAGAACTATTTGATAACATCTTTGGCCAATTTTTCCACTGGGTTGTTTTCTTTGGCTTGTGGGAGTTTTTAATATATTTTGCATAGTAATCTTTTGTCAGTTAGATGCACTATAGCATTTCTTCTCAATCTGTGGTACATCTTTTACATTTATTTAAGACAGTCTTTGTCATACATTGGTTTAACATTTCAAGGTAATAAAATTTACTGATTATTTTTCTTCCTTTGTGATTTGGGCTTTTTGCATCTTGTTCAAGATTCCTTTGTTACCAAAGGTCAAAAAGATATTCTAAAAAATTTTCTTCTAAAACTTATAAAAACTATTTTTATGGCAAA
Source organism: Ictidomys tridecemlineatus (assembly GCF_052094955.1). Taxonomy (NCBI): domain Eukaryota; kingdom Metazoa; phylum Chordata; class Mammalia; order Rodentia; family Sciuridae; genus Ictidomys; species Ictidomys tridecemlineatus. The sequence goes on along the minus strand of NC_135480.1, from coordinate 196,331,157 downwards.
TTTAAAATACACTCAAGAGAGTAGACAGAACCTGAATCTCCACATACCCTCCCTTAGTTTTAAACAAATAACTTCATGACACTTTTGCTTCATCTGTTTTATTCCTGCTGTACCACATTTTTTTTCTGGGGCATTCAAAACAAAAGTGAGACATAATATCATCAGTGTAATATTAGTTTAGACTTTGCAGGTGAGGACTATTTTACAAGAACATTGCTTTTCACATTTAAAAATTCATTGAAATATCAACAAAGATGTATGTGTATGTGCATGTATATACATATGTATGCATGTTGTAAGTATGCATGCATGTATGTAATGTGTATATTTGGGCTCTCCATTACAGCTATTGCTTTATTCATTTATCCATTGGAGAATAGCCTGCCCTTTAGAATAAAAGCTTGATTGTAAATTTTGACACCTGGCCCAAGTCTTTCTCATTATTCCCTTTCAAAATTATCTTGACCATTCTTGACTTTCTACTGACCTATGTAAACATTGGGGTCAAATTGTCAAGTTCTGAGAAAAATTCCAATTTTTATCGTCACTGGAAGTTCTTTGAATTTTTGATTTATTTGAGAAAAATTCTGAGCATTTTGTGTTAACATTTTATATATTTTTCTTGAAGATCCAGGAATGTTATAATTTCTGTTACTGTTATGAACATAATTTAAAAATCACATTTCTCATCCAGGTGTGGGGTGCCTGCCTGGAGTCTCCACACTAGGGAGACTGAGGTGGCAAGATCACTTGAGCCTAGGAGTTCAAGACTAATCTGGGCAACAGAGCAAGATCCTGCCTCCAAAAACAAAAACAAAACCAAAAAAATTCTGACTTGATGTTGCTAGTGTATGTAAAGTTGCTAATATTTATATATTCATATTTATATACTGATCTTGCATTCTTGGGTCCACGGGCCTTTATTGACTCTTCTTAATTTTAATATTTATTGGTAGGTTTTCTTGAATTTTCTGTGTGGACAGATGTATCAATTGTGAATGATGACAATCATGCTGCTTCTTTGTCCATCTCTATGCTTATATCTATCCCTTTCTCATCCCATTGGCTGGCCCTCCAGTACCGTGTGAAGTGGAAGTTATGATGGTGGACATTTCTAACTTTAAAAGGGCTGCTTCTAATACTTTATCATATAGGATACTTGCCATAGGTTTTTCTTTTAAGGTTTAAACTTTTATAGGTGCCTTATAATTATTCTTAATAGCGGATTAATAGTGGGATTCATTGTGACACATTCAGACATGCATGTAACATAATTTGGTCAATTTCATTCCTCATGATGCTGCAGGTTTTTCATAGACCTTTGAACAGATGAAAGAAGTTTTATTTTATTTTTAGTTGGCTCATTTTGATCTCCATCTTGAACATGCTTTAATGTGTAAATGCTTTTTTTTCTACGTCTATCAAGTTACCATATAGCTATTCTTCTTTAATCCATTGATGGGATAAATTATCTTTGAAGATCTTAAATGTTCCATCATTCTTAAATAATGAGGATAAATACTACTTGACTAAATCATATTAGAAGAAAATTGCTAGTTGGGTTAATATCTTGCTTAAGCTTTTGCCATTTATGGAAATGATATTGACCTAGGTTTTCTTCTCTGATGGGTTCGTGTTTTGCACTTTTGTGGAGTGAATTTTTGTAATGTGTGTCGTTTTTCTAGAAGACTGTCCATTTTTCATCAACTTATTGGTATAAAACGATCATTACTCTCTAAGGCTTTTATTCAATCTCTGTTCTGTGTAGTCATCTTCTCCTTCCATCCCTAATTTGTTCAACTCTCGTCCACTCGCAGATTTTTGTCTACTTGATTTCGTCCACTCGCAGATTTTTGTCTACTTGATTTATCAGTTTCTGAGAGAGGTGCATTAACCTTTCTGAGCCAACCTGGGGATTTATCAGTTTCGTCTTATATTTCTGTCAACGTATGCTTCATCTAGATTGAGGCAATTTGTTAGGGAGATGCACCTTCAGGTTGTTGAATCTTCAAGGTGAATTGTTTTTTTTTTCCTTAAAATCCATAATATGCTTTTTACCTGAGTGACTATTATGTCGGAAATTAAAATTTTTCAGAATATTTTCCTGGTATTATAACTTTACCTGCCTCTTTACTTTTTATGTTTCAGTTATATTTTGGGTGTGGTTCATAGCATGTCTAGGCAGGTTCAAATGAGTCCAATTTGAGAATCTCTGTCCTTTTATTAGCAGTCTGTCTTTATTTCGTGATTAATAATGTTTGAACTTCTTGCTACTCATGTCTCCAAGTAGCAAGCTTTTCCCCTCTTTGCATCCGATTCTGTCTCCTCCTCCGTCCTCCACTTAGATGACAGTTTTCCTTGGCTCTCCTTTTCCTCCACTGTTGGAGGTCACTCACGGTATTGCTGTAGCTTTAGCGGTTACCTTTAAACATTTGGCTTGTACCCCGCAGCCATCCCCCGCCCACCTGCTGCATGGGGAAACATCCCAGACCCCAACACCACACAATGCTGGTCTCTGCACCCAAACTTCTGGCTCTCAGCGGCTTTTTTTTTTTAATCTCAGCTGTGCTGTTCCTGGCCAATTCTGGTGAAACAGGAACAATTCTGCCCTTTACCATCTGCTCTGCAAGTGATCATTATTCATCAACTGGTTTTCTGTTCAAACCAGGCGAGGGTGTACACAAAGCTAATGGGTTGAAAGTTTAATATGACTCTACCCATTTTTTTCTTGCTGTGTAACAAATTACCACAAACAATAGTTTGAAACGGCATCCAATTTATTACCTCACAGTTCCACAAGGAAGAGGTCTGGGAGACTGGACAGGTCCTTTGCTCAGGGTTTCACGGGGCTAAAATTGGGATGCATGAACTGTGGCTCTTCTCTGGAGGCTCTGGGGGAGGATCCAGCTTCCCAGTTTCTGCAGGTTGCTGACAGGATCCAGTTCCTTGTGGTTGTAGGACTGAGGTGCCCTCTTTCTTGCTGGCTGTCAGCCTAAGATCACTCTTTGTCCCTGCATGTGACCCTGCAGATCAGCAATAGTGTCTCAGATCTCCTGCAATTCCCCCTTAAATGAACCCACTCATGTGACAACAGCATTAATTTGTTCACTTTATCTGTAGGGCCTGCTTAGTTCTCATTTGGGCCCACCACATAGTGGGGTTGCACTGGGGATTAAGTTTCCAAAATATGCTCTTTAGGGGACACATTCAAATTATTATATCCAATCTGTGAAAAAATGGTGGCTTTAGGACATATAGTAGTTGCATTATCTGAGATTCTGTTATCCAGTGTTTTAGTTACCTGTGGTCAAGTAAGGTCTGAACTTTGTAAATAAAAAATTTCAGAATTAAACAATTCGTCAGTTTTAAATTGTGTGTCATTCTAAGTAGCATGATAAAATCTTGTGCCGTTCCTCCTCATCCCAATTTTGGGCAGTGTATCCATGCTGTATATGCTGCCCACCTGGCAGTCACTTAAAGGCTGTGTCAGTTTAGAGTCAACTATTGCAGTACCACAGTGCTTATGTTTAAGCAGCCCTTATTGTACTCAGTAATGGCTCTAAAGTGCAGGAGTAGTGATGCTGGCAATTTTATTGTACTATATTGTTATTATAATCTTTCTATTTTATTACAAGTTATTGCTAATCTCTTGCTGTGACTAATTTATAAACTTCCTCGTAGGTGTTATATATATATATGGGCAAAAATAGTATATTCAGGGTTTGGCATTACCCATGAGTTTGGGCATCCACTGGACGTATCCGCTGCAGATAAGGGGGAACTGCTATGTTTCCAAAGGCCAGGCACTTGGCTCAGTGCCCAGGATGTGAGAAGAATGACAAACAGATGCTAGTTGTTGTTTTCCTTATCAATCATTTTCTTCACCTCAGGCCCCCAACTGTTTTTCGTGGGCCACCACCAACCAGACCACTCCTAACATTCTCCAGGGTTTGTTTTTTTTAAACAGGAATATTTCCCTGGAACCTTCAAGGGATTTGTAGTCTGGTGGGGGAGGTGGGCAAGTGCATGACGTCCCAGCTCGCTGTGTGGGAAGCACTGCTCAGGTCATGGGTGCTGGGAGGAAAGAAAAGGGGGTTGGCTTTGCTGGGTTTGGGGTGATCATGTTGGACGGTCATGGAAAGATGCTGTTTGGGGGAGACACATGGTGGAATGACATCCAGTTAGAGGGAGCAGAGGGGCAAAAGTCTGGAGCTTCTGTTCTGACTTGGGGGCTCTAAGGAAAGGGGGGCACCTCGGAGGGTCACCACTCTCAGTGACTGAGGGAGAGAATGCGATTCACAGGCCTGGCACCTGGTACCTGCTCAAGACGTCAGGCTGTGGTCCAACCCGCTTCCCATGCCTGCCTTCTCCCGGGGCAAAGAACGAGTTGAGCTGACTTCCTGAGGTGCGGGCTGAGATTTCTTTCTCCTGTGAATCTGGCTTGGTTTTTAGCTTCATTTGATTTTAATCAAAGGCCATTCTGAGAAGTGGGGGGGCGTCTGACCTTGGGGACCACCTAACAGGTAAAATGACCAAAGGGGAGGGCAGAGCAGCCCCAGAGGGTGCAGGAAGCCAACTTAATATGACCGCACCAGCAGGCTGGCTGCTGCTCAGGGGTGCCACGCTGCCTGGCCAGGGACTGGAGGGTTTTACTCAGGCCTGAGGAAGTAGGAAAGAGCTGACATTGAGGGGTGTCATCTGTGGGCCTTGTCTCCTGGCTTGGCCTTCTGACTGCAAGGCTCAGCTTGGGAAAGTTTTATAGGGGAAGACTTGGCCTTGGCCTGGGGTCACCTGGCGCCAGAACTCTGGTCCAGAGAGACTTCAGCCTGAGTTCTCACTGGACCTACCATGGAAACTCAGATTTCCTTATCTTTGAGACCCACTGGAGGGACTGTCCGGGGGACTGCCAGGTCCATGAGAAGATCTGGGTCCCAGTCCCAGGATCTCCTCTAGGCAAAGACTGGGCGAAGGACCCCGCCATTTACTAAGCACCTGCCACGTGCCAGGTGCCTTATCAGAGTATCATAATGCCCATTTCATAGATGAAGAACCGGAGGTCCAAAGAGCTGGTGTGACTTGCCAGGTGGCACAGTGGCATGTAAATGGTGAAGATGTCTACTTAAAAAAAATTGTTTCATCTGAAAATATTTTTTGATGCTCTTTCTAAAAGATAAGGACTTAAAAGAAAGCAAATGCCATTATCAACCCTAAAAGAAATTAATAATCATTCTGCATTATGTCCAATACTCAGTTCCCCATGTCCCCACTTCTTTCAAGTTTGGTGTTTGGCTGGGGACCATACATGGCCACAGGGTGATAACTGGCTTTATTTCAGTCTGTAGTTTCCTGTCCATCTCTGTTTTCTCTCATTGCAGTATTTTTGCCTGTGCAGCCAGGGAATGGTCCTGTCAGAGTTTTACCAGACTGAACTTGGCTGATTTGAAGCTGAAATTTTGAACCCAGATGAAGCCCTTCCTGCTTGTGTGTGTGTGTCACATCCAGCTCTCAGTCGTCCCCACCCTTCATGAATTGGCTCCTGGACCCCGAAAGCACTTTGGCTGTTCTCCACAGTACACCCCGAGTCAGGTTGGCTGACTGATCTGATGCCACCCAACCTGCTGCTGCATTTTCAGAGCTGCCCCCAACCCAACCCGAGTCCCTCACATTGGGGACAATGAATATTTGTCTCTGGCCGCTCAGTTCTGGCTGTTGTCATCCTCCGCAGCTTCTGCACATTCGTTTATTCCTTCATCCAATAAACACACATTGGGCCCCTCTCCTGGGCAGCGAGCTGGTCTCCGGGACACAGTGGCAGCTACACAGACGATGCTCCATGCTTGTGCCACCCAAGCAGAGGCCATGTAGGGTGACAGGGGCTATCGTACAAGGATGGGGTGCTTCAGGAGTGGAGAGTTCAAGTCTCAACCCACATTGGAGGCTAGAGGGGGTCAGGACTTCCTGGACGAGGGTCATTTAAGCCAAATGACGTGGAGCCAATGGGATGTATGAGTGGCCTAGGACCGCCTTAACAAAGCCCCAGGAATTGAGTGACTTACACAACAGACACTTATCATCGCACAGTTCTGGAGGCCAGGAGCCCCAAATCAAGGTGTCAGCAGGGCCGGTTCTTTCTGAGGGCTGCGAGGGGGGCTCTGTCCTGGGCTCTCCGCTGCTGGTGGTTTGCTGGTGATCGCTGGCATCCCTGGCCCTGTGGACACATCTCTTCCATCTCTGCTTTGACATTCACATGGTGTCATCCCGGTCTGCATGTCTGTCTCCAGATTTCCCCTTTCAGAAGGACACCGGTAAAGGACACTGATATCTGATTGAGTGAGGTTCATACCCTTAACCGTGTTTCAACTTGACAGCCTCTGTAAAGACCCTACCTCCAGATAAGGTCACATTCCCATGTACTGGGGGTGGGCTTCAACATATGGCTCTTGCGGGAACACAGGTGGCCCACAACCCTGGAGAAGGCAAACATGTAAGGCGTGAAAAGAGGGAGAGGTTCCAGCAAGGGACTACTTGTACGAAGTGTAGTGGTGAGAGGGGACATGGTGCGTTCCAGGAGCTAACGGCTGTCAGCTCTGCAAACCCACATAAACACAGCTATCTCACCCTCGACAAAGGTGCCCAAAACATGCACTGGAGAAAAGATAGCCTCTCCAACACATGGGGCTGGGAAAACTGGAAATCCATATGTAGAAGAATGAAACTTGAACCCTGTCTCTTACCCTGCACAAAAGTCAACTCAAAGTGGATCAGAGACCCAGGACCTGGGCTAGAAACCCTGCAACTGCTAGAGGAAAATGAAGCCCAGCACCCCAACATATTGGTCCAAGAATTAACTCCCTTAGCAAGACTCTAAGAGTGCAAGAAATAAAACCAAAAATAAAAAAGTGGGGTGGCATCAAATTAAAAATGTTCTGCGCAGCAAAGGAAACAGAGAATGAAGAAAGATCCTACAGAATGGGCGAAGATCTTTTCCCCTTGCTTCTTAGATAGGGCATTAGTATCCAGAGTATATGAAGAACTCAAAGAACGTAACACACACACACACACACACACACACACACACACCAAACAATCCAATTAATAAATTGGCAAAAGAACTAAACAGACACTTCTCAAAAGAAGAAATACAATTTACTAACAAATACATGAAACTGCTCACTATCTGTAGCAATTAGGGAAATGCAAATCAAAATCGCATTGAGATTTCATCTCACTCCAGTCAGAGTGTAAACACATAATACAGAATACCAATCCATAATTCAAGAATACAAATAATGATGAGTGTTGGTGGGGATATGGGGAAAAAGATACACTGATACATTGTTGGTGGGACTTCAAATTAGTGCAACCACTTTTGGAAAGCAATATGGAGATTCCTCAAAGAAGTAGGAATGGTACCACCATATGACCCAACTAGCCCATTCCTTGGTATATATCCAAAAAAATCGAAAATCAGCATACTACAGTGTTGCAGCCACATCAATGCTTATAGCAGCCCAATTCACAATAGCCAAGCTATGGAACCAACCGAGGGCCCTTTACAGATGAATGAATAAAGAAGATGTGATATATATACACAATGGAATATTATTCAGCCATAAAGAAAAATGAAGTTAGGGTATTTGTCAGTAAATGGATAGAACTGGAGACTATCAAGCTAAGCGAAATTAAGCCAGAAACTGAAAGACAAAGATTGAATGTTCTCTCTGATTGCAGAAACCAGCCCAAAATAAGGAAAAAGAAAAGAAAAAAAAAGGAGGTGGGAGAGGATATTCCATTAAAATAAAAGAAAGATCAGGGGAGTAGAGGAAGGAGATTGAGTGGGAGGGAGGAGGGATGGGATAGGGAAGAACATTGGAATGAGTCCAACATAACTTTCCTATGTCCACATATGAATAAATCACAGTGAATCTCGCCATTATATATGTCCACAAGACACTAATTAAAAAAAAAAAACCCTAAGTAGATAACAGAAAGATCAATAGAGTAGAGAGAAGGGAACAGCGGAGGGGGGGAGGCTAGGGAAAGGGGGGGCTACGAGGGCCTGAATTAGGGCAAATTACATTCCGTGCTTGCATAATCATGGCAAAGTGAATCCTAATGGTATGCATAACTGAGAAGGACCAATTAAAAAACAGAGTTGTAGATCAGGACCCAGCTTTTATTATTTAATTAAATATAAGTTCCTTTTAAAAATCCATATTGCCTTTCTTTTCTAAAAAGTATATGAGTTTCTGGATGACTTTTCATTTTGGTGAGATGTTATTAAATGAAAGGTTAATATAGACTTACTAACTGGTCATGTGCACTTCTTTAAAATTGATTTTCAGAGGTTAATGTATGTCTCTGTCAATAATATTATGTATAGAGGACATAAAAAGTAGCTACTGTGCAAAAAAAAAAAAGAAAGAAAGGTGTCCACTCCGGCTGGAGGGAACCCGGCTCAGATGGGGCGTGGCGGGGCTGAGGTGCAGACACTGGCCGGGCCAGAGGGGAATGTCCTGGAGGTGGTGGGGGACTCTGTACTTTGTCCCAGCACAGTGGAAGCCACGGAAGAGTTTTACACGGGTCACCCGAATAGTGGCTGGCTGAGGGGTTGGGACTGGAGCCAGCAGGGACGCGGTGGCCCTGGAGAGCAGCAGATGGAACTGGGAGGGACGCCCAGCAGGGCTCTCTGATGGCTGGCTGGAGAGGGGAGAGGAAGAAGCTTGATGCGCTGGTTTCTCTTCTGTCTGGTGCTGGTTGGGGCCATCGGAAGAGCCTGACACCGTGTTGTGAGCAAGCCCTTGGTCCCCCCGGCCCCAGAATCAGATCACTTTTGTGGGTGGCATAGAGCAGGGAGTAAGCTACTCTCGGGGAAACTGAGGAGGAGAGCTGTGTGGCGGCTGGGAAGGGGAGGTGGTCCATGGTGTGCAGGGGGTGATTCGAGGGCGCCCCTGCACTGGCCCCTCGGAGGGAGGACCTGTCCAAGGGGCAGGGAAGACAGTCCTAAAGACTCGACTGCCAGCAGATCCTGAGGGACGCTCATCACTTGTCTTTTATGTCATGGTTCACCCAGAATGAGGCCCAACCTTGAGACCGCCAGGACCCTCCAGGATCTGGTCCAGAGACTTCCCCAGCACCGTCTCCCCTGGGCTCCTCCGTGAGAGCCTCGGATGAACAGACCCCCCCCCCCCCCCCCCCCCCGCATTAAACTTTGGGATCAGTTCAAAGGTCAAGTTCTGGAGAATCCCTCTGGGTGAAACTCCGCTCTACATTCTCTACATTCTCCTGGCAGTTGAGTTCATCTGTGTGACCCTTCTCTCTCTTTCTTTGCAGTATCATACCCCCCCTTGTATATATTTTTATCTTCCTTATTATATTAGGAGCTTCTTGATGTTGGACAAAACTTCCGACGATTCACCTTTGGAATCCCAGTGGCTGCAGAGAGGGGAGAAAGAAATGCACAAGGATCGAGCCAATTAAGTGCCAGTGGCCGCAGGGTAGGCTGTAGGCACAGGTTCCCGGTTATTTCTGACAACCTGTCCTGCAGGGATTCAAGTAAGCCCCATTTATAGTGGAGGGTGCTGAGGCTCCGAGATGGGGCGCCTTGCTTCAAAGACTCCATGAGACGTGGCGGAGCTGGAAGGCTTGTGCTTTTCCACTTTAGGAAGCTGGAGAAGGCTTCCTGGGGAAGGCTCAGGAGAGCACGCAGGCGCTGTCTCCTCTCGGGATTGGATGGGAGCAAGGCCTTACCTCCATCATCTATCTGATCACAACCCAGCTCCTTGGAGAGCAGCTGGAGGACCAGAAAAGCCCTGGTCTTTGTTCCTGGGTGACTTTGGGCCAATCATACCCAGGTGAAAAGAGGAGGCCGGAGTCTGATCTTAGAAGTCCCCCATATCCACCGACAGCCTCTTGGTGACCGCCTGTGCCGGCCTCCCTAGAGCTCAGAGCAGAGGCATGGGGTGGGGGGCGGGTCAGCCCATGACCCCTCACTTCTTTCCAGCAGGGCTCCAATTATGGGAAGAGGGGATTTGTTTGCTTGGTGGAGAGAACAGGCGGAGCGAGCATGGGTGTCCTATGCATTGGAGCTGATGTTCTCACAGTCCGTGGCCGGCCATGGGAATGTGGAATCCTGAAGTCTTTCCCTGCACCCTCCCCACCCTAAGCTCCTAGAGAGCCCTGGGATCGGCCCTCACCCTGTCCTTTCCTGCTGCCCCTCTCTAGGGCTGGGTTCAAGCACACGCAGGTGGCTGGCCTGGGACGCTCCACCTCCATTGCTGTCTGCCCATGGGAGCCACAGTGGGTTCCTCGGTGCAGTCTTTCTCTTCCTCCCTTTCTTCATTCACTCGAAAATATTGATGATGGCATCCCTCTCCTGGGCCCCCACTTCCCGGTAGAAAGAGAGAGCTCAGTTTACCCCAGATGCTAGTCGAGGACGGCACCACGGGCCACTCTGGGCTCAGCTGCTTGGAGAAGGTGATTCTGTTTGTTAATTTGTTGGGAATTTTTGTACCTGGGTTTGCGAGAGAGATTAGTCTGTATTTTGTTTTTAAAATATAGATAATGTCTTCCTATTTTGGTATCGAGATTATGCCAGTCTTCAAAAATGAAACAAGTAGGGAAGTTTCTATAATCTGGAGGGGTCGATGCGGGATTGGCATTATTCTATTGGGCGGGATTCACCCGCTGTGGTCCCGTGACCAGTGCTGGAGATTTCTTTGTGAGAAGATTTCTATTATGAACTCAATTTCTTTAATAGACACGAGATAGTAGTCAAATTATTTAGGTCCTTTTCTGTCGATTTTAGTAAATTGTGTTTTTCTAGGGTTTTGTCAACTCCAATTATGTTTTCAAATTCCTTGGCATAAAATTGTTCATAAAATTCTCTTCTAAAAAAATTATGTATATTTGACATTTATAACACGCTGTGGCATTCGTATAGATAGAAAAATGATTACTCCAGTGAAGCAAATTAACATATCTATCATCTCACATAGCTACTTTTTGCGATAAGAACAGCTCAAATACACTTATTTAACAAATATCCCCATTACAATATAATTCTATTAGCTACAGTTCTCATGTTGTACATTACAGTGCTGGATATGATCATCCTGTATATGTGCTACTTTGTATCCCCTGAACTGTATAACATACTCTTAGTATTTTTAGAATGTCTACAGGTTCTTGCAATGATGTCCCTTGTTACTAGTGACATATGGGTTATCAGTGCTCCCTCTTTCTCTTATTCCCTAGGGATTTGTCAATACCACACTCTTCAAAGAATCCATCTCTGGCTTTGTTAATCACTGTTATTGTACTTTGTTTTCTCTTTCATTAGTTTCTGCTTTTTCCTTCCTTCAGTTTCATTTTGGGGTCTTGTTCTAGCTTCTTGAGATGGATGGAGGCTTGCATAATTGATTTGAAGCCTTTTTCTTTTTGGCTATAAGCAATTAAGGCTATAACTTTCCCTCTATGAGTTCTCTTAGCTGCATCTAAGAGATGCATTACATGTATTAATTTTTGCATATTACATTTTCATCATCGTTCAGTTAAAATATTTCCTGATTTCTGAGGTTATTTCTTCTTTGTTCCAAGCATTATTTAAAAATGAATTTCTTTATTTCAAAATATATGGCCCAAGAGAAGGGAAAGTCTACCCTCAAAGACTCACTTAGCAGCAGATCTTTGAATACATGTATGGTCCCTCATCGTCTAAACATGTGTGGGTTCTTTCTCTACAGAACTTGAAGGTGGAGACCATATTTATTCTCTCGGGTCTTAGCATGAACTTGGTTACCAAATAGATACTTACTAAATCCTACTGAATAAACTGACACTTTTGTGGACGTATTGTGAGGAGATGCTGTCCCAGAATGTGCATGAGTTCATCACATGAACATCTGAAGCCAGGATAAAGCTGGTACCTCCGTGTCAAGACTTGGGTGATTTGAGCTTTGTGCATGGTGACAGATAGAGGTTTAATGTCATTTTGCTGCATATCGATTTCCAATTTCCTGAGCATTTGATGAAGAGGCTATCTTTTTGCCAATGTATGTTTTCAGCACCTTTGTCTAGTATGAGATAACTGTATTTATGTGGGTTTGTCTCTGTGTCTTCTATTCTGTACCATTGGCCTACATGTCTATTTTGGTGCCAATACCATGCTGTTTTTGTTATGACAGCTCTGTAGTATAGTTTAAAGTCCGGTATTGTGATGCCTCCTGCTTCACTCTTCTTGTTAAGTATGGTTTTGGCTATTCTGGGTCTCTTATTTTTCCAAATTAATTTCATGATTGCTTCTTCTATTTCTATGAGGAATGTTGTTGGGATTTTAATTGGAATTGCATTAAATCTGCATAACACTTTTGGAAGTATGGCCGTTTTTGACAATATTAATTCTTCCTATCCAAGAACATGGGAAATCTTTCCATCTTCTAAGATCTTTTTCAATGTCTTTCTTTAGCATTCTGTGGTTTTCATTGTATAGGTCTTTCACTTCTTTGTTGGATTGATTACCAAGTTTTTTTTAAAGGTTATTGTGAATAGTTTTCCTAATTTCATCTCATTCCAGTCAGAATGGCAATTATCAAGAATAAAGAAATAGTAAGTGTTGGCAAGGATGTGGGGAAAAAGGTACACTCATACATTGCTGGTGACACTGCAAATTGGTGCAACCACTATGGAAAGCAGTATGAAGATTCCTTAGAAAACTTGGAATGAAACCACCATTTGACCCAGTTCACACTCCTCGGTCTATACCCAAAGGACATAAAATTACCATATGCTAGTGACACAGCCACATCAATGTTCATAGCAGCTCAATTCACAATAGCTAAACTGTGGAACCAACCTAGATGCCCTTCAACAGATGAATGGATATAGAAGCTGTGGTATATAGACACAATGGAATATTACTCAGCATTAAAAGAGAATAAAATTATGGCATTTGCAGGTAAATGGATGGAGTTGGAGAATATCATGCTAAGCGAAGTAAACCAATCCCCAAAACCAAAGGCTGAATGTTCTCTCTGATAAGTGGATACTGATCCATAATGTGGGGGGTGGGGCATGGGGAGAATGGAGGAACTTTGGGAAAGAGGGGAAAGGAAGGGGAGGGGTATGGGGGCAGGATTGATGGTGGAATGAGGTGGACATCATTACCCTAGGTGCATGTATGGCTGCACATGTGGTGAGACCCCACATCATGTACAACCAGAGAAATGAAAAGTTGTGCTCCATTTGTGTATAATGAATCGAAATGCATTCTACTATCAATTATAATTAATCAGAACAAATAAAAATAAAATAAAGAAGACTTTAGTGATAAGAGCCATGCCTCAGGCTTGGTTTGATAGGAGGGAGAAGAGAAGGCACCATTCAGTGAGCAATTACTATCGTGGCAGGAAATTAGTGAAAAGCTTTCCAATATATATCACCTCATGTAACTCTGAGAAACCCTTTTGGGGTGTTTGTACCCCCATTTAACAGGGGCGTTAGCTGAGGTGAAGAGAGATTGAGTGGTTTGTTCGTGGTTATGTAGCTCATAAGTGGCAGTACTGGGATCTACCTCCAGGTCAGAAACCGTGGCCTTTTACACAATTCTGTCTCAGCCTATCCATCAATCCGTCCGTCCGTCCATTTAAGAACTATTTATTGAGTGCCACATATATGTCAGTAGACATGGCTACGTCCTCATGGGGAGGTACACACAATAAATACAGAAGCCAAGAAAGAAGCTCTGGGTTTCCCAGAGCTGAGGCCACCGAGTCCCATGGGAGGGGACTCTGGGAAGGAGAGGGGATAGAGCCACAAGTGTCAGGGGACCTGGGCTTAGTCCCAAGCTCTGCACTGCTCCCTGGCTGACCTGAGGAAAGCTCTTCACCTCTTGGAACTTGTGTATCTCATCAACAAAACCAAGCTTTGGACTAGACATCTGCTCTTGAAGGTCCCCTGTTGCCCCAAGATTCTATGATTTTAAATTCTATTCTCTCCTTCATAAATAACCCTGTGTGAAATTGCCACAAAATGCCCAACTAGTGCCCAAGGAGCTACAGGAGTGGATCCCTAGTGTCTGAAATTCAAGGACTCTGTCACTTTGAGGCAGAGGACAATTTACCTGGACTCTGACCTATTTACGGTGGCCTCTGTGGACCTCAGCTTCTCATTCCCCAGCAGGTCTCAGGCGGAAGCTCCCAGCCCCATCCTGCAAATGGGGTGGGGTGTACTTCTCACATCCAGCCTCGCTGTGGAAGCCGCTGTGTTTACACCGTTCATGCCCTCGGCAAATATCGTTCCTACCAGAGACAAGGACGAAGGTAAACTCCACGCCGAAAGGTCTGTATTCCCACAGGTTCTCCATGCCACTAAAGTCCTTCCCACACCACGACTCTCAACTTGGACAGATGTACCGCTGATGACCATCTCTTTTCTTTTTAAAAGAAGAAAGAAAGAAAAACACAACAACAAACCACACTTCAGATTGCAGAAGTCAGGCATCCCTGATGTTGAAAATACAGCAAAGAATAAATAAGAAAAACAACCACCCACAATCCCACCGCCCACAGAAAAACACTATTAGCATTTTATCGTATTTCCTTCCGATTTCTTTATGCTTTTCAAAGTAGTTGGAATCATACTTTATAACCTTTTTCCTATCTTGCTCTTTTACTTAATGTCGTATCATTAACCATTTTTCCATGTCGTTAAGAACACTGCGTAGGCATCATTTATAACAGCAGCACACTGTTCCATCTTGGGCAGGCAGCTCAACTTGCTCAGCCATTCCCTGAAATCCTACATTTAAGGTTTGTTTTGTTTAACCCATAATATTTTACTACTATGAATGATACTGTGATGAACATTTTTTGTGCATAAATCTTTGTTCACAAGTCAGATTATTTTTCTAGGGGGAGATACCCAGATCTAAAACTTAACAGTCAATTTGTTTTCCAGAAATATTGAACCCAATTTTTTTTTTTACTTCTTTTGGCAAATTATGTGAGTTTTCAATACCTCACCTCCCTTCACCAGGATAGGCAATCTTTATTATTAAAAAGAAACTTTTCTAATCGATAGGTGGAAGGATGTCCATTCTTGTTTCGGTTTGGATTTCTTTCATGACTAGTATGGCCAAATAAATATAATAATGCTCACGAGCTAGTTCCATTTCCTCTTCTTAAAATGGTCTGTGTTTGTCTTTTCTTTCTTTCTCTGTCCTCTCTTCTGTCTGGACTTTTTAAAATATATTTTCTTTTAGTTGTTGATAAGCCTTTATTTTATTTATTTATATGTGGTCCTGAGAATCGAGCCCAGTGCCTCACATGTGCCAGGCAGGTACACTATCGCTGAGCCCCAGCCCCATCCGTGTCTGGATTTTTGTCTATAGACAGGTTCTCCGTAGGTTCTCCAAATCAGCAACAAGCAAGAAGAGCTCAAGAGCAAACAAGACTTCAGATGGAATCCACTCAGTCCCCTCAGATGCTCTCCATAGGGAAGACGTCTGGATAATCTGTTTCTACTTAACAAGCTACTTCAGCACTCAGTGGCTTTAAAACTCTTTTATTTTGCTCATAATTTTGGGTCAGGAATTTGGGAAGATCGCAGCGGGGTGGTCGGGCACTGGCCAACGTGCATCTGCTGGGGCAGCTGCACAGGGAGGGAGGATTGGGGAGGGAGGATCCCTTCCAAGGTGGCTCCTTTGTTCACATGTCTGGTGCCCTGGGGGATGAAGGCTGGGCTCCCATCAGATTGTCAACAAGGGCACCTGCAGATGTCCTCACCAGCCTGGTGGCCTCACCCAAGCTGGACTTCTTTCAAGGAAGTTCAGGACTTCCTGTGTGAGTGCCCTGGACACCAGGAGTAGAAGCTGCTGATTTTTAAAACCTGGCATGAGAACTGGCATAGCACCATGACTGCTATTTCCTGTTGGTCAGGGCAGCCACAGAGTAGGCCTAGATTCAAAGAGAGGGTGCATATAGCCTCTCTCTCTCTCTCTCTCTCTCTCTCTCTCTCTCTCTCTCTCTCTCTCTCTCTCTTTAAATAGGACTTTGTTATTGTTGTTGTTGTTGTTGATGCACCTTTATTTTATTTATTTATATGTGGTGCTGGGAATCGAACCCAGTGCCTCACACATGCCAGGCAAGTGCGATACCGCTGAGCCCCAACCCCAGCCCATAGCCCACCTCTTGATTGGAGGAAGGCTAAAGAAGCAGCAGCCATCTTGGATCTGCTGCCTAAGAGCTTTCTAAATTCCAGTAGGAAGTTAATGTGGATGAAGGCAGGGAACGAATGAATAAATAAATGGACATTGAGAAATAACAGAATTTGCAGAAAGTCACATAGAAGATCACTAGGAGAACCCAAATCCCAAGTTAAGAATAGCATTGCTCACCTGTAGTTCCAGAAACATTTGCTTCCTCTGGGGAAGGAGCTTATCTTGGCAATAGGCTTGGAAACCAGCTCCACATGGAATGACAGAAAAGTCCTCGAATGGAACCACATTGCAATCAACCCTTTCCATTAAATACCGTCTCCTAAAATACCGTGTTCTCAGAGGGCAACTGCGGGGGAGTGAATTAAAATATGTCACTCTCGGAGTCAACAACGTGGGGTGGTAGATTATACATGCTAATATGTGAAATTTGAAAATCCTTATCTCTCTTCCCCAGACAGGTGACCTGGAGTTACTAGCAGAGCTTATAATGTTAAGTACTAGGGGCTGAGATTATATGACCTAACTACTCATTCCTGAGAATTTCGCCATTTTCCTGACATGGTGAGCTTGGCCCAGTAAATTCCTAGATGGAGATGGTCTTGGATTTGGATTCTTTTGCTCGATCTCAATGACTTACTCTACGTCGACAAAGCTATCGCACAACGTAACCTATCCCATAATACCCCCGCATTCTCAGAATGGAAAACCACTCATTTGTTCATTCATTCTTCCACCCACCCACTCAGTAGCCACCCATCCCCTGTCGTCCCTCCCACACGGAATGGAGATCCAACTGTGAGCAAGAGCTGCATGAATCAGTGGTCCCAGGACTTCCTGAAGCGTGGAACCTGGGAGGAGAGCAGGGAGGGCGGGCAGGTTTCCCTGCGGAGGGCGTCCTAGGTGCAGATGACCTGCTTCCCTCCCCATGCGTGGGGCTCAGGGGATAACACCTGCCTTTAACTGGGGAGGAAGCTGAGACTCAGGGTCACCTAGCTGATTAGTGTCACAGCCAGGACGGGAACCTTGATCTGTCTGACTCAGCTAATGGCCGGAAACAGGAAGAAGACAGCAGTCATTTTCTGACTTCACAGGTACCTGGGCTCTGTCACTGCCTTACCCCTAGAGCTACAAGGTGGCCCACTCTGGGGAACCTGCCTTCACGCGTGTCCTCTGAAGCACTGCAGAGCAGGACAGAGCACCCTGGCTCAGGTTCGAGAGAGAGCGAGCTGGGGTCCTTGCCCTGGGGTTGTGCAGCCACAACGGTTCCTTCCTTTCCCTGAATTGGGTCTGGTTTAGGCGAGTCCTGCGACCATGAGATCCCATAATATGACTTAGCAGGCACACTGCGGAGGGGGATGGCGGGAGGAGCATCAGGTTCCTGATCTGGACCTTGGGATCCGGAGGCTCCTCCCTGGGATTGGCGCAGAGCTGGGTCAGGGAGTCATGGTGGGGACGGGGTATTGGCCACACTCAGGTGGAATGCAGGGAGACTGGGGCACCGAGTGGCCGGTGGGCAGGGAGGCACTGGGATTGGAACATGAACTGGCACATTCAGCAGACAGCTGTTTATGGCCACTGTGTGCGTTTCGTTCATTCCTGGGAGTGAAAAGGTGGAGATTCGGTCTTCATGATACTTAGGAGGGAAGAAGAGACATGTACCTGATGATCACATGAAGAAACCAGCGTGACAAACGGTGGCTTGGCTTAAAAACCCAGGGGACTTTGAGGTGGGGAGTGGGCGAGGTGCTCTCCAGCCGCGGAACGTGGGGCGGGGCCGCTGGGGTCAGGCTCAGTTTGGACCCACCACTGTCCCTGCGTCTCCTTCCAGTGCATCTTGGCTTCTCCCCGGGTTGTCCCTTGTCTGGAACACGTCTCACCCCGCATCGGGAGCTGTCTGACTGTCCTTGACTCTTCTCTTTGCTTCTCTCTCACCCCTTCTGATTTGAATCTATTCACCTTGCTAGACATTTATCTTCCATTCTTACCTCAAATATTGTTCTATCTCCATTTTCTTTTTTTAATCATTATTTTATTTGTTCTTTTTAGTACACTACGGTGGGGTGTATTTTGACATATTATACATGCATGGAGTGCGACTTATTCTAACTAGAATCCCATTCTGTGGTTGTACATGATGTGAGTTTCACAGGTCATGTGTCATATATGAACATGGGAAAGTGCTGTCCGATTCATTCTGCTGTCTTTCCTTTCCTATTCCTCTCCTCCTTCCTTTCCCTTCTCTTCCCTTCATCCCTCTTTGCCTAATCCAGTGAACTTCTTTACCCCCCCCCCCCCCCCCGCTATATTATGTGTTAGCATCTGCATGTCAGAGAGAACATTCTCCTTTGGGTTTTGGGGATTGGCTTATTTCACTTAGCATGATATTCTCCAGTTCCATCCACTTCCTGGCAAATGCCATAATTTCATTCTTCTTTATGGCTGGCAGTATTCTACTGTGAACATAAACCACATTTTCTTTATCTTTTCATCTATTGGAGGACACCTAGCTGGGTTCCATAGCTTGGCTACTGTAGATTGCTTTCTCCATTTTCACTTCCTTATTTCTGGATCTCTTATCTGATGCTTAGCCCTTCTGCTTCTGCATCCATCTCGCTTAACTTTTCTTTCACCCCATTAGTTCATTCATAATGAAGTCTTCCTTCAGGGAGATTTCTCCATTCTCTCTTTCCCATCGATTAATGTATTCTTCAGCCATTTATTTCAGCTTCTCTTTTCATTACATAAGTGATTTTATTTCCCACAGGCAACATTTATGCTTGGTCTTTTTGTTTTCTTTTTATATTGTTAATATCTGTAACTTCTTGTACACGTTGATTAGGTTATTTTAAGTTCTTGTTCCTCTGGTCTAATATTTCTGCTTCGGATGGGATTTGTATTCCAGAGTCCTGCTAATGTACTTCTCCGACACCTGGGTGACCTCCCTGTACGCTTATTCCCCCAGGGATGTGGGTACTGACAAGCACCTCCTATGGGGGGAAGGTCAACTCCAGGCAGTGGTGAGCCCCAGCATCCCAAAACTCCAGCCTCGTCCAACAGGTCCAAGGGTGGCAGCATCGCCCTGTGTCCCCTAGGAAAGCAGCATTTGAAGGCGACCCTCATAGACTGTAGTTTTCCACCCTTGGGAGAGTAGAGGGGAGGGTGAGGAAGGGGCTGTCTGAGTGAGTTGGCGTGAGGGGTGGAGGTTGGTGGGGGTGTGCAGCATAGTGCCTGGCTCTGCATTCCAGTCTGCGATCCTCTCCTCCCAGCTTTGGCTCCACCCACCCCAAGCTTCCTGTGGTTTAGGAACACACCTCTCCTTTCCCACCCGTCTGCCCTTGCCCTGCCCTTGCCCGTCTTCCTAGGGTCTCTCGAAGGCACTCCATTCCAAGTTCTGCTGGGCAAACACCGACTCATGTTTTGAAGCTCACAGTGCTGCCCAGTCAAATCTCCTCTGACTTTCTCCATAATAATCTTAATAAGTGACACATGTTGAGTTCTCGTCTTTGCCATGCATTTTCCATTTAGTTCCCACCACCACCCCGGCATAGAGACGTTAAGTGACTTGCAGAGGGCTAAGCAGCAAGTCAGTGGTGGGGCCGGGATGCCAACAGGCGTTGGCTGGCAGAGCCCTTGTGCCTGAGCCCTTGGCCTCCTGCTCTTCGCAGGACGCCTCTCTCTAACCCAGAAGTCCTCTGGGCCATTGCTGTTTTCATCATTTTTTCCTATTCAGCTGGGACTGGGTCTTCTCTTCCTCTCCCCCTCTTTCCCTCCCTGTCCACAGCCAGCCCAGGGTCTAGCTTGCAGAAGGTGAAGGGATGGTGGGTAGTCTGCATGCCTCACTTGCACCAGGAGCCCTTTTGAGGATGAGCTCTGAGCAGAGGGCTTTATGCCTAGTAGAACCACACCCACCCACCTGCCAGCTGACCAACCCAGAACCAGCCCACTCACCTTCCAAATGACCCAGCAGCCAACCCCACCATTCACTCACCAATGACCATCTGCCAACTAACCAACTAACTCATCAGCTCACCCACCCGCCCAGTGACCAACTAACCCATCAACTCACCCATTTGCCAAGCCAAGTGACCAACCAATCCATCAACTCACCCACACACCAAGTGACCAACAGACTAACCATCCAACCACATAACCTATTCAGGAGGCATCTGAGGAGGATGACCCATTTTTGCTATCGTTTACTTATGGCACCTGAGAATTACTTAATTCAACAAACATTTATTAAGCACCACTATAAACAATGTCTTTCTTTTTGACTTGATCTTCCACATTTCTGCCAGAATTATACTTGTATTTTGTGATACTGTTTTCCCCGAGTGGGGGGGACAGTAACAGGTGTCAGATGCCTCCAGGGGCCAACAGACACCAGGCGCTTGACAGACGATGATCAAAGAGGCTGGCACCATAGCACTAAGGCTGTCAATCTTTGATTCAGAAATAAGGGAAACAAGAACTCTGGATTCTCCAAGTTTATGAACAAAAGATAAACTATTCATGAGCAAATAGCAAAACTAAGTAAGCATAATACAAAATTAATAAGACATACCTTTTAGAGCAAAGTAAAGGAATTAATAATAAACTACTATTTGCCACTGAGAATTCACCCCTCCCCCATGGTGATCACATGATGTCAGTAGGAGCTGACTGTGGCTTCTGACATCAGATTCTGTTTAGTTCATCCTGCCTTCATTTCTGTTGATGTTCCTTGAGACCCTCTTGGCTCAAGGTAGGGGTGTAGTCTTCATGTAAAAAATAAAATGGTGGTGGGGGAGCACCGGAGGAATGGACGAACTTTAGACAGGGCAAAGGGGAGGGAGGGGTTGAGGGTAGGAAAGATGGTGGAATGAGATGGACATCATTACCCTGGGTACGTGTATGAAGACAGGATGGTGGGACTCTGTGTACAACCAGAGACATGAAAAATTGTGCTCTATATGTATAAGGTGAACTGAAATGCATTCTGCTATCATGCATAACAAATCAGAATAAATAGATAAACAAACAAACAAATAAATAAATAAAAATACGATGGTCTGTCTCATTTAGGAATAAGCTTTCTCTTTGCCCAAAGTCCTGTTTTCTTCCCTTTCTTTTTGTCTTTCTTTCTCCTATGTGTTAACACTGCTTCAACCAACCTACCGCTCCTCCGTCCTTCTACAAAGTGATGGACACCATTGGTTGCCCCTTGATTTCCTTCCTTTCTTGTTGAGTGAACCTTGATTTTGGTTGGAGCTGGGTGCCCAGCAGCAGCCGTAAGTCAGGATGATCCACCCTAATCACAGGGGCGCTCTTCTTGCTGGCAAAGGTCATGTGAATGAGATGCGAGGGGCAGGCTGCTGGCGAGTCTCGGGAAGATTTTCCTTTCAGAAGAGAGTGACATGAAGGAGCAGCAAGCCCTTTTACACACTGCCTCAGTGCATTCTAGAGTTGGCCCCTGCCCTACGAGGAATGTGGGCTACGTCAGCCCTGCTCAGACCCTGATGGGAAGGCCAGGAGAACCTCAGAAGGTCTGGCCCGGGACTCTGATGCCTCTGACCTGCTGAATAAATCAACCCTGGACGAAAGTCAGAAGGCTTGACGTGTGAGATGGTTATGTGTCTGAATTCTGGATGATTACGTGTCCTCACTAAGCATCTTTATTATTTATTGGATTATTCTGTTACTTGCTGCTGAATGAATGCCATCTGGCATAACTGGCACGGGGCCAGCCCTGGTTTCTCCTGCACATTTGCCCCAGAGTACGTTGCTCATGTGCATGCATGATGTTCTCCCTGCCAATCTCCTGCAGCATCGGGTACCAAAGGCATTATCGTTTTTTTAAAAAGCAGAGTAGGAAACAGGCTCAGTAGTGACTTCTTTTCTGGCAAATGATTGTGGCATCAGACCTCCTGGGTTTTTGTTGCTGTGTTTCTCCCAGGAGCATAGAAAAATACAAATTATTGCAACTTGCTCTTCCATGCAAGATGGTGACTCTCTCCTCTGAAGATCTTGGCATCACACAGAAGTTTCAAGACTGGGATGGTTAATTTTATGTGTCAACTTGAACAGGCCCCAGAGTACCCAAGTATTTGTCAAACATTATTCTAGGTGTTTCTGGGAGGATGTTATCGAATGAGATGAACATATAAATCATGCATCCCAGCAGCTTGGGAGGCTGAGGCAGGAAAATCATGAGTTCAAAGCGAGCCTCAGCAATTTAGAGAGGCCCTAAGCAACTCAACTCAACTGTCTCTAAATAAAATATTTTTAAAAGGGCTGGGGATAGGGCTCAGTGGTTAAGCTCCCCTGAGTTCAATCCCTGTACAAAAAAAAAAAAAAAAATCAATGGGCTGAGGAAAGCAGAGTATCGTCCTCCCTAATGTGGGTGAGCCTCATCCCATCAGTTGAAGGCCCAAAGAGCACACAAGGCTGCTGTCCCCCACTCATAAGAAGAAATGACTCCCTCCTGAAATCTCTGCCTTTGGACCGGGATATCATTTTTTTTTTTTTTTTAAATTTCCGGACTCAAGTTGAAACCCTGGCTCTTGAGCCAGAAAGGACACAGTCAGCTCTCCCCGAGTCTCCAGCTTGCTGGCTGCACATCTCGGGTTTCGCCAGCCTCCGCAATGGCATGGGCTAATTCCTCATAATCAATCTCTTTCTCTGCAGATACACAGCCCAATGCTTCAGCCGCTCTGACTCCTGTAGGAACCCGGCTCTGAAGCAAGCGGGTTCCCCTCCCAACCCGGCAGCTTCTGCGGGGCCTCTCGTGCCAGGCACAGGGTAGGAGCTTCTCGTGGGGCATCCCAGGTCATCCTTGAACAGCCCTGGGAGGGAGACCCGCTCATCAACAGAGGGAACCGAGGCCCAGGGCCACAGAGATGGTAAAGGCCGAGCTGGGATCTGTGGCTTTTTACAAAGGCCTGGGAAAGCACATTTTTTTTCTTTTTTGCATGTTCCCCCACTGATCCTTAGGGGAACTGTCTGCTCTGCTCTTTGGACCTGAGACCCAAGTCGCCATCCAGCTCAGGGTTCCCCCATTGTTCTTCTCATTCGGTTGAAAAGCTGAGTCAATGGCAAAGGCACCTCCTTGGCAAAGGCAGATGACATTTGCGGCATTTCCAGCCAAATGCAGGCGGTTCGTTTTTAGCCTCATGTGGGACTCTTCTGCCCTACAACGTTTCCCCTCTTCTTTTTTTTTTTTCAATCTCAGCCTCTCCTACCTTATTCTTTCCACCCATGAAAGCAATTTTAACTTCATGAAACTAATTAAAGTTTTATGTGCCTACGTTCCTCTACCGGACTGATTGCAGATCCCTCAGATTGAAATGGAACCAGGCCAAGAGGAAAATGTCTCCAGGATTTTCTTCCATGTGCAAGGTTGTGTGCATTCGCGAGGTGGCTCAGGAGGCCAGCCTGCTCTTGGACTGGGGACCGTAAGACTTATTAAGAGGACCCAAGTGCCTCAGAATAAGGCTGTGTGATGGGGGGTTTAGACAGATGCCAAGAGGCACAAAGAAAATGTGGGTTGAACTTGTCCTTGAATAAATGGATGACAAATGAGTCAGGGCAAATTATGATTAGTGACGGTAAAGTTTTAAAATGCTATTTATAAAAAATATCACTTGGGAGTGCCTACCATGCCAGGGATGGTGCAAACACTTCCCAGCCATTACCTCATTTGTCCCTCCAAGGGAATGTCAAGAGAAGTATGACTGGGCTGGGCGTGGCTCAGTTGGAGAGCGCTCACCTAGTATGTGCGAGGCCCCAATTGCAGTCCCATGCCCCGTCCCCCCTAAAAGGTAAGCCTCATTCCCCGGTATTTACAGACAATGAAATTGAGGCTACCTGCTCATACCCAACAAATAATGGGAGTAACTGGGATTCAAAGGAAAGTCATTGACCCCAATGTTGAGCACATTGTGTTACTTGTTCCTGGTTTCTCACTCCCTCCTTGTCCTGTATGGTGTCCTGTATGTCTTCACCACCCCATCATCTCTGTGCTTGGTTAGGTGACTGTTTTGGCCAATGGTATGTGAGTGGTTGTGAGATGCACTTCATCTAAGCAGAAGCTTTAAGACTGGTTGTCTCTGCCTTTCCCGAGTTCTTTCTCGATTCCATGATAACAGTATGTCCCTGACAAGTGCTACCCTATCACCCTGGGTCCCAGAGTGGAAAACATGGAGCAAAACTGAGCAGCACTGAGGAGACGGTCACAGGATTGTCCTACTGTCAGCAAGTGGCCCTCCAGTAATGTGAACAAGACAAATGTTGGTACTTTCCAAGGCACCAAGACTTCAGGATTGCTTGTTACTGCAGCAAATGCTGATGATACATTCTCTATATCATGGAGACTCTTCTGCCTTGCTTTCTGGAAGCGCTGGAATGTAAACTCAGGTTGGAAAGGATTTCATCAGACTGAGAAATGGGAAGTAAACTCCAGAAGGCAGAAACTGAGCCAACAAAGACAGAGAAACGTCACGTATATGGGGTCAATGAGAAAACAGCTTTAATGAAGCACCATAGTAGGGGACCCACCGGGGCTAATGGATGTTCTTTTAAGGGTACTGAAGGAGGGGCCACCAAAGATTTATGAAAAGGGAACGTGTTGCCTCCGGGAAGCTGCTCATGTTGTCCTGCCATGGCTGGAGACGCGTTGCTGGTCACGTTTCCCCTGCTCTAATTCCCGGCTTATCCTGTAAACCTGTTACTCTAGCTGCAGCATTTGCCAACAGCCAGAAAGCTCATTTCTTTCCACCTTTATCTGGTGTCTATCAGGATGGGTGACTCGGCTCTGCTCAGAGGAGGAAAAACGAGGCTGCCTCAGGAATAATAATTGTGATTTTTCTTTTTTTAAAAAAGAAAAGTTTCCAAATGCTATTTATATGTGTTGGGCTGCAAAAGATCTGAGGCAGGGGGTAGAGAAGGGCCCTACCTTCCTTAACAGCTCGTATGTATGTGCCATAGGGTTGGAACCACGTGTGTGTGACCTCCAGAGAGGAGCCCTGGACTGGTTTAAAGTTCTGCAACCCCATCTTAAAATTCTAGGTTTTGCAAATTATGTAGAGCCAGTCCTGAGGTCGTAGGCTTCGTATACTAAGCGCTTTATATACCTTACCTCATTTAATTCTCCTAACAACCTCACTCTAACCTTATTGCTGTGGGGACCGAAGCTCAGAGAGCTTAAGTGATTTGGCCAAGGTCACACAGGACATTGTCTCAAAAACCTCATCCTCCTTCACCCAACATCTTCACAGAGAATTTCTGGTTATAAAAGCACTTTTCTTTCTACTGGGGAAGAAGCTTGAGCTTCCCAGCAGTCCTGTGAGGTCAAGTCATTGTGAGACACGTGAGGTCTAGGGCCCCGCAGGCTCTCCGGCTTCTCCATCTTTCCTCTCATTTCTTAGAAACTCACATGAATTGTGGACCCTCTTCTCCATTCATGGATGTCCCAGATGGTGGAATCTCCATGACAATACTCAGCTCAAATCCTCCCCTTTATAGATGGAACTAGAGGCAGAGAGAGAGGGGCATTAACTGGTCCCGAATCACATGCAGGGCCGTGGCGAATCTTAGTTCCAGGTTCTGTGCTAGGTGCTGGGGATACAGAGGTGAACAGGGCAGACCCAGCCCTGTCCTCAGGGAGCTCACATCTAGTGTGGGAGGTGGACGAGGGACCTCCACCAGGCAGACTCCCCCCGGGCATGGCAGTGAGCAGGCTGAGCACCTTTCAATAGGAAGGTCTCAGAAACTTCTGTCTGGGAGAAGCCCGAACTGTGCTCTTAGAGCTGATGCTAGCTTTGGAATCAATTTGCATAAGATAGGTCCTATCCTGTTAGAACAGCAAATTAATAGCTCATTTTATGGATTGAGCAATCAGCACCTACAGCCCATTAAATTTAACAACAAACTCGACTGATGATCAGGCTTGCCGCGTGTCCCACCACCAGCTCCTGCGTTTCCTTTCCTTCCTCCTGACCTTTTTATTTCCTTTCGTCTCCCTTCTCCTGAACCCTCCTCCGAGACCCTCATTTTCTCATTAGTAAACATGATGTTAATTTCAACTCCCCAGGATCTCTTCCATGCAGGGGCTAGAAGGTCTTCCCAGGGCCCCATGTGGGTTCTGTCGTCTGCAACGTGCCCCAAACTCCAGACATCAGCACACAGGCTCGTTTTGGGGCCCTTGGCTGGGCCATGGGAACGAGCCATCAATATTTTATAAAGGCGTTAAGGTGGTGATAAAAGATGCATGAAGAGGGGTAGGGAGGAGCTCACTGACAAAGGAGTGGGTGACATTAGAGCTAACCTTGGTGGCTACGACTTACGTGGATAGAATTTGCTGGGGAAGTCGCCACTCTGATCTTCCCAAGGAGATGGGAGGAAGCTTTTTTGTAAGGATATTGTCAAGTTTCTTAGATCTTCCAACTTCCCCTTCCTTCAGAGATTGCTAATTGCTTTAGACGCCTGGCTGATATGAAGAAGTGACATGATCAACTAGACCTCCGCTGGCTGTAGATTCTCATGCGTTCTGCAGTCCCTCTAGGTGGGAGCATTTTGCAACCTACTTGTGCCTTTTGGGCGGGTCTGAGGGAGCCTGGAAATTCTAGATAAGTGTGCTGGAGTGTGATGGACGGTGGGTTCCACGTACTACACCGTGCTTGGATGACACAGCCTCACCTTTGTCCAGGCTGTGCCTTGGCAGGACAGACACTGGGCTGGGCCAAGGGAGTTGCTTTGGCCAACGCCCTGGTAGTGGGTCAGACTTTATCAGAGGTCTTCAATGCACTAGTGCAGTTTGGACTCTTTTCCTCCAACCATTTTCCCTGAGAAGAACACGCTGATGACCAAGGAAGCTGAGAGACATGTGGAGTGGTCCTGAGGTGGACCACAGCCTGGGGCTACCCCCGGCCATGCTCAGCCACCCTGCAGGAGAAGCAGGGCCCCTCTACTCCGTCCAGTCATGTCTAGTCTTGATCTTTCAAACCACAGTGACTCGCCATCCCATAGCATGACATTGAATACCTAATGCCATGCAGCATGAGCCTCCTCACAAACGGTGCAAAGGGAGGGTGGCCTGGGCTGTTCCCTGCTTGGTTCTCCAGGGCTCCTTTGGCATCTCTGCCTCATGCACTACTACGTCAAAGTAGGTTTCAGAATGGTCACCCGCATAGCCCAGGACTGCCTGTCCTGCTCCAGTCTGTGCTGAGCATCCCAAGAGCTCCGGACTCTCACGATTGCCATCTTGTGACCTCTTTCCTGACTCAAGGCTTCGCTTTTCTTCCCAGAACGGCATTGCGACATTGCTCTCTGGCTGTGATTTATGCTTCCCTCTTCTCCTCCGATTAAGGCTCCACAGCCTCCCTGGCACAGGCTCCACCTCGGGGCTGATCTCCAGGTGGCCTTCCCTCTTCAGCGAGGCTGGCCACTCCCCCAGCGTTCCCCACAGGGACCTCAGCAATGTTCATGTGTGCAGGTGGCCATGGGCACCTACTCTGTGCAAGATCCTGTGCTGGCAATTCAGAGCCCACAGCCCACTGATTTGAGGCCTCAATGAGGCCATTATTTCCAGCATACAATACTGCAGCAGGCTCTTAACCTCCCCTCAACCTAAGTCTACCCCTTTTCCATCAGCCTCCCAAATTTCTTCTCCAAACCTGTCACCCACTTGATGTTCTAAACAAGAACTGTATCACTGTCCTGCTTAAAATCCGTCAATGGCTTCTTTTTACCCACCAGATAGAATCCATCTGCTCACTGGCGTCCAAAACCCTTTATGACTGGTTTCCAGCTGACCTCACCTGGCTCCCTTCCCCAGCCCCCTCCCCTTTCACCACTTGTCGTGGGTACCCCCCATGAGTTTGTATATGCCCTCCCTTTTGCTGGTCCTATCCATCCTCTGTTCTCTGCCTGTCAGAAACTTCCTTGGGCCGAAGATTCTGCTCAAATGTCCCCTCCTGGGAGAATTCTTCCTAAGGCCCCTTGGGCAGAGTTCCCAAGCCCCTCCTCCTCTCCTGCCCTTGTCTCCCCTCTCCACTCCTCTCATATACTTCGTGTATCTTTCTCTAGTGCAGAGTTTAACGCACGATGTTCTAACATTTTTTTGTCTTTAATAAAATTTTCTTTTCCTGTTTACCCAGAGTGCTTCTAAAGAGATTGGATTAAGTGAACAGCAAGCCTCTGTTCTGCCAAGCACCTTGGTACATTGGTATATGAATGAAGCCAGAATGAAGTCAGTGTGCACACATGGAGGGAGGGAGGTTTGCAGATCAGGAGAAGGGCTGGGAGGTGGGGAGGGAAGTTGGGCTGAGGGTCATGGAGAGAGGAGCCCTCTGCCTCCCCTCTGCTGGAAGGGCAGTCGAGGAGGGATTCGGGGAGAACAGCGAGTGCCTGAGATGGGAGTTGACCATGGTAGGCAGGACGTGCACTCTGCCTCCTCCGTCTTTCACTCAAAATGTTCAGGGGAGTCCACACCACTCAAGAATGCTCTGGGGTATGTTGGGCGAGATTGGGTTTTGCTTTAGTGTGGATTTAGAGTAAAAGAAATGAGAGCATCATCAGACCCAGGCCCGGGGTAGATGGCCCAGGATGAGGATGAGAAGATCTGGGGTTGAGAAGCCATGGGAAGAGCCTTGCACTCCTGGAAGGAGGACGTCTGAGCCGGCACCTGCATCTCCCAGGGCGGGAGGGCCCAGCTGGCATCTTGGTTACATTCCTGTCAATGTTCGTGTCTCCCTGTAGATTAGCTCAAGGGTGGAACTCATGCAGAATTTATCAGAATTCTTTTCCTTGCAAGGAATAGAATCTCATCTTTGATTCGTTTAAGTGAAAAAGAAACGATTGTGTCCCATCTCTGAACGTTTCCAGGCATCCTTAGGCTCAGATAGGCCTGGACCTAAGTGCTCAATGGTGTCACCAGGTTTCAGTGGTACATTTTCTGTTTCCCTTCACATTAGTTTCATTTCCAGGGATCTCTCTTGAGGGTGCACTTGGCAATGCTAGTACCATCTCATGGCCACATAGGAGAGAGAGAGAGAGAGAGAGAGAGAGAGAGAGAGAGAGAGAGAGAGAGAGGAGGGAGGGAGAGAGGGCTTCTCCTTATAACTGGAGTAGATGAGACTCACTGGGCACATTTGGATCATGTGCCCATTCCTGAATTAACCAAAGGACTGGCCAGATTGAGTCATGTGCCACCTTGGTCCAGGCTGGGGAGGGCGTTGGAATCACTTCTTCCTGGATCACCTACCTGGGCTGGGTGGGGAGAAACCTGGAGGGCAAATGCCAGAAGTAAGGGAAATGGATGCAGGGTGGTAAACTCCACAGAGAAGCACTCCCAGGGGTGGAAGGGGTTGGGATCCCTCCGTACTGTGGTGCTTGAAATAGAAGAGGCCGGTAAATTTTACTACACTTGGTTTAGAAAAAAACAGAGAATTTAGTTTTGTCATACATGCAAAATCATTCTGTCTGTAAAATCACCGAAATAGCGCATTATTGAGTGCGCTGGCCTGTCGGGGGGCTAACGAGAAGCAGCTTTATTCCTCCTCCTCCGCGGCCTTCTAGCACCTTCTGTCGGCTCCCACTTCCTCATCCCTTCAAGGCATCACAGGCAGATCCCATGGATTTCCAGTCGCTTTAAAAAATGTTTTTAACTTGACTTTATTTCCTAGAGCAGTTTTAGACTTAAAGAAAAATGGAGGAGATGACACCCCGAGACACACGCCCCCATTTTACCTTAGGATGGTACATGGGTCAGGGGTAATGAACCGATATTGATCCCTTATCAGTACTCGGTCCCTTTCAGGTATTCAACGTAGCCCTAACTTCAGGGATTGAGAAGTCTGATTTGGTCCAAATCAAAACTACAGTCTCCCATTTAGCTCCAGGGACTCCCGTTCTCAGCTCGGAGCTCAGAGCTCACCTTGGGCTAAGGCTCTGTGGTGGGTAGCGGGTCTGCTCATGGCTGCCCACCCTCTTGTCCCACTGATGCTCTGTTTAAGGTGGGGCCCAGGAGTGCAGAGGTTAGGGGAGAGAGGCTTATGGGACCAGTGCTGCTGTCCTTGACCTCTGGTGGCCCCTGCTACAGAGGGCCTTCTCTTCCGGGAGGCGTTTGTGGTTGAATGGGAACCTGTGAATCCACGTTCACATATTCCTCAGCTGCTTCTCCTGATGGCCGTCATGGGCTGTGTCCACCAACTTCTCTGCTCACATTTGCCCCCGGACTCCTGGGGCCCCTGTGTCAGTTGCTCCTCAGGAAACCTCTTCAAGGCTCCTCTTAGTCCCTGGCCCTGGAGAGAAGAATTCACAGCTTGGCAACCACCATCCTGGGTGGAAGGGGTTGGGATCCCTTCTTATCAGCACCCCCCACTCCCCACGAGCAGCTCATTCTTGGTGATTCCTCTTCCACAGAGAGAGCAGGACACCCCAGAGCTCTCTCTACTCCTACAGATCCCCTTGACAGAATTCCCATTGTTCCCTATGGTGTTCTTGTAGGGTGGATTGGTTTCTCCAAAGATGAATGAAATATCACCTCTGGTTCCAGATATCAGGATTCTAGAAGCTTGTTATTTCTTCCTCAAGAGATGGAGCTTCCTGTTGACTCTGGGAAGCTTTGTGATGGGCTTATGATCAACAGATCATGGCAGAAGCAAAGCTGCGTGCCACTTCTTAGTTTGTTGAACACCGTTTAAGCAGGTTGGCTGCCTGCTGTGAGGACATGCATGCCAACCCGCGTGGAGAGACCACAGGGAAATCCCAAAGGCTAGAAAAAGGGAAAGTGAGATGCTTAGCGGTTCAAGCTGGAAATGCTTTAGATTGTGGTAAGCAGAGCTTAATGGCTGACTCTGGTGGGAGCTCAGAAGACCCAATAGGGTCACGGACAGTGAAGACAGGACTCAAGAAGGTTCAGAGAAGTAGAACTCAATTAACTGGCCATCCGTGTTATGTTCTGGCTGAGAAATGATCTGTATTTTCCCCGTGTCCTGAGATTGTGATTTTAAAAGCAATGGACTTCTTCATCTGGTGGGAAAAACGTCTAGGCAGCACAGCATTCAGGAAGTGGCGTGGGTATTGCTGGCCACATTTACCCCAGTTTATGTTGATATTCAGGAGGAGAAAGCAGAGCGGAACTATTTGAAAAACTTGAACTTGAAAGGCAGGAGTAAAACTGGGGCTAAGGAAGTAACAGTGGTTAAAGACGTTGCTTCCAGTAAAGAAATGCTAGGGGCCGGGGTTTGGCTCCGTGGAAGAGAGCTTGCCTAGCACATGTGAGGCCCTGGGTTCAATTCTCAGCACCACATATAAATAAATTAAATAAAGGCCCATTGACAACTAAAAAATATTAAAAAAAAAAAGAAATGCTAAAGACTTTACCCAGAGACAATAAGAAACATGGCTTGAGGGCGTCTCAGGAGCTGGCAAGAGCACACCCATCTCAAGCTCAAGGGAGTAAAGGTGGAAATCCTCTTCAGAAGAGACCCCTGGGGAATCCTTTTACACAGGGGGCCTAGGAGGTTTTTCCAATGTGCTCAGCCAC
This sequence comes from Ictidomys tridecemlineatus, assembly GCF_052094955.1. Lineage (NCBI taxonomy): Eukaryota > Metazoa > Chordata > Mammalia > Rodentia > Sciuridae > Ictidomys > Ictidomys tridecemlineatus. The sequence continues at coordinate 196,299,415 of NC_135480.1, read as the reverse complement.
CCAGACACTCAGAGGCTGCTGCAACCCGGGTCCCTAGAGGGTGGGCTACTGCTCAAGATGGCGGCAGACCTTGGTGTCAGCCACATGGTGCTGGCTCTGCAGGAATGTAGGATGCTGAAGTGAGGGGTCGTGGAGCCTTCCGCCAAGATTTCAAAGAAGTCCTTGGAAGTGCAGCAGGTCGCAGTCCCTGAGAAGGACAGGAGTGCAGATTTGAGGAGGAAGCTGCAGCTGCAGTGGAGACCCCTGAGACTAAGAAATGGGACATTGTCCTAAGAAACCTGCAGGAATTGAGCAAAGAGAAGCCATCGGAAAGGCCATTGGGGCTGCAACAAACAAGGCCACATGGGCAGAGCTTCACAAGCCCTTTGGAGCGGACATCACGATGCCATGTGCCCAGTTGCCAGACAGGGAGCTGTAGGACCTGTGGGCCCAGCTGGATTTTGGTCTTGTTTCGGCCCCTCCCTTCTTCCTATGGCCCTGTTTTTGTACATGGAAATGCTTCCTCTGTACCTTTACACACTGGATATGTGTAACTTGCTTTTAGTTTTACAGGAGCTTACGATGAGAGAGTGCCTGGAGTCTCGGAAAAGCCTCTGGACTTGAACTTTGAGCAGTCTTTGGACTGTTGAGACTCTGGGGACTCTTGGGACTGGATCAAATGTCTTTTATTTATTTATTTATTAGTTATTGGCGAACACAGCATCTTTGTTGATATGTGGTGCTGGAGGATCGAACCCCGGCCGCATGCATGCCAGACGAGCGCGCTACCGCTTGAGCCACATCCCCAGCCCAATCAAATGTCTTTTGCATCGTGAGATGGTCGTGAGCCTTTGGGGGGCCAGGGCAGAGTGTTACGGTTTGGATGTGAGGTGTCCTCCAAAACTCATGTGTGAGACAAGGCAGGAAGGTTTGGAGGAAGAATGATCCGTTATGACCTTAACCTAATGAGTGGATTGATCCGTGGGGGGATTGCCTGAGTGGTGGCTGGAGATGGGTGGGTGTGGCTGGAGGAGGTGGTTCATGGGGGGGCTGGGGCTATGTTTTGTATTTGGAGTGTGGAGCCCTCTCTCTGCTTCCAGTTCACCCTGTGAGCCACTTCCCTTCCCCGCGCTCTTTTGCCTCTCCTCAAGCCCCAAGGGGTGGAGCCAGCTATTTATGGATGGAGACCTCTGGAGCTGTGAGCCCCACATACGCATCTCCTCCTCTGTAATTGTCCTGGTGAGTCTTTTAGTCACAGCAGTGAGAAAAAGAATAAAAATAAAAAGCTGACTAAAACCCTCATCCAAGAGAAGAACAGAAATTGGAATAAAACACCTATTCTAGCAATTTAATAAATGTGTTGACTCCAGTAGTCAGCATTTGGGGTTAGCATTTTGTATTCTTTGTTTTTATTTCACTTTTCCCCAGCAATTCATTTTTATTGCGTTTTTCCAAAAATACTGATCTGCAATAAGATGGCAATGAAAAAAAAAAAAAGACCCGGATCCCTCATCCAGAACAGTTTAAGAAGCACTGTTCTAGAAACTTCCATCTTGCATCTTGCTCCATTAGCTACCTCCTCCTCCATGACACAATAGATTCATACAAGTGACTGTGCGGGCTCTCTGCGTCTGGTGGCCAGTGTGTGCGTCCCAATTTTGGAGTTAGCTGCATCACCAGCCTTGGCCAATCAAACGTGAGCGGAGGTGTTGGGGTGTCAGCACCGCCTGTGTCCACCAGCCCGCCGGAGATCCTGCCATGCACGGGAAGGTCAGGCCCAGTGGAGGCTACTCTTCCAGCCTCACAGAACGGTCTCCAGAATGGGAGGGCGGGGGTGGGGCAGACTCAAGTCCACCTGCAGTGGTTTGCCCCCCCTGCAGCCCTTGTCCTCACCCTCTCTTTAGTCTGACTGTCTTTAAATTACCTGCCCTTCCTGGGCTATTTGCATTCCCTTGAAGAAAACCGGGTATTTTCATCTCCGGGTGTCCAGAAACTCTGGCATAGTAGGTGCTTCACGAGCTCCTTTTTTAAACTCAGAAGAGGAAATGTGACTTGCACAAAGGTAGATTCAATTATGATATGCAAAATTGGATTATTCAAGTAATATATGATTTTACTAATAAAAGTCTATTTTAGAAATTGGTGACTGTAATTTAGTTCTGTTTGTTTAGTTTGTTAGAATTAAATAATGCAAATAGACCTGGTAAAGGAAATTTCAACCAGGACATAAAACCATACAATGAAAACTAAAATTTCTCTTCTTCATCCTATTCTTTTATCTTCTCGCTTCTCCTCAGTTATGGGGTGTGCAAGTCAACTTTCCGTCACTGCGACAAGTACCTGAGATAAACAACTTACAAGGAGGAAAGGTTTATGGTGGCTTCTAGTTTCAGATGCTTCGGTTTGTGGTTCGTTGATGCCATTGCTTTTGGGTTGGTGGCAAGGCAGCACCTCATGGTGGAGGTGAGATGGGAAGGGACCAGGGTCTCAATAGCCCGTTAAGGGTATGATCTCAATTACCTTTCTTCTACTCGGCCTCACCTCTTAAAGGGTTCACCACCTCCCAGTTGTGCCAAGCTGGTGATCAGGCTTTCAACATATGCGCCTTTGGGGGATAGTTCATCCAAATTACAGCACGTGTGTAAAAGAAAGGTTGCGCCATCTTTTAAAAACATACACACAGAGGGCCCTAATGTACACAATATAAACCACATTATTTCCCCCATCTAAGATTACATCTTAGACACCATCCCATCAACTTCTCGGAGAGCTATTCTATTCTTTTTAATCCACTTTATGGATATTTTGTAGTTTGTGTGATTTGTCACCAATGAAAGGACTTTTAGGTTATACTCAGGCTTTTGTCATTATAAACAATGCTACAGTAAAAATATTTGTGCATGAATACCTGTGCAAGAATGTCTGTTGCCTAAATTCTTAGAGAAGGAGTAGATGGGTCAGTAGGTGATCTTGCAATCATTGTTTTTCTTTGAATTCTAAAGCCTTCAAAAAAATAATGTTCGGAATTAAACATGGTCCAAAATTTTTGTTTTAGACATAAGAAAGTTACATACTCATTTTCAAAAGTAAATAGGTATATATATATTTGTTATATTTCCTTCAAATCTCTCTCTCTTTTTTTTTAAAAAAAGAAGTAAAATGTCTCAGCTACCTTTGTCTGAGTCCCTCATCACATAGCCACCCCCCTGTGTCCGTCATTCCCATACACATTTTTACATACATTTGAATGTTCACATCTACACATTTCATGAGCCACATGGAGCATAGTATTGTAGGGCTGAATTTTTTTTGAAATAAATGTCACCGTAAAGTATTATTTCACAACTTGTTCTTTTCCAGCGGATGTTTGGTTCTGAGTTTATGTTGATGTCTGAGGAGCAGCTGTTTTAACTTTTACACTGTGTTCCATTTTATTAGCCCATCACTTTTGTCTGGCCTGTTGAAGGACAGTGGGGTTATTTTGCTAGATACACAGTACTGTAATCAACATCTCTGTCAATGTCTTCCCGTGTGTGTCTGTACGATATGTGTACATAAACACACACGAGTCTACCAGACGGGCCTAGAAACCGTTTTGTTGAAAATAGAATAGGCACATCAGCAACTTGCTAGATATTGCCAAATTGCTCTCGCGAGTCCTTGTACCAATGTATATTCTAACAGCAGGGAACCATCGCCTTTTTCCTCATGTCCTTGCCAATACTTGATGTTATCAGATTTGTTAAAAAAAAAAATTGGCAATTAACCTGCTGAGCTGACACCTGATGGTTTTAATTTGATTGTCTCTACGTCTGTTTATTGCTCATTTCTGTTTTCTCTTCCACGGATCGCATACTCACAGACTTTGTTCACCTTTCTACCGGAATCTCCTTTGGTTGATTTCTTAATTGAGATCGTTTTTGGCATCATTGTGGATTCCGATGAAGTTAGAAGAATTAATATGAAAAGATCCTGAGACAATTGCATCCGGTTTCCCTTCACGGCAACATTTAGCAAAACAATAATAGAAGACCATGACCAGGATACCAACATGAACGCAGACCCATTGATCTTACTCAGATTTCCCCAGTTTTACGTGCATTTCCTTGGCCCTGGGTGTGGGTATGCATGCCTTTTGGTAGGAAGACATTAAATTACTGGCTCCCTTTCTGAGTTGGTTCTCCATCTCTTCAGGTTCTCAATTTGTGTTCAAGTCCTTTTGTTAAGTTACAGATTTCTAGAAAATGGACAATTTTGGGCTAATTGTTGCCCTCACCAGCTGAGCCTTCCTGGGACTTCTCAACCTGAGGCTCTGTGACCCCTAAATTAGTGTCCTCAGGACCCACATCCCCCTCGTCCATCATAGAGCGAGTCCCCTTTAGCTCAGAGTGATTGGGGTGGACTTGTTTGAAATTCCTCCTCCGCGGCACAGCCACGGTCAGGTGGTTGAGCCTGGCTGTGCTGCGGTTGGCGAACCTACCAAATGGGGACGGTGGGTCCCCACAGAGCGAGGCGGAGGCGAGGGAGAGCCTGGCCCAGAACCCAGCAGTTGCTTGTCAGTGTGGCCGGCTTCTACTTGGCACCTTGAGCATCAGCCCTGGGCAGCAGCAGTGCCAGGGTGGGGACAGCATTTCCTCCATTTAGGCCACCCCCGCTGCCTGGGATGCCAATCATTCAGCACACCTGGAGGAGGGAAATCCTGGGCTGTCCTCCTGCAGAGACGGAAGGCACCTGCGGTGGACTTCCACGTCCGGGGTACTGGGGCTAGGCAGCATTGCCTGGTGGTTAGGAATGTGGCTTTGACTAGTCAGCTGGATTCAGATCCCGACTCTCCTACTTGGTTACTATGACACCCCTCTGAACCCTGGTTTCTTCATCTGTGAATGGAGTTAGTGATAGGAGTGATAACAGGTAACTACTAATGCTGCCTACTATGTGCCTGGACTGTCTTCAGCACATTAATGCTCTACCACTGAGCCTCAACCCCAGCCCATCACCAATATATTTTTTGAGCTTGTACAAGTGCCAGGCTGTGTCATCTAGCTCAATGTCCTTTACATATGCCTGATGGCCTGGCAAAGCTGCTCAGTCTGGTTTCAGGGTACCATTAAGAAGAGATCCCTGAAACCTCTTTGGAAGCAGCAGCGCATGGTCAGGGAGAGGAGGACTGGGTACAGCAAGGCGGAAAGCTTAGAGCTTGGTGAGCGGGGCAGCCTGGATGTAAGGCGGATTTGCTGGAGTCAGTGCTCTTAAGGAAAAGACTCTGCAGTGGGCGGAGAGTGGTGGGCAGAGGGGCTGGGGAAAGCCTGGGGAGCTGTAGTTTTTCAAAGTCCCAGGAAATTCTGGTTATCACTTCTGCTTGGGATCCATGGCTGTAGGACACAGCTTCCAGATCTGCCCGATGTAAATGGCTCCTAAAGAGGTCCTCTGCCTCTGGGCAGTGCCTCAGGGCAGGCCACTCCAGCAATGGGCTGCTCACCTGGGCTGTCCGTCTGTTTCCTCGGACGTGCTGGAGGAACATCACCGTTCTCCAGGGGAGCTGCCAAGCAACAGGAGCCGGGAAGCACAGCTGCAGCAGCATGAATTCACCAGAGGTTGAGAGGAGGGATGTAGTGAGTCTCACCTTCTAGAAAGTTCTGGAGCCACAGTGTGGAACAAGTGCTGGAGGCAAAGAGAATAGGGGGAAAGGAGGGAGTGGGGAGGCCTGGAGTGCCCGGGGGGTACACAGGGAGCCTGAGCCTCGCTGGCTGGCGAGGGGCTGGGAGGTGGCCATCCTGGAGGTGGCCAGGCTCTGCCCACCCTCTGGCTGGGTGATGGGCTCGTTTACTGACACGGGCTGTGGGCGGGGGGCGTGGGCAGGTAAAGGTTTCAGTTTGGGGTGAAGTAGGGACTTCTGGAGAGTCCAGATTGCATGTCTGAGATGGACCTTTGATGGCAGACAGGGGCCCCTGAGCGTGGGCCATTCCAATGGACATTACTCCTGAACAAACCTTTCGCCATCTGCTCATCTCTCGAATGTGAAAGCGGAGAGAACTTGATTCCTGTCGAGGCGGTGAGGAGGAAGGGAGATGCTCTTTAACGCGTGAGGACACATGTTCTCCACTCAGCCTCACGTTTGTCGCAGGGCCTCGCTCTTTCCTGGAAGATCCGAGGAAGTGGGAGCAGGAAGGAGAAGTGACTGGGGAAGGCTGGGTTCCCGGAGAGGGGGCAGACGTGAGGACCTAAGGCAGGTCCCCATGGTGGTCTCTGCCTCTCCAGATTTCCTCCGCCTTCACGGCCCAGATCAAAGGCTGCTTCCTCCAGGGAGCCCTCCTGGCGCGCCCTCCACCTGGTGCAGAGAACCAGAAGCCAAGGTGGTTTAGCTTCTCCTGGAGGCCTGTGTCTGGGGTCTGCCTGCTAAGAACTTGGGTTTGGGGTAGTGGCTCTCAGACTTGGCTGCAAGACTGTGATGTCATTTGTCCAGGGTCTCAGCGTGAGGAGTTTGATTACGTCCCCAGGTGAGGCTAAGGCTCGTTAGCTGACCCCCTCCCTTCCACCCAGACGTGTGGTGGTGCTTTCCTTTTTATGTTCCCAGAAGGTGGAGGTAGTGATTCCACCCAGCCACCACTGAGATCAAGGGCCGCTTATAGCCCTTAGAGGATGTCTGCCGCCGTGGCCGGAAGATCAAGTGGCCGGCAGAGTGCTCCCTGGGTGGGGGGCTTCAGGCAGACCGGGTCGTGTCTCAGCTGTACCCTGGTTGAAGAAGGCCATCCTTCCGCCAGCGACCCTGGGCTGGAGCCCAGGCAAACTCCCACAGCTTCTGAGAAGCACAGCAGCACGGGGGTGGACCCAACTGCCCGAGCACCATCCTGCTGCTGCCATGCAGCAGCTGTGTGATTTTGGGCAAGCTGTTTAACCTCTCTGTGCCTCGGTTTCATTACCGATAAAACGAGAAGATGCAGCTGTCCCCCACCAGAGACGGTTATGAGGAGGAAATGACTTACAGGAGAAATGAGGATGACCGTGCCAGGAACAGACGAATCCTCTTTCTCATCAGTGGTGGCCGCAGGTGCTAAGACTTCCTTCCACCAGTGGCTTTGGATCAGGAACGGGGATAAGGTCATCACACTGCCCAGGGCTAGGGCAGAGCTTCAGGAGCACGCAAGCTCCTCAGAGCTGCCTAGGAGTTTCCCACAGTCACACTGAGTGCTGTGGACCAGCTGCCTGTTTATGTAAAGCTTCCTGGGTGACCGCGGTGTGCGTCCCTGTCTGGGACACTTCACTTTGCTCAAGGGCTCCCTGGATGTCTTTTGGAGCCAGGCCCTAGTGAGCCACTCCCCTGCCTTGGCGTCTGTGTGTTTCCTCTGGAGAAAACTCGGCAGCAGGGTCCCCACCTTTGAATCCTGGTGGAAGGGCCCTTAGGGACCAGCAGCAGCCTTCACTTTGTGGGTGAGGATGGTGGGGTGCCAGGAGAGCACCCCGTCCCTACTCTCCATTTAGGATGCGTCTATACCATCCAGCTGCCCGCCCCACCCCAGGTGCTGGGGACATGCCCTTTAAATCCTCACCGGGGAGGGAGGCACAGGTTGCCAGTCCCCTCCCCTCCCCATTTCCTCCCTAGGAGTCTGTGGCAGAGAAGAGGAGCCTAAGGGTCCAGATCTCCAGACCAGGAATCTAAGGACCAGAGAGGGGATGGGCATGGCTCAGGGTCACAGAGCAAGTCTGTGGGACAGTCCTGAGGATCCATGTCCCAGATTCCCAAACCAGGGCTCCTCCTCTCCACCCCTTCCCCGCCCCTCTGCTCTCTCTCCTCCCATCCACCACCTCTTCCTGTTATTCTCGGACCAGAACCGGCTCCTGCTTCTTCCAGGCTCAGATCTCAGGGTCAGAATGAGGCCTCCTGCTGCTGCAGGTGGAGGACCCACGAGGCTGTGGGTCCTTCAGAGCTCACCACAGGGGTCAAGCCCGGCCCAGCCTCCTCTCAGGCTGATGGCCTCGTGCAAGGCCACCTGTGGCTCCAGTTCAGCGTTCCTCCTCTCCATCACGCTCTGGGATCCGACCCTGGGAGAGGAGATGGTGGATCAGTCAATGTATGCCTTACCTCCATCTAGAAAGAAAAGAAGGGGCCTTCCAACCCCCATGACATATGCTACATATTGTCAACACGACAGGGACCCAGTGGTGGGGACAGAGGTGGGCCTCAGCTTCCTCACTCACTCTCTGCTCTGTTCGTTTAGTTGTTGTTACCTAATTGCGCATTAATTGGAGACTCATGTCCTCGCCATCAGTTCGCGGACACTTACCTTCTGGGTAACTCCACGTATCTGGGTAGGAGCGAAGTCGGCCATGCCATCCAGAAGCCACCGGGCTCTGCTGCTGTGATGTAAGGGGAGGCGGCCAACCTGGGGGCTATGAAGAGAAGAGGGGGGAGACAAAGGGCGGGGACCTGCCGGTCCTCACTGTCCAGAAGAGCCAAAAATAAACCTAAAGAAGAGAAAAGGATCCTGGCATCTTCCAGGAGAGGACGCTGTGAGCCCATCCGATCCCTGGCTTCCGTCCGCAGGGGACGTGCGAGCACTGAGCCCCACTGACTAGAGAAGGATGGAGTTTCTGCAATCGGGAACATGCTTCCTGGCACCCCCAGTTGTCCTGGAAACGCAGCCCCAACAGGGACCCCAGTTCCTGTCTCCGCTCCAGGGCTAGTCAGAGCTGCAGCCAGGACTCGCTCGGGGCCTGTCCTGGGATTCCTTCCCTCCTGCCTCACGACTGAGGTCCGGGGAGCCTGGGGAGCGCTTGGCTGGTGTTGCACAGCCCTTAGCCATGGGGGTGCCGAGACATGGCTCCTGGCTTCCAAATGCCTGGTCTCCACAGTCGGCGAGCTGGGACAACCCCTCCACTTCCCCCGTGTGACCTCTGAGGCAGTTTAGGGGAGCTGTCTATTAGCACACCTGCCTCAGACTGCCACTTACTGGCTTGTGTGGTCACCTTCCCATCAGACTCCGATGCTGCGCAAGAAGTAATGCAGACTGACTCCCACCAGCATCCCCCACAGGCAACCCAAGGCCTGCACGCAGTGGGCGCCTGGTAAATATTTGATTAGTTAAATGATGCCACAGATTCCTAGCACCACAGTGCCTCTTACGCAGTCGGCAATAATAATGTTCATATCAAAATCGTACCAGTTGACATTTACCAAGGGCTTGCTATGTGACAGACGCCCGTCTAAGCACTCTGTGTGTATCAGATTTTAGCGACTCCTTATAACATCATCTTTAACATCCAGGTTTTCTTATTTTACAGCTTAGGCCCAAGAATAAAGACTGCCTTGAGGTCTGTTGGATGCCCATGATCACCAGGACCTTGCTTTCCGCCCCCGAGGGGACTGAGGAGCCCAGGACCTGCACAGCACTTTCCTGTCTGTGAGCCCTGGGGTAAGTCCTCAGCTTTCTCTCTTGGTTTCTTGGGAGAGGGTTCTAGAAAATGCTCTAAAGGTCCTTCCATGCTCAGCTGCTTATGAGCCCAGGAACGGTGTCCCAGCTGAGGTTGGGATGGGGTTTTCTAACTGCTGGGAGCGGGGTTTCCTTCCAGGAGTTTGGCTGGGTAGGAGGGGCTGCGTCTGTGTGTACGTTTGCACATACGTGTGCATCACGGATGCTGTGTGGGAGCCCTGCCTCCAAACGCCCCAGAGACAAAGTCAGGAAACAGCTCGCAGGACACGCCTGCCACGTGCCTTTTTACTCTCTGATTTACCAAGTACTGGGTGCTGATCCCAAATCATGTATACAGGGCCCATGGGGAGACCAGAAACCATCCCAGACTCAGGGGGAAAAAATGTATTTTTCTTGCTCTGAGAGCAGAATAACTCACTACCCCCTGAGAACACCCCAACTCATCTATATTAAATCTTAAACCTTCCTTCTTAGCAATTGAAAAAGGCCCCATAATCCCCAGAGGACACCGTTATGTGCATCGAGTCACTCATTTCTAAATCAATTTGTTTGAATTTTTTATTCTATCCTAATGGTCAAATTAATGAAGGCCTTTTTTTTTTTTCCATCACATAAAAAATATGGAGTGAGGAACTCACGGTTGCCCCTCCACATCTTTCTGGTTTCTCTGCTTCCTATGGCCTCATGCTTAATGCCAAAGTTTATGAGTCTGTAATTTCCTGAAAGTTTATATAGCGTGAAAGAAGGAGACGTGATAAAATATGCAGCTTAATTGTAAAAACCACGTACTAATCTCGCTAATGGGCTAGATGAAGACTGTAATGTGGGAAGCTGGAAGGTGGTTAAACTGATTTAGAGCAAATTGGACCCCTAAGTCTCTTTGTCTGTGCCCATATTTCATGCCACCCAGACCTAATAATTTACTTTATTTTGGTTATTGATTTATAGTCTAAGAATCATAATGTCACAGCCGACTGTATGTTATTGAGAATAATCTCCTCCCGTGCTGGGGCTGGATGAACCTCTAAGACAGATCCTGCCTGTGACAGTGAACCTGCCAGAGGACTCAGCTCTGCTCCCAGACCACCAGCACCTCATTCCCAAGTCGCCGGCTCCTGCATCAAGGTCCAGAAGGACATCTTGAGCAGGAACTCGCCGCTCTGGCCCCGCCCAGCCTCAGTCACGGGGACAGCAGGGCCCTGAGATCACACTGACTGGCTTCAGTGTGTGTCCCCCCCCCCCCCCCCCCCGTCTCTCTGTATCTCTGAACTGAAGCTTGGTTGTGTGAAATGGGCTGAGGGTGCTCACTGGTTTGAGGACCCAGAGAGCTGGTGTAGCACGTTCAGGGCTGGGAGCCGGCTCTGAGGTCTGGCTGACTCCTTCTCCTTTATTTCAGGTCACCAGAGAAACGCATACGGGGCAAGGGTGGAGATTCATGGCAGAGAAGGTGGAAAGGCTGGGGTGGTGGCCACAGCCCTCCCACTTGGCTGGTCTCTGGCCTTTCCCTTTGCCTCTCTGAGCCTCGGTATCCCCTGGGAAAATCAAGGGGTGAACCGGTTCTGAGGTTCTCCTCCCTCTGGAATTCCAAGTCCCATTCTTAGGGATGCTTGCTCTCTGCTGGAGGCAGGGATGGCTCAGTATGAGCAGTGGCCCCCAGGGGAGCCCGAGATGGCCTGGGCAGACAGGCGGAGACCAGCAGAACCAGCGTTCAGAGAGAAGTTCATCTCGGATCTCCAAACCGCAGGCAGCCATGGGAACAGCGGGAGATGGCACAGGGGACCAGAAGCCGCCCATTTCATCACATTTCTTCACCAGTCTCTTTTTCCACTCTCATTTAAACCCCGTTTCCTTCTAATTTCCAAGCATCCATGGAGCCAGTCCCCCTGGCAAACCCTCGTGTGCAGATCTGTGACGCAGGGTCAGTTTCCTGGAACTTGGGGTGTGACTGGATGAATGAGGAAGAGCATGCTGAGAACTGGGGAGGTCGGGACGGGAGGGGACAGTTAGCTTCCTGACCTCGGCCATTCCCTTTCCTGCTCCAAGGGGGTTAAAGAGACTGCTGGGTATTAACCCCAATCCCCCTTCCCACGTTGGCATCGTAGCCATCACCTAGTGTTTACCAGGGGGCTGGCAGGACCCAGAGCTGCAAGACAGCAAGGCAGCCAGGCTGGGCAGGAGAACTGCACTTCGAGGCCTCCGCTCATCCCACAGGAGCTCTGAATGGCACCGAGGGGGTAACGCTGCAGAGCTGGGCCCCGGCTGCAGGTCTGAGCCTCAGTGCTGTTGGGTGAGCCCGCCGCTCTGTCCTCACCGACAGGTGTGCTGCATCTGGACGGGGTCCGCGCCTTCCCCGGGCCTCCTCCACATCTTCTCGTTTCCACAGTTAGAGTCTGGACACGATGGTGTCGGGACAACGTTGACCAAGGAGACGGTGAGCCTGTCGGGGTGGGGGTGGGGGGCTGAAGGGCCACAAAGGCGGAAGGAAGTGGGTCCCCGAGTGGCTCTGTGGAGCGGAGCTGCCCAGCGATTCAGCTTCGTCCTCAAAGCAACAGGGATGGGCTCAGGGAGGCTTAGGTAGAAAGCCCCAGGATCTCAGCTGGGGGGAAGGAGAGTCAAGAGCGGGAAGGGGACCTCAGGGGGGGCAGAGATGTTGGGGGGCTGTGGCCAGCGCTGCAGCATCAGACCATGATGGCCACAGGAGGAAGGGAGGTCCCTCTGGTTCCCTTAGGAGAGACGTGTCATCTCAGGAGCATGCCATCTGCTCCGCATGGTGGGCCACTGCGTCCTCTGGGCATCCCCGCTGTGGAGAGCAGGCCTGGCCATGGTCGGCACTCGGCAACGCTCGCCAATGGCTCCATCAAGGTGCCAGGGAAGGAAAAGGGCACTCACTGGGGAGGGGGCGACGGAGATGACAAAACTGGAGGGGGCAGAGGAGCAGGGGCCCATGGCAGGCCTCCGTCCTTCAGAACCGGGCCAGCAGCTCTCCAGGCAGTGCCAGCACACCAGCTGGGGACGTCCCTTCCCTCAGGCCTCCTTCCGTGGGCCTCCCTCTGTGGGCCTCCCTCCATGGGCCTCCCTCCATGGCCTCCCTCTGTGGGCCTCCCTCCGTGGAGCTCCTTTGTTCCTCCTTCTACACGTGTGCTCTGTTGTCATCGCCTGGACGTGGGGACAGGAATAAATGGGTCCTTTTTTTCCTTCCCCCAAACACTACCTTTGCTTCTAGAAGGTTCTCAGGTTGCATCTCGACATTATGTAAATTGAAAATCGCGCTGCATCACCCGGGGACAAACTCTGCTGTTACTTCTTCCAACTGTCTCCGGTTAAGATGATAGCCTCAGTACCTGACATTGTGGGTCTTTGTTTTCCAGAATCTAAGGCTTGGAAGGGGAGGGAAAGGACCGAGTGGACGGCTCCTCCAGAAGGGGCATCTCTCGCTGGCTGGCCGCCTCTCTGAGCCTGCCCTGGGAGTGTCACGGGCTCCCGTAGCTGGAGTCGGGCCACAGTGGCAGGCAGCTCTCAGGACAGTTGAGAAGATTTTGATGGTTAGAACGGACTTGAGGTTCTTTGTGAGTTGACTGGGTCTTGGCAGGTCACCCTTGGGTCTGGAGAGCCCTAGGAATTCAAGGTGGGCACACTCCACCCACCTCCAGGTCAAGGCAGAGCCCCCGAGGACTTCTGTGTAGTATTTCCAAGAAAGAGTTTTGTGGCTGCAGGTCTCACCAGCCTCACCCCACCCCCTGTTTTACAGATGAGGAAACTGAGACCCAGGAAGAGAAAGCGAGTTATTCCCACTGACAGGGCAGATCAGGGCGTGATCCACAGTCGTGGGAAAGTGACGTTCCATCATTGAGCTGGGTTTGTCTGTAACATGGAGGGGGCCGCCGTCTAAGTCCTGCTGGAAAATCACCAACTCACAGACACTCGGCTGGATGAAAGTGGGTACACCCTTTTTATAAAAACCCTGTAGTATCTACAAAAGCTGTACATTAGCAACTCCACCCTTGTTCAAAAGAAACGAGTGCTTATGTTCTCAAAGAACAAGGGTGAAAAGGTGTCCAGCAGCTTTATTCATGACAGTTCTAAATCGGAAACCATCCAAATGTTAGCAAATGGTAGGATGGATTCAGAGCTTGTGGTACATTCATATAATGAAATACTACAGAGCAATGAAAAAGAACAAGTGGGGGCTATACACAGTGATATAGAGAGTGTCACAGGCACCAACAAAGGGCAAGAAAACCAACACTGAAGAGTGCTTATGGCATAATCCTTTTTCTATGAAGCACTGTCTGGAGATGGTGCTGAGAACAGTGGTTCCCTTTGGGAGAACTGTTTGGAAGGGGGTGCTGCTGTGTTTGGGGGGCTGGAAAGGTTCTATATGTTGATTTCAGTGGGGGCTGCATGGGTGTGTACAAACGGAAAGATTGCACTGGACCCCCAGGGTATTGCACGTGAAAAGACGATTGCATGTCATTGAATGCAAGTTATCAAAAGTTGAACCAATAAATGATAATGAACAGCACAAAATTCAGTCACAACCCCTGGAGCTTGTGTGTGCACATCAACAACCAGAGGCCAGGGGAAAAGTGTCAGGTGCTGCCAGGGCTGGGGCTGTGTAAGGCCAATCTCCTAGACAGCTCATCTCCGCAGCCTCCTGGGCCCCAGCTCCAGAGTCTAGGATTCTGAGAGTCTGGGGTGGAACCAGAGGGTGTTGCTTTACTTAAAAACGGATGCCAATACCTCAATCCAGACCACCCTTGGTGTAGCGCTGGACAGTGGTCCTCAGAAGCAAGTGGAGGCCACCCATTCAGCATTCCGTAGTCCACTGAGGTTCGTCCACCCTGACCCCATCCCAGGCCACCTCTCCTATAGTCTTCCCTTGGCTGCCTTAGGAAAAGTTTTCTACAGAGAAATCTCATTTTCCTTTCCTTCCAACTCACTGATTAATTAGAAGTTATACAGTTAATTTGTCTGTTAACTTCCAACAATTCTGAGTCCAAATTTCAACATCCTAAAGCAGGGGATGTAATTGGATATCAAGTATTTCCTCTGAGGTACTGAGAATAAAGTCCAGATTCCTTGTCACGGTCCAGGGGTTACCTCTCTGGGCCAGCCTCAGCCATTGCGTTAGCCCCATCTCCCCAAAGTGTTTTTACTTGTTTACTTTTCTCTAGTCACACTGTCTTTCTGCTTCAATGCCAAGTTTGCTTCTGCCTCAGGACCTTTGCACACTCTGTTTCTCTTCCTGGAATGCTCTCTCCCAGACTTAATTCTCTCTTCCATCTCCTCTTAGTTCATGCATCATGTCTTGCAGAAGGCTTTTCCAACTAACCTAGGCCTCCTGTTGTCCTCTGAGTTCCCTGTTGTGCTTCCCCATGGCTTTTTCCACAGTTTGCAATCAGGTATTTATTGAATTACTTATTGTTTGGTTTCCCCTCTTCATTCCATGAGCCCAGGCGTCCAGTCTGTTTGGTCTCTATTGGATGCTCAGCACCTTGGACAGTGCCTGGAGAGACAGGGGGGGGGAGAGAGAGGGAGAGAGAGAGAGAGGGAGAGAGAGAGAACATTAAATATTTGTTGAATAAACGAATGAATGAGATTCTGTTTGTCATCCTCCTTGGAAGCAGCAAAGTGCTGCCCAAACACTGGATTTCTTAAGGCTGCCTTTTCCCTTCTTTGATTCCAAGTCCTTGTGGACAGCCATGGTGACCTGGCTTCTTTCTCAAGGTGTCTGCTCCTCCTTGACCCCCACACAGCTGTGGCCGCGTCTGTGTGTAGCCAGAGCCTCGGTGCCTCTCAGCCACCTGGCTATGAAGTGGCCTCACTCAACGAGTCACCCAGGGCACGTGGCTCCCAGGACAGATCCCGGCTCAGCTGACATGGAGAAATGGAATTACTCTGAAGATTCCTAATGTCCCCCGAGTCCAGGGGCAGCAATGTGGGTGGGCCCAGGAGCGGTGGGCACCAGGGTCTCCGCCTCCGGTCCTCGCCCTGACAGGCTTTCCTCTGTGGACGCCTCCTTGTCTCCCCTCCCTCTGGCGCCCCTGCCCTGGTCCATTTTCGCGTCTCACCTGCACACATGCGCGTCCTCCTGTTTCCTACCCTGCAAGCTCCAAAGGGCTTTCTGCCTCTCTGGGTGCCAAGTGCCCCAACGTGCTCATCTCGGTGACCTTCTCAGTCCCAGCATCTGTGGCCGAGACGCAGAGCCACACGGGGTTTGACAGAACCCAGAGTGGACAGAGTTCCCAGAGGAGGTCACTGGAGTGGAGAGAGAGGGGGGCCTCCTGCCCCGTCCTCCTGGTGCCGCTCCTTCCCCTCCATCCAGCCCCCCAGGGTCACTTCTGGAAGGAGGTGTTGTGCAGCAGGACCCTGACTTATTACTGCCAAGTCCCCAGGGCGCAGCACGACGGCGGGGCCCAAGCTGCCTGGACAGGTGTTTGTGGGGAGGAAAGGAACCGAGCCCACAGAGCCGGTCCTGGCCCGGGAGCGGGCGGTGAGTCAGCCTCCTGTGCTCCTTCCCACTGCCGGCCCCACCTCTGCGTTTCCCACCTGCACCTGCCCCGGCCTCACCTGCTGCGGCCCCTGTGACCTGCTCAGGCAGGTCCCCTCTTCTGCTGAGCGAACCCCTTCTGGCCCTGGAGGCCCACCCTCTGCCATCCCTCTAGGACATGTTCCTTGATTCTTGGGTCTGATCAGCATCTGTGGCGTGTGGCATCTTCTTCCATCTGGCGTTTCCAGTCTCGGGCATCTTGGGGGATGTGTAGTTTTAAAAAAAGAAAAAGAAGGAGAAGGAGAAGAAGAAGAAGTCGTCCTAACTTGTCCTTGGGTTTCGTCTTGGAGTCAGCTGGGTACCGCTGGCCTTGTCTTTGGATGGGAAGCTCCCGAGTTCCACCCCTCAGCTGTGGCAGCACCCACTAGTTTGTTGGGTGCGGAATGTTTGGCCTCATATTCTGGCTGTCCCAGGAGAAACGGCCGAAATACGTTGTATCTGTCAGTGTTTCCCTGAGATGGAGAAAGGTTGGCACTGACTCTCTCAGAGGGACATCAATGGAGCGGTCCCAGACTCTGCTGTTCACAGGAATGTGTCATTTCTGGATTCTAGAGACCAGTGGGGGGTAGACATGGAGTTCTGAGTCTCCATTTGAGGTGCCAGGCCCCACGGGACTCTGGAATCTTCTGCAGGGCATGGAGAAGGTGAATCACACTCTTATTGGCTTGGTACTAGGATGAAGTGCGGCAGCAGATTCTATGGGTGTGAAGCAGGGAAGGATTTTGCAGAGGGCATCAGACATTTGTAATGACTGGAAGGAATTGGGACGAGGAAGCCGTGGAGCTGTCAGCCGGAGGTGAGAGGCCATGGCTCTTCCCCGATGTCCCCCCGTGCCCACAAGGCCAGCGGCTGGACCCTGGAGTGCTTGCCCAGCTGTGGCCGGCAGGGCCTCCATCACCTCTACCCAGGAGGCAGTGGAGGCAGGAGGCAACCGTGCCCTTGTGCCGTCTGAACTTCAGCCGAATGCATCTCATAGTGGAGCCTCGTTCGCCTCCAAAACCGCGGCTGCGAGGGCACCCAGGAAAGGAGTCTGCAGCTCCCCCGCTGGGCGGTCAGGAAGTTCCCCCGTCCCATCTGACCCTCTCAGCTGTCAGCTGGTGACACTGGGCACGCTCAGGGCACGGATGTGAGTGCAGGGTTCTGCCGGGTGACTCGGGTGAGTGGCCGCTGTCGTCTTCTGGGATCTCTGACCCTGTTTCCAGTCTGGGAAGGCAAGGATCAGGTCGGACAGTCTGGTGAGGATGGTGGACAGAGACAGGAGGGTCCTGGTTTAGCTCAAGGATCCAAAAAGGCAGCCATGATGTGGCTCACAGACTGTCACTCTCTACGGCACAGTGGCCCAGGCCTCCCACATTTTCTCTGCTGAGGAGACTGAAGGTCAAAGGGCAGAGGTCACCTCGGTAGAGTTGAGACTGAAACCCTGCCATTTAAAGCCTGCCACTTCTTTTTAGCTGTCACGACTCCTCTTGACCCCCCATGTGCCTGGGGCAAGGTGGAGTCGTCTACAGACAGGGGACCAGGTCTGATGAGGCCACTCAGTGCCACACTGCACGCTCTGCAGCAGGTGTGACCTCTGCCTGGTGCAGCCTGGAGCAGGAGCCTGCCCTCATCTTGGCTCTTAGGCCTGCTACCTAAGGACCCCGGATACATAACCTGATCTCTGTGCCCTGGTTTTCTTCTCTGTGAAATGGGTGTAATAAGAGAGTGTCCAGCTCCGGGGGTTTGGGTGGAGAAGGCGTGAGGAGACAGAGGTAAGGACCAGGGCACAGCGCCCAGAGCATCCCACACACTTGACACATGTTAGTTTTTGTGATTTTTTTCTGAGGCTTTTTCCAAAGAGAGTTTCTGAGAGCCTATTGAGGCGCGGTTACATGGCCTTTGAAGCAATAAAATAAAACGGAATGGGATCAAATAAAGCAGGGGTCTAAGAAGAAAGGAGGTGAGCCCAGGGGGACAGGCTGGCTTCCTGTAGCTGCAGTGGGTGGCTGTCTTTATGGGGCCTTTTGGGAGCCACCAGGGGAACATTTCCCAGCACCTCCCTGCGTTTGCGTCGGGGATGTGCTGCACCAGTTGACAGTTACTTCTCTGGGCCTTCAACGCCTTCCACCTCCGCAGGCTAAAATGGAGACACGGAAGCAAGCACTGGGCTCCCAGGTCCACACCAGCTCCGCCCTGGGCCAGGTCAGTGCCAGGGCTTCACACGCCATCCCCAATTTCCACTGTAGGACCCTCCGTGGAGACCAGCTGGCGTCCAGCTGAGCTCCGGGTCTCAAGAGAATGAAAGACGGCGGCACTGGGGTAGACTCAGGGCAGCAGGAGCTGAGCCCACCAGGTGCCAGGCGCTGGAGGGCCAGGCCCCTCCTCTGTTCTCCAGTGACCTCTCCCAGGAGTTCTGAGAGGTGGGACCTTCCTCTGTGTTTGCCGATGAGCTTCCCTTGCTCCCGGGGTTGGTGATGCTAGCGCCGGCATTAGAATGCACGCAGTCTTCCCTCAAGCCTGCATCATAGAAGGAAAGTGGACAACAGCAGAGGTGTCCCAGGCAACCCCCAATATATCTGTGACTTCAAGCCAAGGACATGAGGGCTTGACGAGGTGTCATGGTCCCGGGGGAAGAAGAGTCGGTGTCCAGCTTCTGTGCACCAGAGCTTCACCAGGAGGCTCCATCCCTGTGAGCCCAGGATTCGTTCACTCAGCGGCCCCCCAGCTCCTCGCTGTGCAGCACCATGCACCACTGCAGAGTTTGTTAAGTGTCATGGTTTGGAGCTGGATCTCCTCAAAAAGTTCATGCGTTAGGGAAGGTAGCGATGCTCCGAGGTGGGAATATTGTATCGTGAGAGCGGAATCCTCACTGGGGGAGGAATCCACTGGATGGAATGGTAATTTGACTGGACTCTTGGGTGGTCATTGTAGGCAGGTGGGGTGTGGCTGGAGGAAGCAGTTACTGGTGGCGCCCTTGAGGTGACCTTGCTTCTCTCTCTCTCTCTCTGTCTCTCTCTCTCTGCTTTCTGGCTGCCATGAGCTGAGCTGCTTCCCTCCACTATCCCCTTCTGCCCTGAGGTTCTGCCCCACCTCAGGCCCAGAGCAGGGAGTGGCTGATCCTGGACTGACACCTCTGAAACCCTGGGCCGATGAATCTCTCCCTTCTCTAAGTTGTTCTTTACAGCTGTTTTGCTCACAGTAAAGAAAAGCTGAAGGACACAGGTAGTTTCCACCGACGTCCGCCCTCTTGATCTTTCTTCATGACAGACCCAACCTTAACTTCAATGACACAATGCCCACCGGAAAGGGTATGTTTCCCAGCCTCCTGTTCAGCCGCGTCCAGGACTAAGTCCTCCCCAGTGAGACCTAAAGGGAAGAGTGTGTGAAGGCCCAGGAAGACTCCTCAAAGGGAGCTCGGCGTCCAGTGCAACCACCCTTCCTCCTCCCTGCTCCCCGGGCGTTCCGGCCAGAATTCAGCAGCCACCTGGACACTGAGGTGGGGTTTGCAAACAGAACGTGCATCAAGAACGAGGGAAAGCCACAGGATCAGCCTTCGTCCCTGATGCCTGAGAGAGGAGCGAACAGGTCCTTCCTGTTGAAACGTTTGATATTCTTGGTTTGGGCCATAGGTCGTCAGCCTAAGTGTATTTGATGTATTTATTATGGGGAGAGGCAACAGGAACTCGCGGCAGGAGAAGAGTCGAGGGAAGTCAATGACCAGAGAAAGCAGCCGAGAGAGCCCTGAGAATCCGGGTGCGTGGACAGTGCTGAGGCTGCAGAGACCAGGTGGGAGCTCCCGAGATGATGAGCCAACACCTGGGTCTCTGTACAAGCAGGGGGCAAGGGGTCTTCAGGCAGGAGGAGTGGCAGGGTGCAGTGTATGCACTAAAGTGGGGCAGACTTTAGTGCACCCACCCAGAGCTAAGGACGCAGGGTCCCCTTTTGGGCCAGTGACCTGGGTTTGAGTCCCACTTCCACTCATAGGCTGGGAAAGGTTCCAGAATGGGGAGTTGGTCTGTGTTTGTGAGCAAAGATGGGGCAGAAAGAGGCACTGGGGAGCTGGAGAGTGGCCCTCGTCACCTCTGAGCAGCAACACCCTGCTCCCGCTCAGCCCCACCCACAGGCTGGCACTGAGGCCCACTGGGCATCTCCCAACTCCAAATCCTGACCCCGAAGAAACACCTTATTTTGCTAGTGCTTCTTATAAACTCATCTTTTGCTGTCCATCCTCCACAGATTTTTTGAAAAACAAAAAAAAAAAGAAAATTTTAACTGCGGTAGAGTGCCCAAAATGTAAAACTTGTCACCTTAGTCATTTTAAAATGTGCCGTTCGGTAGCATCAAGTACCTTCATATTATCCAGCATCGCCACCGTCCACCCCCAGAATGCTTTCCATCTTCCCGCGTGGACGCTGTACCTATTCAACCATCCTCCCCGATTCCCCACCTGCCTGACCACCACGCTTTCTGTCTCTATGCACCTGTCTGTTCCGGGTGCCTCGTGTAAGTGCACCCATACATGTGGTCATTTTGTAACTGGCTTATCTCACTTAATGTAAGGTGAAGTTGGAACCCTCAGGTTTCCTCCATGTTGTGATATGTAGGAGAATCTCCTGCCTTTTTAAGGCTAAATAATATTTTGTTGTATGTAATACTGCATTTTTCTTATCCTCTGGTGGACACTTGGTGTGACGGTTTGGGTGTGGAATTTCCACCAAAGGCTCATGTGTTCAAGCTTGGTCCTCAGGGCAGCAGAGGTGGGGCCTTGGGAAGTGACTGGATCATAGAGCTCTGACCTGGCTGGTGGATTAACCTCACTGATGAATTTATAACCAAGTGGACTGTTGGGACATTGGGATGTGGTGGCAGCTGTGGGAGATGGGGCCTGGTTAGAGGAAGTGGGTCCTTGTTGGAGGTGGGGGGACTCTGGGGGATGATATCTTGTGCCTGACCCTTCCTTCCTCTCTCTCTGCTTCCTGGCTGCCATGAGGTGATCCACAGTTTCCCTCCACCTGCCCTTCCGCCATGATGTTCTGTCCTGCCCACAGGCCTCAAAGCAATGCGCTCAGCTGGCCATGGTGAGACCTGTGCAGCCAGGGCCAAGGTAGATCTTTCCTTCCTTCAGTTGTTTTTCTCAGGTATTTTGTCACAGAGATGGAAAGCTGACGAACACGGTTTGGGTCGCTTCTACCTTTTGCCTGTTGCACATAGTGGTGTTATGAACATGGATATACCAACACCTGTTGGAGTTTCTACTTTCAATTCTCTTGGGAATAGACCCAGACGTGGAATTGCTGCATCCTATAGGAACCCTATTTTTAATTTTTAAAGGAACAGCCACACTCTTTGCACAATGATTACATTTTACCTTCCCAGAGTGTCTTGTGGTCCCAATTTCTCCACGGTGCTGCCAACACTTGTTATTTTCTGGTTTTCACCCCTTTTTGATAGTAGCCATCCTAATGAGTGTGAAGTGGTTCTGTTGATTTCTTTTTGAAAATTTAATCTAATCAATGACCAAGCAGCCCCAGATTCAAAAGAGCACCAGCGACATGCTTTCGCTCCTTTCTTTCCAAGTGCCAAGACGCCCTGGATCTAGAGAAAACATTTATGCACAGACCAGACTATTGCAATCAGTGCACTGAGATGCTTCTGCCACCCTCCTCAGGCCTCCTTCCATTTTTGGCCTCTGGAGGATGGTTCTATTTTGTCTTCACAGTGTCTCACTCCACAACGACAGAGTTCAAAAATAAGTTTTCATGGGCATTTCCTTGTTGAATTTTTGCACATAGGTTTTTTTTTATAGTCGTACTTTCCTTTATGATGCCTAAATATTTTCTTTGACATGTGTATCGATTTGTAAATTAGATGGTCTTCTACAAAAAAAATATCATTTGTGCTCAAAAAAGAATCCTGTTACTCTAGTGGGTGTGGAGGAAGCTCGGGGTGAATCCTGGAGCCAGGGATTGCAATGGACGGGTCGTGAAATGGGGCCTGGCCTGTGGTGGCGGGAGGATCCAGGGGTGGGGAGGTTGAGGTGCATTTCAGAGGCGACACATAGGGCCTGGTGACCAGTCACTGGTCAGGACCGAAGGAAGAGGAGGAAGAATGACCCCCACATTTCTGGCTTCATGAATGGGGAGTGGTGAAGAGGCGGGGGACAGGACAGAGGGCACGGTGACGACTCCCGTTTAGACCTGCAGGTCAGACAGCTTCTGGATGTCTTGGGAAGGCAGGAGCGTGGGGCCGGAGGGGGAGGGAAGGGAACCTTGGGGGTGGATTGCGATGATCTGGGAGGGGTGTGAACTTGACTCTGGGCTGGGAAACGGGAGGTGTGGGGTCAGGTTCACGGTGAGGGAACATGGCTCTGCACCGGCCCTGGCCCTTGGGGGTGGCCATGAGCTTGGAATGTAGTTCTGCAGTGGTGGGGCCACGGTGCAGATGGGGGAGCTGGGTCACCGCCAAAGTCTGGAGAAGGTCGGCAGGAGGACAGGGCCTGGAATCCAGGCCTAATTCCTGGGAGGGACAGGGCTGGTGACCTATGTGTCCCTGTGACCTCCTGAGGCTGGTGTCCTCAGGGGTTCCCACCCTGTTATTAGTCTGCCCCACTTTGTGCACCCATCCAGAGCCAAGGACTCAGGGTCCCCTTTGGAGCCAGTGACCTGGGTTGGAGTCCCGCCTCCACTCAGAGGCTGAGTGGCCCTGGGGCTGACTTGTCCTGCATTCCAGTCTCCTCCGGTCTGATGGACCGTCCACCAGAGCTGGCGCTTTCATGATAACGGCTCCTCGAGCTCAGGGCTGGTCTTACCCAGCAGGGTAGTTTAGATGAGTTCCCTCTCCCCTAAACACGCAAGGCCAGATCAGATCTACTCCGGAAATCCCTCAAAAGACCGGAAATGGAGCCAGCAGGTGACCCAGCTCTCCCACCCCCGGTATTGACTGCAGCCATACACCCAGGCCCGCCGCCCAGCAGCACAAGGCACAGTAGCCAAGTTCTGGAGGCAGGCGGTGTCGGTCCACAGATGAGTGGACAAAGGAAATGTGGTGTATATACACAATGGGGTCTTATTCAGCTATAAAGAGGAACAAAATCATGTCATTTGCAGAAATGGATGGTGCTGGAGAGGGTCACGTTAGGTGAAATAAACCAGATTGAGAAAGACAGGGGTTGATGTTTTCTCTCATATGCAAACGCTAGAGAGGAGAGAGAGAGAGAGAGAGAGAGAGAGAGAGAGAGAGAGAGAGAGAGAGAGAAAAGATCTCATGAAAAAAGGGAGGATAGAGGGAGGGGACCAGGGGGAGAGACGAGGGGAGGGCCAGGGGAGGTCCTGGGAATGCAGGGATAGGTAAAATAGCGACGTGCGTATACGCACATGCCACAGTGAAACCAATTATTCTGTATGATCACTATGCACCATAAAAAGATTGAAAAATAAAAGGATCAATTAGACAAGCAGCCCACAAAGAAAAAAAGAGATCCCTTCTTTCTTTGTTCCCCAAGCACTACCTCGGGGGCTCCTATGTGTCTCTTTGAGCACAGGGGCTGGTCTCACCCAGAAGGTCAGTTCTGCCTGGGCATCATCGAGACCTGAGGTCAAGGTCTATCTCTGCTACTTTCCAATCGTGGCATCTTGGCCTCGTCTCTTAAGGTGGTTGAGCCTGTTTCCTGGGCTGCACATCGGGAATGGCATCGATGGTACCTGCACCATAGGGGCTGGTGGGAATTCAAGATCATCTATACACGGGTTTGGCTCTTCATCTGTTGGTGTTTGGAGAATGCTTGGCCATGTCTGGGATGGAACTCTTAATAAAGAGAAGCCCTCGGTACCCCTGGCTGTTGTCCCTGGCTCCGGTGGCACTAGAGGAGGAACAGAGTTTGTGGATCGACCACGTGAGAGGCAGACTCTTGAGGTCCCCTCTCTCCTCTGGGACCACAGGGGCCTGTTCCTGGGAGCTCAGGCAGGTGGTGGCTCCAGCTGCAAGCAGCCAGGCCCCTTGGCCCTCCAGCCCTCCTGTCGGGCCCAGGCCTCTGCAGACTCGGCAGGCGCGGCCTGGGTGCACACCCGCGTGCCTGGGCCTGGCTCTCTGCACGCACATATATATTTTAGAAATGTTTCTCTTAATCATATCTTGAATTAATGCAGGCCTCGTTCATCCCCAGCTCTCATTACCCTCTTAATTAACTCGGCACAGATGGAAAAAGTCGGAATTGCTCTAGCCGAGTTGTTCTGCTAGTTTTAAAATGAGATGGCAGATGGGAGGACGAGGTGGAACGGGCCGGCGCCGAGGGAGGAGATGAGTTTTCAAGCTGTCACCGGAGCGTCAACAAACGCTCCATCTGTCGGTGAGGCCGGCCGGGGACTGAGCAAGGGGCGGGGAGGGGGCGGCTCCGGCCAAGCCTGGGGGGTGCTGGCCACCACAGGCACCTGTGGGCCCGGCCGTAGCCCAGCAAGGGCACCCGGAGACCTCCGGTCCCCGCGCAGGTGAGACCTCTGCCCCGGACCCCGATGCAGACTCGGGCCCCCGCCGCCGAGCGGGAGCCAAGCAGGGCTTATATTTTCCTTCTGATCTAAAATAGTCTTAAGGAATAGATTACATAACTCGGCTCGGCTGTCAGGGGGAACTTTCTAGAATGCACATCAGTCAGCGGCTTGGGACTCCTCGTGGCTCCCGGGCTCTCAGGCTGGCCTGGCCCCTGTGGTCTGCGGCCTCTTTGTCCCACTCTGCCTCAGCACACAGGTCTCCTCTGCTGTCACCCACCCTGGCACGGTGACCTCCGCCCTGCACCCTCAAGACCAGCTGTGTGAGTCACCCCTGGACGCTCCTTTCTGCTTCTCTCAAAAGACACTTTCCCCCCAGTGCTCTCTGCTGTGCATGATTAATAAGTGATTGTTCAGGGAAGGTTTTTGGTTTGTTTGGGGATGTGTTTCAACCTGCAAAGATCATACAATGTTAGCACTGAAAGGGGGCTTAAGATTAGAGCTCAGGAATCCTCCCTGGAGCTTGCATACCCCCAAGGACAGGGAACTCAGTACCTTCTAAGGTACCCTGTGGGTGGACAAGGCTAACTGTCCCTCTCTCCTGGGCTGAGCAGTGGGCTGACTCCCTGTAGTCTGCATGGGAATAAACCTGCCACTTCAGCCACAGGGAAGTCCCTCTAGGATTGACAACAGGGAAGGCAGAGCCCCGTCTGCTCTCTGGTACTTCTGTTAGATGTTAGCATCTTGGGACAAGTGACGATTTTCTTACATTCTGGTGGTTTGTGGAGATCTCACGTTTTGGAGTCAAAGATGACAGCACTGGTATCAACCCGCTTGTCTGCTGTTTGCTAGCTGTGTGGTATCAAACAAGTGCCTTAACCTCTCTGAGCCCTGACCTGCTCCTCTGTAGAAGGAAGGGATTGTGTAAGATGGTCCCTTGCAGTTGTGACCCATGAAGTTCCAGGCTGGTTGTCTCCGAGCCTCTTGCTCACATCTCAGGGGCTTGTTCCTCTCACCTCCTGACTCCCTCCCTCTATCACAGGTCCTGGTTTATTGCTCTGATTTCTTTTTTTGCTTCCTCAGGTTTTCCTAAAATTCAGGGAGGTGACCAGGTCACCTTCATAGCTCCCGTCAGCCGGCGCAGGGCCCTGCCGATGTCGACAGCCCCACGAGCTGTGCTGTCCGCACGCTGCTTCTCTTTTGGAGTTTTCCAGCTGCACTTTCTTTCCCTCCCACATGTGATTACTTCTACCTGCAAGTCCCTCTGCCCTGGCTGCTGTGTCCACAAACTCCTATGGATACTGCAAAACCCTACTCAGGTATCACCTTGCTCTGAGGCTCTTTCTGGCCGTTCTTTCCCCCTGAGACACAGTTGGTCAGTTCCCCATTGTCCAGTCACACCCCTGTGTGTGTGAGAAGCAGCCGCCTTTCCTCTCCCGGGGCCACGAGGCAGGGAGAGGCCAATGCCTCTCGGTCTCCCCAGCGCTGGAGACAGGGCCTCACCAGCCAAGGTCGTCCCCCTGGTGACTTGTACCATTGCACTTCTGACCCCAGTCTCTTTCCTCACCTTTTTCAAGTGAAAACGAGGGCAGCTCAGCTCTTAATCAGAACTTCTTAATCATACCACATTATCCTTCTGAGATGCTTTTACCTCCAGGAACCCATTGATTCACCACTCTAAATTACTGTAATTACCACAAATGATAAAATAGCAGCTTTCCCAGCTTTCTTTACCCTTGCCAATTTGCATATGCTAATGCACAAACATCTCCCTCCAGCCCCCTCCCGCGGGCTCTCCCAGGACCATTTCGTGGTTGGCACTCCCTTGACCCGCTCCAACTGAGACTGGGTCCCCAGAGCTCCTGACCCACCCAAGGAATGGAGAAATTATTTCCGAGTGTTTCAAACACAGCGAAGACTCTGAGGGAAGAGGCGGGTGGGGGAGAGGGGGAGCTGGGGGCTGTTGAAATGACAGGCAGGAGACTCGGTTCAAGTGGCTCCTCCTGATCACCGTGGCCTGGTGCCTCCATATCTGCACCGTGCTTTCCTCTTCTGGCAACTGAAGAGCTTATACCCTCTTGGCAGTTTGTAAAGAGGAAGAACTATGAATATTTTTTTTTATTACAAAAATTGTGGTGAGATGCATATATCATAAAAAGCACCATCTTAGCCATTTTTAAGGGTACAGTTCAGAGGTGTTAAGTCCCTACACATTGTTGTGTGACCAACCCCCCCCCCTCCATTCACAGAACTCTCTTCATCTTCCCAAACGGAAGCTCTGAACCCATTAAACAGTAACTTCCCATTTTCTGCCCTCAGCTCCCGGCAACCTGCATCCACCTTACTGTCCCCATGAGCTGGGTGGTCTAGGTGACTTACGTGAGTAAACTCCTGTGCATTTGTCTTTTTCTGCAAAGGGCTTATTTCACTTAGAATAAGGTCCTGAACTCATTCACATAGCTTGTGTCAGAATTTCCTTCCCTCCTAAGGCTGAATAATACTCCGCCATGCATATGGACCACATTTTGCTCATCCATTTATCCACTGATGGACACTTCATTTGCTAGAAATACGGGCTTTGCATGCTAAGATAGCTTCGAAAATGTACAGAATGGTATTATTTAAGGAGGTGGGGTTGGTGAGGACAGTGAGCTTTAGTGTTGCCCCTGACTTTGAGTCCTGGCTGCGTATCCTTGAGCTCTGCACCCCAGGGCCTGTCTCGTAGTGTTGAGAGCCACAGCAAACTTCTAGCTGCCAACTCATTGGCTCCTCTGCGGTGATGCTCATTGGGCTGTTTCCCTGCCCTTTCAGACCACGGAGCTGCTCATTGGGGGACTTTTTTTTTACTTGAATTTTTTTCTCTGTCTGACTAGCTCGAGAGACCTTCTCTTTTACTTGAATATTTCTGCTATAACTATAATACAACCCAAGAAAATAATGCCAAACAAAACTGAAACAGAGTGAAACAAAATTGGAACAACAAAAAATCATTATAGACTTTCTATCCTCCTGAAATGTCATTTCTCCCTATCGGTTCCTCAGATGTGAGCAGTTTTTCTTCCGTCTCACTCATCTCCAGGGACAGGCAACTTAAAACAAAAGTGAAGCAAAACAAAAGAAGAATCTTAAAATGGCCACCCATCCTCTCACCCTGCCCTCAGGGGCGAGCAGTTTATCTTATCACTTACCCTCAGTCATTCCCCATGTGAGCCACCAAATGCCGCAGTCTGGCTGGGCACAGTTCAGGAGCCACTTGTTAAAAGAAACGAACTTTATTTTTAGAACCACACACGCCAAACAAAACAGCTCCTCAGGAAAAACCTTCAGAGCCCAACTGCCACCACTGGCTTCCACACGCCTCTCCACCTCCCCCACTCCTCCTGCTCTTGAGGCCGATTGGCTGGGTCGCGTTGGCAGAGCCAAAAAAGTCCCCCAATGAGCAGCTCCGTGGTCTGAAAGGGCGGGGAAACAGCCCAAAGAGCATCACCGAAGAGGAGCCAATCAATTGGCAGCTAGAAGTTTGCTGGGGTCGCTGTGAGCCAATCATCAGCCAGCAGCTGGAAGTTTGCTGGGGCCCCTTTTGGATGTGGCTCTCAACATCTGTCTCTTCCTGATGGAAGTGTTTTAATATAATCAATCTACAGCTTCTGCAATAGCCATCACTGAACTGCTTGCAGAACTTGCATCGACTATGTATCACTTGTATGCATTGTGAACTATCTGTTGGTGCAGCGACTTGTGGTAGTGTTGGGGTATTTTTGCTGATGGTGTCATTGGTGGTACAATTTTCCCAAAAGGAGCCGTCAACTGGCTTGATGTATCCTCCTCCCTTCTGCTTGTGATGGTCGTTCAGCTAAAATTTGGGGGCCAACAGAGGTGAGGCAAAGAACCTCACCTCCCTGCTGATACAAAGACCTATCCACAGGTGTGGCTGTATGCTAAACCGGTAGTCAATGTCGGGTAATATCCAATTGCAATGGTACCAACCTAAGACAGGAGGCTGACGCCCTGAGGTCAGCTCATCCAAAGACGGGTAAGGACCATATATAGTATTGGACAACCTAAGGCAGGCACGGTCCCTAAGCCACATGCTTGTTGTTTAAACAGAGAGGGGGAGATGTTGAGAGCCACAGCCGAAAGGGGCCCCAGCAAACTTCTAGCTGCCAGCAAACTTCCAGCTGCCAGCTGATGATTGGCTCACAGCGGCCCCAGCAAACTTCTAGCTGCCAACTGATTGGCTCCTCTGCGGTGATGCTCTTTGGGCTGTTTCCCCGCCCTTTCAGACCACGGAGCTGCTCATTGGGGAACTTTTTTTGGCTCCGCCCACGCGACCCAGCCAATCAGCCTCAAGAGCAGGAGAAGTGGGGGAGGTGGAGAGGCTTGTGGGAAGCCTGTGGTGGCAGTTGGGCTCTGAAAGTTTTTCCTGAGGAGCTGTGTGGTTTGGCATGTGTGGTTCTAAAAATAAAGTTCGTTTCTTTTGACAAGTGGCTCCTGAATTGTGCCCAGCCAGACTGCGGCATCGTAGGGCTGTTGCAATGTTAACACTTGTCAAGGCTTAGCCCAGGAACCCACCTGCATCGAGCATTCATTCTTTTGGTCACTCATACATTCGAAACATCTTTCCTGAACACTTAATAAGCTCTAAGCACTGAGCTAAGTACTTGGAGGTAGAACAGTGTATATTTTGTACGATTCGTGATTGCAAGATGGCAAACCAGGTCATAATCAAATAACTAAGAGAAAGGGCAGGATGTCAGATGGCGGAGAGTTCTATGGAGAGCAGATTAAGGAGGATGGTGAGTGCCGGAAGGGCTGCTGCTATTTGATACGGGGTGAGCAGGGCAGGTCTCCTCAGGACATGGGAGGTGTGAAGGTGAGCCTGGTAGGATTGTTAGAGATAGATGGAATGGAAAATGCAAAGGTCCCAAAGTAGGAGCATGGCTGGTGTGTTCCAAGAACAGGAATGTGTTGGGTGTGGCTGGAGAAATTTGAAGTAGACAGTAGCTGGAGATAAGGGCAGAGAGGTAGCTGGGGTCAGCAGTGCAGCGTTGGGTGAGCTGGGGTGAGCCAGACAGGTGGCACTGAATTTGAGTGAGGAGGTGATCCGGTCTGACTCATCTTTTAAAAGCAATGTCTGCTTGCTGGGCTGAAATCAACTCTAATGCGGACAAGGGTGAAAACGGGGAGACCTGTGATTGTAATCATCCAGGCCAGGGGTCAGCAAGATTATTCTATTAAAGAATCAGATGGTAAACATTTTCAGTTTTGAGGGCTGTATGGTCTCTGTAAACCAGCGAACATGGTGCATTCCAATAAAACTTTATTTACAAAAGCAGGTGGGGGTTGGATTTGGCCTTGGAGCTAAAGTGTGCTGTCTCCTGCTCTAGACAGCATGGTCATGTATTGGACCAGGGTTTGGCAATGGGGTGTTGAGAAGGGACTGAATATTTTGAAGGTAAATCATAACAGGAGCTGGGCATGGTGGTGCCTTCCTGTAATCTCAGTAGCTTGGGAAGCTGAGGCAGGGGGATGGCGAGTTCAAAGCCAGCCTCAGCAACTTAGCGAGGCCCTAAGCAACTCATTGAGACCCTGTCTCTAAATAAAAAATAAAAAGGGCTGGGAGGTGGCTCAGTGGTTAAGCGTCCCTGGGTTCAGTGTTCACTGTTACCAAAACACCAAACCAAAACAAAACAAAGAAACAATATAAAGAGGATTTGCTGTCAAGTGAGACGTGAGAAAGAGGGATCAGGAATGACTGTTTAGACCTGCGAAGATGGAAGGTTAGCTGTGCTGGGAGATGGAACAGCAACTGACCCCTTGGTGTGGGGAGAGTCAGGAGCTTTATTAAATTAAATTAAATTAATTAATTTGAGATGCACAAGGCTTGGGGTGCCCTTAGGCCTCCAAGGTAGGTGCAGGAGTCTGACGTCAGGAGGTGGGAATTCTGGAGTTGTCAGCATCCAGAGGCATCTGAAGGCATGGGATCAGATGCCATCACAGGAAGGAGAGAGGAGAGAGAACCCTGAAACCACCAGCAGAGGAGACCTGGGGGTCCCTGATGCAGGAGGAAAACCCAGACAATGCAGCACCTCAATTGAGATAGAGAACTCGATTGCGCTAAACGCTCTGTTGGTGGGTTGAACAGTGTTTACCCAAACTCCTCTCTACCGGAACCCCAGCAATTCAATCTTATTTAGAAATAGGGTCCTCGCACACATCGTCAGTTAAGAAGAGTCTTACTGGATTAGGATGTGCCTTGAACCCAGTGACACACCGTCATAAGCAGAGAGAGGCAGGCCATGTGAGGACAAAGGCAAGTCGTGAGATGAGGCGGGTGCAGCCTCAGACAGATGCCAAGGCGCCAGCAGCTCCGGGGAGCTGAAGATGCAAGGAAAGGTTCTTCCCCGGAGCCTTTGGAGGGAGCGTGGCTCTGCTGACACCTTGGTTTTGGATTCTTAGCCTCCAGAAGGGCCATAAATAAGTTTCTTTGGTCAGAAGCCACCTGGTTTGTGACAATTTATCATGGCATCCTTAAAGAACAGTGTATGTTACCAATGTAGGCAAGACCAGGACTGTGAGGGACCTTGGGTGTGGCAATGTCAGATGGTCAGAGGTGGCCTGGAGTTGTGCACCAGGCTGTTGGAGAGGGTCTGGGGAGCTGGGGGGAAAGGCTTGGAGACGGAGCATGAGGCATTATTTCATTTCAAAGGAGAGGAGAGTGGAGGACAGCCAGGCAGGAAGGCTCGGGAGGGGTGAAACACTCTCAAGTCAGTAGAGACGGCCTGGCAGGGGGGCAGGGGCAAGGGAGAACCAGCAGTGTCCTTGGGGACCGGATGATGGGGATGATGGACGGGGAGAGGCTGGAGTGGTGCAGGCCATCCACGGCAGGAGGGAGAGCTGTACAGGTGGGCAGGCGTGGCTGGCAGGTGGGGAGCAGGAGCTGAGGGCTTCTCCTCTGCTTGCTTCTTGTCTTCATGAAGCAGGAATCCAGGCTGGAGCTGAGACTGAGGCTGGGCAGGAGGCAGGCAGGGTCTGCACTGAGCAGGTCAAGTGGCCCTTGGGAGAAGGGGCCGTGGTTCTTACAGAGGGGACGCAGTGGCTGCGTGGCTGGGCAGCCCCTTGATTTCCAAGGCTGTGAATTCAGAGTGGGCAGGACGGGCAGTTCTCCTCGTAACCCATCCGGCTGCCGGGCCGGGTTGAGGGCAGGCAGAGAGCTGCATGAAACCAGCAAGGGGACAGAAGCCAGAAAGGGACAAGGACACTGAGGGTTGTGCCGGTTATCTCCTGCTGCATAACAAACCACCCAGTACTTAGAGGCTTCTAACAAAAACTGTTTTTCATTTTCTTGTGAATTTTCAATTTCTGGCAGGTGTTGGGAGGGGACGGCTTGTCCCTGCACAGCTGGGGTGACATCACCTGGGAAGTGGGGACTCACTTTTAACATGGTATAAAAGGCTGGTAATGGCCACTGAAGGTCTCAGATTGTCATCTGTAACTCTCATCTTGCTTAGAAAAGGGGTCTTTGCAGATAGGATTAAATTAAGGGTCTTGAGATGGGGAGTTTGTCTTGGATTATCTGGATCAGCCCTAAATGCAATCCCAAGAGTCGTTATGAGAGAGAAAAAGAGGGGACCTGGCATTCAGAAGAGGGAGCGGCATGTGACACTGGGGAAGAGACTGGGATGCCCAGAGCACCAGAGGCTGGGAGAGGCCCCCCGGATTCCCCCCTGGAGCCTCTGACGGAGAGCGGTGCAGCTGGGGCCTTGACTTTGGACCCCACCCTCCAGAACTGTGAGAGGGCACGTTTCTGTTGTTTCAAGCCACCCAGCCTGTGGCGACTTGTTACAGCAGCCCTGGGGAACCGATACAGATGGTGAGTGGACAGGGCTGGCAAGTTGGACCTGCCTGTCATCTGTGGGCTGGCCTGACAGCCCAGGGCCACGTTCCTCTGCACATGAGCCTCTCCTGGCATGGTGGCTGGGTTCCAAGATCGAGTGTCCCCAAAGAAGTCGGCAGAAGTTCTGCCCTTCATGACTTCACCCTGGCCTTGCTGCTGCCGTAGTCAGAGCCCAGCCCAGTGTCGAGGAGGCAGCGGTCCCCTCTCAATGGGAGGGGTGTCACATGTGAAGCGGGTGTGGGACTCACAGACACATGAGAGATGGGAGACGGGAGGTGGTGTTGCAGCCCGTGTGTAGCACCTACCACCTGTGACCAGGGTAGCACAATGACAATGATGTTGTTAGCTGGCCGTGGGCCAAGAGGGAAGTGAGGGCACAAGGTGGAGAGGGCAGCAGAACCAGTGGACCCTGGGATTCCCCCATTGTCCTAAAAAAGAATCACTGACCCCCAAATTGGCAGAGTTCAGACAGCTTGATCCTTGAAACTGAGGTCATGGTGTGCGAGTGGTCCTTGTCATCACAAGGTGCACACTATGACCACAGTGAGTGACAGCTGTGGCTTTTGGTTGAGGGGAGGTCAAAGAATGACAGACAGGCTGTCGGGGGGGACACCAGTGTCTGCATTGGGAATGGTGGTGACGTTCTGGAGGCACAGTGAGGAGCAGGGAGGAGCGGTGGGTGACAGCCGGCGTGTGGGCGAGAGCCGTTCTTCCTGGGACGGCTGCGGAGGGGGAGGGTCTCCGGGGAGAGCCAGAAGGTAAATGTTCTCTGAAACATCGTCAAGGGCAGGGTTGGGGGGGGGAGGAAGGGGTGGTCTTGGGGAGCTGGGGAGGGTGGGGCTGTAGAGTGCACAGAGGACAAATGTCCCCAGGAGGGGGGTACTCTGGAACCTTGGGGTTCTTGGGGTGACTGATGTGAACCATGAAGGGAGTGATGGGATTAGACTTGGGGTCTCAAGGCAAGGAGTGGTCGTGTGCCTGGGCTCTGAGGGCTGGAGGGAGGGGTCCGGAAGGGTGGCACTTGGTCAAGAATCCCAGAGCTTTGGGTTCCTGCTTCACTCTGCCCATGGCCATGGGAGGCCAGGAGAGGTGCCCTGTGTCTGGGTGGACTTGAAGCTCTATAGTTACGAGAACCACTGTCACTGTCATTGTTTCCCAGGTCAAGCTGCTGCAGACGGGTTGCACGGTGTGTTGTAATTACCCATCTTCCTGGATCCTCCACAGCACCATGATCCCCTGGCTAGCAGGGTCTTCATCTTCCTGCCTTGAAATCCATCTTGGGTACCCCGCACCATGCTTAGCCTAGAGTATTTATCAACCAGCATATATCAAACCAAAAAAGACCCAGAGAGACGAATTGACATATTGGAGGTCACACAGCCAAGAGAGGGCCTGGACAGGTCACTTGGGTTTCTGATTCCCAATTCCCATCATTCCTGCAGTAATCTAAATCCCTGTTACTTCTTCCATCTCTTTTCCCTTTGCCCATTTATTTTTCAGTCAGATCTGCAGCACTGGCTGGAGTGTGAAGACCAAACCTCCATCAGTGTTCAAAGCTTCTCTCTTTTGGCTCACGTATAATCTTCAAGAGGCCCTTTTCTCCAGCTAGTGATCTTCCCTGGGTGCCCCTGGCTGGTCCTACTAAAACAGGATGGGGGGTTGGTAAATAGGGATTTTCAGCTAACAGAATGAATTACTGACAGGGGAGAAAATAGGAGGAAAGACCGGCAGATCTAGCATGTCCCTGTTGTCTCTATTGGTCTCGACATGGGGCGGGGGCTGCTCAAGTTCATTAGTCCTGCTTATTGGCCTGCTGCTTATGGAGAAGGGCTGTGATCGGCTGGAAATATGCCTAAGTGGCCTGGTTTGCACCTGAAACTGAGAGACTGAGATAAACCCACTTAGGGGAAGAAGTGTGTTTCTCAATCCATCCAAAAAAAATGTGGGGAGCGGGAAGACAGAATCCCATGGTCTGTCTATGCGATCCTCTTGTTCACAGACCCCTGAAGAGTTCTGTCAGTAGGGGCCTGCAGCAGATCCTCTTAGAGGCGGGATTTGGGAAGCGCTGGTGAGTCGCTGCTCTATGCTCCACTTTCCCCTGCAAACTTCAGAGCTGGAACCAGCACCCTGCACAAGTGCGCATGCGCACACGATCAGTGCTCCTTCGGGGAAGAATGAACAGGTGTGAGAAGCAGGAGCCCAGCCAGGGGCGGCACCTGGAAGTCCTTTCTTTGGCTCCGAGAGAAAACATGCATTTCTTGGAGCAAAGAAAGGCAGGAGGTAGATGGTCTCCAAGTCTGGAGGACGCTGTAAGGAAAAGGGATTGACTCTCCCTGTGGCGCCTCTGGAGGGAAGAATTGGAAGCGACAAGGTGGGTGTCCTGGGAGGACAGACGCAGCGCCCTTGGAAGGGAAGGGAATTTTCCACAGGTGGAGCCCCTCCAGCGCGCTACTCTGGAGCCTGGACCTCCAGTCCTGCAGAGTGACAAACCCCCTGTGAGGCTGTCCAACCCCACATGGGGTGAGGGGTCCTGGGAGGCCATCGGAGGCCCTGTGGGGGAGCAGCGAACTCTTCTGGCTTTTGTTTTTCCTCCAGCCATCCAACTTGTCTAACTGCACCCATCTTGGAGGCCAGCACCCCAGGCCAGGCCAGTAGCGCCCCCACCCCCACAGCTACAATAGCCTCGTGACTGGCCTCCTGGCTCAGCTCTTAGTGCCTGCTGTTCTGTTCCCTCCATAGCAATGTGTTTCTAGAACGTAAACTGGATCATGATGCTGCTCATTGCTCTTAGAATACAGGCCAACTCATGGCCCAGGAGACCAGGCACCATCTGCTTCTGCTCACTTCTGACCTCACTGGACACCACACCCCCCAGTGAGCAAGCCACACCGCTCTCTTCCTCAAACAGCTTGTTCTTAATTCTCAGCTGTGGGTCCTGCTGGTCCCTTGGCCTGGGACCCTCATCCCATAGATCTTTGCATGATTAACTCTTGTTTTTCAGGTCCCAGGTGAACTTCCGCCTCCTCATGGCACTCCCTAGCCCCCTTTCAGCCACTCTCTATGGCTTTTCTGGTTTTCTTTTTCTTTGTTATTATTTCCTAAGTCGTACAATGTGTTGGTTTGGCTGTGTATTTTCTGTCTTCCACCATGAGCATGTGAACATTGGAAAAGCCAAGAGCTCATCCGTCCTGTCCTCTGCCCAGTGCTGGGCACGTGGGAAGCTCAGTATTGGGTGAGTGAATGAATAGATGAAGGAATACACCTGGGTACACCTGGATCTGACACCTGGCTCTACCACCTGTCAGCCGAGTAACCTTGGCTCACACCTGGGTCCCTGCATAGAGAACAGGGACCGTGATATTTACCCTGAGAGTGGCCTGCGACACCAGTGCTGTAATTGTGTGAGACTTCCATTCCTTACATGGTCAATTAAAGCCAGTTCCCTTTCCTATCTTGGTTTTCCAGCCATGAATTCCACATGAGGTAGGGTCATCAGAGTGGAATTCTGTCGGTCAGAGGGACCACTGTGTCTTCTGGCTGGTCCCCAGTCCCAACCTTGTCCCTGTTTGCTACCTGTCTTGCTGAAGCCCAGATACCCAACCCTGATGCTAATCCCCTGCATGGTACCCTTGTTCCTTCTGCCTCCATGTCATAGCACCGTGGTCCCTCTTATCCCCGGGTTCACTTTATCCAGTTCCAGTTACCCACAGTCAACTGCAGCCCAAAAATATTCAGTGGAAAATTCCACAAATAAACAACTCATAGGTTTTAAATAACATTTATTGCAATATATTATTATAGCTGTTCTACTTTATTATTGGGCTGTTAACCTCTCACTGTGCCAAAGTCACCAATTAAACTTTATCATAGGTATGTATAAATAAGAAAAAAACATGGTATACGCACACAGGGTTGGCAGTCTGTGTGGTTTCAGGAACGCCCCCGGGTCTTGGAGTGTGTCCCATGGATCTGGGGAGGTCCCTGGACTCGAGCTGCTTTGAGTCTGGTGTTCAAGGCTCTTTAATGCTGGGCTTCATTTCGTCTGCCTAGTTTTTTGCCTCTGACTTTGAGCTGCCCCTTAGCTCTGCCCAGGTGATGTCCACCTCACCCCTCACGGTCTGCCTTAAAGCTTGTCTTTTGATCCACTGAACTCTGGGTCATCAGTGCACAAGCGACTAATGCGCTGAGTACGGAATGGCCCCTTTGCGTTCCTTACGGGCATCTGCGGCAGTTTGACTAGGGATGTGCTCCAGGTGTCGCTGGGCTGAACAGCTCCTTCTGTTTGGATGCAGCTTTCCCTTTCCTAGGAAAGAGTCAGGAAAGTCTTGTCTGACTCTCAAGGCAGAGGGGGGCATGGGACCCAGGTCACAGCAGGTCCACAGCCGGGTTGAGCCTGGATGAAGTCTCTGGCCTCTGCACTATGAATGTTGGCTGTTGGGAGCTGGCAGCGGGCATCAGCTTGGATTCAGCACGGGCAGGAAGCCCATGGCCCTGTCTGCTTTGGCCATGCCCCCAGGCACGATGTGAGTGGCAGCAGCTGGAGGCCATTAGGGGCGTGTGAGCCCTCTTACTTCCACCCCCATCTGCAAACATTATCCTTGGAGGCAGTCTCAGCTGGGAAGGGCCGCCCAGGTGGCCGCCCCATGTGCCAGCTCTTATGCTTGCCCCGTGGCTCCCTCTGAACCTCCCTACTTGGGAGATGTGAGCTGAGCTTTCCACCAGGACCAGGGGACACAGATGAGTTCCTGACGGTTCCAGCCTGGCTGATGTGGTCCTCCGTCCAGCTACTCTTTAGGAGCCTGGTTCTCAAAGGGAGCAGTGCTGCCCCCTGCAGGGTGTGTTGGGTACCTGTGGGAGTATTGGGGCCTCCCAGTTCCAGTAGCTATTAGCAATGAGCAGGTGGGGGCCAGAGGGGCCCAGAGTTTCCAGCCCTGTGCCGGAAGATTCTATTTGACAAAGAACCAACTTGTGGGATTTTCACAAAGCTCACTGCACATCAAGGTGAATCTGTGTGTAGTGTAAATGTCTGGAGTATGTCCCCTTCCATCATCCTCTATGTATGAATGCACATATACCAAGTATTTTGTACATGGTTTTCAAACACACAGAACTTTCTAGTAATGCAATGGCTGTGTGTATTAAGGAGAGACTGGCTGGACTCAACTTCTGTCCACAGTTTTACCAGGAGTTGCTCCTCATTTCAGCAAACAATGCTGGGGATGCAAGGCCACCGTGGAGTTGAAGTCAACCGTGCTGGGCCACCATACCACCACATGAGCCTCTCTGGCTGAAGGCTCCTGACCCCAATCCCTATGACACAATCTGCCTTTGTCATTAAAATATGGGAAGGCACACTTATCAAACCCTGATTTCAAGGTGTCGAATACAGAGGAAAATGTATTGAAAATTTTTACAAAGTTTTGTCCCACGTCTCATTCGAAAGTGGTGAAATGCTTGGATTACTTCCAAGGCCTCCTCTGAGTCACCTCTGAGCATTTACTTATTGGGATGTATATTATTTTGTTATAAGTTCTCTCCTTT
The DNA here is from genome assembly GCF_052094955.1 of Ictidomys tridecemlineatus. Taxonomy (NCBI): domain Eukaryota; kingdom Metazoa; phylum Chordata; class Mammalia; order Rodentia; family Sciuridae; genus Ictidomys; species Ictidomys tridecemlineatus. The sequence goes on along the minus strand of NC_135480.1, from coordinate 196,261,561 downwards.
ATCTTTATAATACATTATATTGATTGTAAAAAATTATGTAGGTAGGTAATACTATCTATGGATTTTATTTCATCATACTTAAGAGGCTATTACAAAATAATTGCGGTGGAAAGGGAGATTTGTAGGATAACAAAGCCTGTTGCCTCCCTCTGGGGACACACATCTGGCTCATGGATAACGTTTAAGTCCTCCTCTGGATGACAGTTCTTCCTGGAGCCCTGGGAAACCTCCAGCCATGAGAACTTCATTCATCTATTGGTTCAACACACATCAAGACCCTCTGTTTGCCATGGGCGTTGCTGGGCACTCTACATGCCTTATGCCATTTAATCTTCCTCCTCTTGCAGACTCGTGTCCAGGTCCCATTGAGCTCTCGGGCCAGTTGAGGAGATGGACAAGAGAATGGGTATTGACAGTCCAGTGTGGCTGGGCTGCAGGAACCTGAGGAGGGGGGCCGACTATTTTCAGGACAGATTCTTGATGCATCAAATCTGAGCTCAGTCTTGATGGGTGGGCAGGGGTCAGGCAGAGAGAAGTAGTTCTTGTCTCAGAGAATGGAGGTGCAAGGGTACAGAGGCAGGAACGGGCACGGCAGGACAGGAGCACTGTGTGCTGTCCGTGATGGCTGGAGCCCAGGTATGGAGGGGGCTAACCAGAGAGGAGCCTCAGGAAGGGAGGAGGCAGCGTGGGTGGTGGTGCAAGGGATTCCTTATGCAAAGCCCTGAAGATGTCTCACTCCGTTCCAAGGCAATAGGGAGTCCTGGGGGGATATGTGCAGTGGGTATGGTCAGTGCTGTGGCCTAGAGTGACTGCGGATGTCCAAATCTGGAGAAACTAGGTCGAAGTCTTTTAGCACAATTAAGTAATTCATTAATTACCTCAAATATTTATTGACTGTCTTTCATATCGTAGTCACTGTGTGACGCTGGCCATCAGCTCCATAAATAAGAAATGTGGCCGCATGTTAATTCCTGTTAACCTGGTAAGAGACAGCACTGGGACATTAATCAGGTCCCCGGTCCACACCCACTCCAGGGTCCTCTGTGGCTCCAGACGCGAGTACCCAAAACACTCGCTTATTTACAGTGCTACCAATTACTCTTCCCCCCAAAGCAGCCAGGAAGCCATTTGGCTCCTGGATGGACTTAATTACGGATAATTTATTATTATTCTGACACTTTTTTCTAATCAACCGCATATTAATTGACTGGGGCTCGACGCAGAAGATGAAGATATTAAACTGTCATCGCAGAGCGCTCGTCCGCCTTCGTCCCAGCGTGAGGGCCTCCTGGCGGGTGGAGGGATACTGTGGAGCTTCCTCCCGGAAACTGAACATGGACCCTCAGGTCAGCGGTCAGGGAGGTGGGGAGGGTCCCCAGGGGAGCAGGGAGGGAGGTGACAACACGTGTGACCCCTACAGGATGGGGAAGGAGGGCGGAGGCTGGGAGGCTGGGCTCCCCTCACAGCCTGGTGGGCGGGTTCTGAGTGGAAGGGCCTTGGGAGCAGGTGTCAGGGGAGAGAGCAGCGCAGGAGGGCCACCCAAAGGTGCTCGTCCTTTGCTGCCTCAGTCTCCCAAGGCAGGCAGTGTCACTCTGTTGTGTCCTATGGGTCTTCACAAGGAGAAAGAAGAGACTCCTCCTCCCGATGGACAGGTGGAGGGAGGTCAAAGAATGTGCAGGCATGTTTTAAACCGCCTCATTTACTCCTACTTATATTAAAGATTCAGGTGCAGAAAGGGCTGGATTGGAAACAGCTCCCAGGCTTCAGCGGCTGCATCCAATGCTCGCTCGGTGGGCATGGTCTGCGGGATGGCCGTGGTGTGACTGACCCCAGACTTCCGGTTGCCCTCGGGTCTCCTCCACAGCCATTAACTCCAAGACCCAGGCTCACAGAGCAGGAGCTGCTGGGCCACGCTCTTGTCAGGCAGGTGAAGAGGGCAAGCCAGCCGCGCCAGCGTGTCCACCCCCTTCCCTGGGCCCTGGCGAGCCTGGCACCGATGGGTGGTGGGTAGACACTCCAATTACTTCATCTGGAGGCACCACCGAGCCACGCGGCAAAGGGTCTGGCTGTGACTCTGTAAGAGAGTAAAGGGATTGACCAACGGTCCAGTGGCCCACAGTTTTGTGGGTGAATTTGAAGAACGTCTGTAGCTTAAATAGCTGAATTTTAAGTGTTGGGAATTACTCAAAGTTATGGTTTGGATGTGAGTTGTCCCCCACAAAACTCAAATGTGAGGCAATGCAAGAAGCGTCGGAGGAGAAATGGTTGGGGTATAGCCTTAACCTAACCAGTGAATCAGCCCCTGACGGGATGAGCTGAGTGGTACCTGGGGGCAGGTGGGCGTGGCCCTGGGGTAGGTATGGTGCACCTGGAGAGTGGGCTCCCTCTCTGCTTCCTGATCGCCACGTGAGCCACTGCCCTCGCCACACTCTTCTGCCAGGATGTTCACGATGTCCACCTGGAGCCCTGAGGAATGGAGCCGGCCTCCTGTGGACTAGGACCTACCTCCGAAACTAAAACCAGATGATGAAACTGTGAGCCCTCAAGTAAACTTTTCCTCCCCTAAGATTGTCCCGGTCAGATCCTGTATTCCCAGCAGCAAAAAGCTGACTAAAACACTCAGGCCGCAGACCTCCGAGTGCTCTTCACTCTCCCCTCTCTCCGTGCCAATCACAATTTCCTCCCTGGTCCATTTTGCCGTCTGACTCCCCATGCAGAGACCGACCTGCCAGCCCTGGATTGATTTGCCTTTCTTTTCTAATCTATCTGCCTCAATTTAGGGAATGAATGATCACCCCTTAACCAGACTATTAAACTTGCTTTTATTTCTTTTACTCAATAAAAACCCAAATAAGATAAACGGACTGCTTGTTGACTATGTTCTGGGCACTATGCAGGAGTCTGGGGCAGTGAGCTAGAAAGAAAAGTTTTCTGCTCTCATGGATCTCATCATCTAGCATGGGAGAGGAACAGGATGTGTAAGTGAATAGAAAGCTTGCATATTTTATCATGGGCTGCGAAAGATACAACCCAGAATTCTAAGATGTAGAACAATGATGAAGGAGCGCGGTTCTATCTGATTTAGATAGGGTGCCTAGGGAGGACCTTGCCAAGATGCAGGGAATGAGAAGTTGCTGGGGAGCGGGAGAGGAACGTGTTTGCAGGGGTGTTGTAGGCAAAGGAAACAGAACAGAACGTGCAAAGGCCCAGAGGTAGGAAAGTGCCCAGCATGATCAAGGAACTTTGGGCTTCTAGTGTAAGGGAGTCCAGGGAAGGAGGGAGACCATGGCAAACCTGTGATTGGCCTCCAATCAGGGTCTTCCCCTCCTCCCAGGCAGCCAGGCTGGACTACCTGAAGCCCACTCCAGAAAGTCCAGTGCTCCCAGGATTGATACAAACCCTCCCATTCAGTCTTCGAGGCTCATCATACAACACTCTCCTGTTGCCGTCACTCAGCCTCAACTCTAGGACAACTGGTCGACCTCTCTCTCAAACAGATTTCCCCTTTTGGTCCAGGACCTAGGAGAGAGGACCCAGGAGAGAGCAGCTGCTCTATTCTTCAGCAAACAGCTAAAACATTTTCTTAACTTTATCAGCTTCATGTTTCATTGGTTCTCTTTAGTTATACACGAGAGTTAACGTGTACTGCAGTCCCCCTGTGTCTCAGGACGACATTGAAATACCGGATGCGTCTGCTCACACTGCTGTCACCTCCCCTCTTTTAATTCAGCAGGTCTCGGTCGAGGTCCACTAGGCTTCTGGAGGTTGAACCAGATGATGCCAGAGAGACCGGCCTCTTATGAGGGAAGAACTAGAAGGAAGCAGAGGCTTCCGGGAGCCAGAGGGAGCTCTGTGATCAGGGGGAGCTGCGCCTGAGTTAGGGACGGCCTTGGGACTGCTGAGCTCCCCAGGGCTTTGGGAAGAGCCTTCTGCCTGGAGGCAGGTGGGTAGGGCAGCCTCTAGGCCTTCCCAGCAGGGAGCCTTTACCACTCCAAATCCTCGTGTCTCAAAATGCCTTCCCCAATGACCCTGGGGTGGACTGTGCTATTTGGAGTTCAGATGCCGAGGTCCTCCTCAGCTTCCTGGGTGAGAACCTCTATTGCAGAAGCCCAGGAATCTGCCTTTTAACCAGTTTCTCAAGTGGCTCTGAGAAGCCGTGGGGTTTGGGAGCCTGATGCTACCGAGAGAGAGCAAGCTGGCGGGGTGAGCCCTTTGGACACGGAGTTTGGAAAGTGATCACTGAGTTCTGGCTTTTCTAATAACTCACCTACTATGTGACCTTGGGGAAGGGCTTTCTCCATTCACGAGGCAGAGGTATCGATCTGTCATTCCAGGACTTTGTGAACGGGAGGAATTCTTTTGTAAGAAAACAAAATCTAGCCTCTTATTGATAAAGCTCCAATTTTTGCCGGATATTTTCAAAGTGGGAGACTGCTCGGATGCCATACGTTTATTTTGACTTGTATTTTCTAGTGGTAAGAATACAAAACATGAGCGCTCGCATCAGTCTTCAGTGTACAATCCAGGATGTTCTCCACGGGCACAGTGTCGTGTGGAACATGGATGAGACTTATTCATCTGCCTGGCTGAAAGGTTGCGCCTGGTGACTTCCCTATTCTGTCCTTCCCAAGTCCCTGGCAGCCATGCTCTGCTTCTGTGAGTTGGACTATTTCAGATTCCTCGTGGAAGGAGAATCACACAGCGTCTGTCCTTCTGTGGGCCAGCTTAAGTCACTTAGCACAGTGTCCTTGAGGCTCATCCAGGTTGCCGCCTAGTGCAGGATCTCTTTCCTTTTTTAGGGCTGAATAATATTCACTGTGACAGAGACCACATTTTCTTCTTGCATTTCAGTGATGGACACTTGCGCTGTTTCCGTATATGGCCCTTGTGACTAGTGCTGCAGCAAACGTGGGCGTGCGGCTGTCTCTTTGAGCTCTGCCTGGAGTTTGATTCCCGTAGGTGGATACTCAGAAGTGGGATTGCTGGGTCACATGGTGGCTCCATTTCCTGTGTTTAGGAACCTCTATGCTGTTTTCCCTGCAGTGGTTCCTAGCAGCAGGTGGGCAGGGCTTCCAGCTTCTCCAGCCTCAGCAACCCCTGCCTTCTACAGATTGATGAAGCCTTCCAGACCGACACGAGGCCACTGGGCACTGAAGGCTGCAGGCATTTCTATGGGAGCTGGGGGTGGGGTGGGGCTTGTCGGTTCGTCACTATTTTTGGTGCTACGCAGGTGAGACCTAAAAACAATACACGTTCAAAATTCCAACATGTTTAAAGAAAGAGAAAAAGAGTAAGGGGATCTTAGGGGAAAAAATCTCTGCGTGTAGTTGGGAAGTTAAAAACCACCCTGGAAGAAGCGTCTGCCCTTCTCCCTCGGGGTCCTGCAGAGGTGACCGTGTGACGGACCGGCACACGCAGGTCCTTTGGAAATGGATCTGGATCCCGCGAGGGTCAGCCTTCCCAGGTGAGGCACAGGGGGTCTGGGTTCAGGTCATTCTGGGGCAAGGCACCTCTAAGAGGAGGGAGCAGACTGGGCAGAGGAGGACGTGCATGTTTTTACAGCAGGGACCTCCGCTGCCCCCCGGAAGCTCCAGAGTCCTTCTTAACTGTTCTGGTTTTTTGGCTGGGGGGGTTTACCAGGGATTGAGGACACTCAGCCACTGAGCCACCTCCCCAGCCCCATTTTGTATTTTATTTAGAGACAGGGGCTCACTGAGTTGCTGAGGCTGGCTTTGAACTCGCGATCCTCCTGCCTCGGCCTCCCAAGCCGCTGGGATTACAGGCTGCACCACCTCCCCTGGCCTGAATGGTTCTCAGTCCAGGCAGGGGCCAGGGCTTTGTGCCTCCACACAGAAGTGGCTGTCCTTGGTGGGGAGGACAGGAGCAGGGCGAGGCAGTCCTCTGGCTAAGGGAGACCAGGTCCGGGAGCAGGATGCTCCGTGAACCTTGAGCAGCCACGCTCAGGGGCATCCAGGAGGCACCCAGGCCCCACCATAGCAGTGGGGAGTCTCACCATGGGAGGGTGACCGTGGCCCATGTGCCGTAGGTCTGGGAGGACCGGTGGCAGTGTGGGGCTCCTGGGGGCAGGAACCAAGTCTGGTTTATCTCTCAGCTTAAGTGAGCGCCACACATTCTAGAGCGGGAGGGCTCCGGACTCCGTTCCTTTTTGTTAGCCTGAAGGAACGACTGAGTATGAAGATGGGTGAGGTCGCGGGAAGCGATGTTTTGAGGGTTCAGCTGCGGAGTGAAAGGAAAAGAAACCCAGGCTCCACAGTTGTGTTTCCCGTCCCCATGGATTCCTCTTGCTTTATCTAGGGCTTCCTCATCGGTTGGCTTAGCAGGGACCAGGCAGCTTCTGTAGTCCATGCCTTATGCTAGGTACTCTGCATCCTACGCACTGAGGATTTCATAGTTCAGAGCATCAAACCAAGTCTCCAACAAAGTGATTTGTTGTGGTCAGATAGGAGCTTCAAAAGAGGGAGAATGATTCCACCTGGGAAGTGGTATCTGATTGAAGGGATTTCTGAATAGGGCTTCGAAGGATGTGTAGGAGTTTTCCAGGTAGATTAAAATCCGTTTTTGTCTTAATATCGCATTTACTTAATCTAGGTCAAGACAGGCTGCTTTTTTACTTTTACTGCAACCAACAAAGGCCAAGTGAAAATATGGGGAAAAAAAAGAGAGAGAAAGATAGACAAAAAACATTGAATAACTTTGGGAAGGGGCTGACTCAGTTTCTAACAACCTCTGATGCTTTCCTGGCAGTAATAAGGGGGGCCTGGGGAGAGGAACTAGTTTGGCTTCATTCAAAGCTGCACCATCTCACTCTTTTCCAATAGCATCTAAGCTCGAGTCTCTGTGGATATAGATTGAAATTTCATGGTGATTCAAGAGACCTACCCTCCACCCATGCTTTTCTCTAGGATTTAGCATCTAATTAGTCAAACATTCGTTATCCAGGGAGTTCCAACGGTTTCCACGTAGTGCATTGGCCCAAAAAAAGAAACCAGCATCATATCTTAAAAGTCATAGTTGCAGTTGTTTTTGGTGAATTACCATTTATACATCTTCCATCTGTGAGTATTTTTCTAGAGTACCACCTGTTTTTCCCCCCACTTTTGGTAGTAGAGAATCCAACAGATCATATCTCAGAATAAATGCATTTCATCTATAGTAGGTTTCCACATTTTCAGCAACTTTTCATCTCACAAAATAATCTCCCTTAAATTACAAATCAGCTTTTAGAACTACAAATAGAAGTGGATGCTTAAAAAGAAAAAAAAAAAATTTCCCCAAATCGCTCATGAGAGCCCTCGGTAGTCAATCTGAAGAGAGAAACTCAAAGTGACAGAGAAGATGATGAGAAACCTGAAGTGGGAGGTGCGGCGTGTACCGCGAGCTCTCCAATAAGCCACAGAGCAGACAGAAGAAAGAGCTGTGCCGGGGCAGCGGCCCGGGGAGAAATCTCGTCTCTGAATCCCAGGCGCCTGGATTTCAAATTTCCTCCTTGCTCCCTGTTTCTGTGCAACCTTAAATAAGTTACTTAACCTCTCTGGCTCTTTCTTCTCTTATATGTACAAGGGGATAATAAAGTTCATCCTAGACGTGCAATTGGACGCCATGGGCACATGGTAGGTGCCTCCCTGGGGTGAGTGTCCTCCCTGTTCAGGTTGTTAACTCCGCAGGGTTCCTGGGTGAAAATTCACCTCCACACTCTCAGCAAGCAGCTCCCATAAGGAGCAAAGGCCTCTGGGATTGTATCGGGCAGATTGTATGGTGCCAGGGGACACCCAGGGCCCCAGGGTGGGCACAGAGCATCCTCTGGATGGTTCCATTTTGTACCTTTGCAACTAACATAAAACCCAGTTTTCAAGTTAAAGTGACTCTGCGTGCACCTTAGCCCCGATGGCACGCTCCTGACATGGAATTAGAACAGAAACCTCTTGCTGGAGTGTGGGCCGTGCCTACAGGGCTTGCCAGGGCTTCCCTTTGGCTCCTGTGACTTTGAGGGACGGCTGCTTGGGGGAAGAGTTTGCAAGCACCACGTAGGAGCCTGTGGAAGGCCTCTGGTCACTGTGCGGTCATCACAGACCTTCTGGGGGAGAGTTGGGGGAGTCATGTCGAGATGCTGGAAAGTACTTTTAAAATGTTCAGGGCTGTCTTTGACAGGTGGGTGCAAGACTGTGCCAAGGTGGCAGGCAGGCCGGGCACACCCAGAGCACCCTGGCCCTGCGCTGGCTTGGAGCCGGGATCTCAGGGCAGCCCTCTCCTCGTGCTGCATTGTCTGGGTGATCGCGTAATGTATCATGCAGACTGGGGCATTTGGGAGTGCAGGGACTCTAGCAGTAATTAATATGGGGACAAAAACCAGACCTGGAGTGACCCCTGCATAAGGCTGCACTTCCTCCATCCAGGAGTCCGTGAATCATGTGGCCCGTGGTTGACTTGATGGCAGTCGGTTGGAATCAAACAGCAGAAAATATGACATGCATCCATTGTAACAGGGCCTATAACGTACAGCATGTAACATTCGGATTCCAGACACGCCCACCAGGAATGCCTTAGAATCAAGAGAATTCATGTTTTGTACTTGGAGAATTTGTTGCTGGTTCTCATTCACGTGCTCAAGCTCTGAAGGGCGCACAGGGATCCTCCTCCGGCCAGAGCTCCATGGAAGGACTCTGCTCGTCCCTAGATCCTGGGTAGGCAGGCTCCGGAGGGCTGCTGCCAGGGACTGGCCCTCTCCCTCCCACACCTGTGCCCATAGGGCTGTCCTGCTTCCTCCTTCCTCTCAAGCATCCCATGGGGCCAAACTGCAGCCACCAAAATCATCAAGGAAGTCAACTGCAGCTTCAGAACTCCCTCCCTCCCTCAGTACCCAGCTGCCAAGCCCTTCCTGGATGGGGAGACCCCCCCCTGCTCTGAGGGCTAGGATCTGGTTAGGGGCAGCCGGGTGGGCAGAAATGGCTGCAGCAGGACACACAGAGATGGAGGGTACGATCCAGGGTGGGGACTGGCAAGGGGTGCCTTGGTCCCTGGTGATGGCTCCAAGACTGGAGGGGTTGCCTAAGACGGCTGGGGGGCAGGTGTCCAGGGAGGGGAGGGATGCCGCCAGGTCAACACCCCCAGGCTGCCTGTTCCTGGAGGAAAACCTCAGGGAGGGTAGGGACTGGAAGAGTGGCCCAGAGGTCCCGGTCTCAACTGGACTCAGGAGACGCTGGTGCAGGTGAGAGGCAGTGGCGCTCGGTGAGGCCATGTGATGGGGGGACTGGGAAAGGGCTGCCTGGGAGTTCTGGGTCCCTGTGGCTTCAACCCCAAGGACACCCAGCATGGGGATCATGCGGAGGAGAAAGAGGCACCCTCTCTGCAGAAGGACGTGGCCCTGTCAGAAGTCCCCGCTTGTCTCCTGAGCGGGGTGCCCTGGGAGGACGCGGTCTTGCCACTGAACACAGAGGCGTAGGGACACCACGGCCAGGACCCAGCTGTTGGGGTGGGAAGGGGGCAGAGAGGGTGTGGAGGGTGGTATCAGGTTCTGGTGGAGCGTCCCCTGGCAGGGGCTTGGTGGGAGACTTAGCAGGGGAGGGAGGAGATGGGCAGGGGGTGAGGGCGGGAGCTGCACGTGGGACCTGGGAGGCGCAGAGTCAGTGGAGAGGTGCCCGTCAGGCTGTGGCTCTGGGGACTTGGAGCTCACGAGGGGCCTGGGTGCAGGACTGATTGGGGAGCAGGGTTGGAGGTGCCTGTGGGCCATCAGAGGGGAAGAGACAGACGCTGCCTTTGGCGGGGGAAGAATTTGGGGCTGGCTGAGGAGGACTGGGGATCTGGCCGTCGGTTCAGAGTGACTGGAGAGGACACCGCCTGCCCCTGGCC